>NW_004567104.1:74300165-74404003 GCF_000260355.1 Condylura cristata
TTTTTTTTTTTTTTTTTGCTGGGGCAGGGTGGGGAGAGTGGGACTAGTTGCTGCTGGCCTGGAGAACATCTCACACATAGCACAAGTACTCTGTGCTAGGAAGAGCAAAAGGGCACTTCCGAAAGGGGAAAATTCTAGCTTCTATTTATTTATACTGTTTTTTCCCCTCAACAACTGCTGTTCTCTGTAATTTAAATGTCTGCAAAAATAGCAGTTATGTAAACATTAATGCATTAAAAACTATCATTTCAATGTAGCCTGCAAATCCTGGAAGCTAAACATTAAGGAACCATGAGATTTTTTCTCTCTGAGCAAGGGAAGGAAGTTCAGTCTTTTTATCCATAAAACACAACTACAAACTTTTCAAGTCCAAGTTCCCAGCAGGCCTGAATTATCATTACTAGTGCATTGAGTGCATGCACATTTTCCTTTTGTCTCCAATTACATGCTTCTCTCTTCACCCATGGCAAATCTGTATGTTTTATTTCTATCTTTGATAATTTCCCAGCTTTAAGCATGGAGTCTTCCTTTCTCTTTCAACATGAATACTCTTTTCAAACCACAATACAAAAATAGATATAAGTATCCAAACAAAATTGGTTTTAGAAAAAAAAAAAGAGTATTAAATCCAATTATCCTATTTTCCTAAATTTATAAATATTTGTCCAGAATGAGGAAAATTTCTTTAAATGCTGTGTATTAATTTTCCCCAGAGAATAGCATGAAATTGTAAGACTGCTAATAATTCTAGAAGGTATTACAGCAACAGGAGCGCCAGACAAATGGGGCCAGGGGTAGAGACATTTGCAAAGGCCAAAGCACATATGCCTGACCCGCATATCCCAGGATACCCTCCTTGAGCAGAGAACTCCCACAGGTCTGCTCAAATTTAGAATCAGCAATGGTACATACGCTGACTTACCAGCACATTCTTCTCTCTCTGAGATCGGTGGGCTTACCTAGAGCTACAAATCTTTCCTCTGAAAATGCCAGGAGCTTCCAGTCACCACTACTTAGGATCCCCAATACTTTCAAGGAACTTTTACATTATGCACGACAGGCCCTTGAGCCCACAGGACTGAGCCCTGTTCCCCGCTAGCTCTAACAAATGCATAGCCATTTATTCCATCTGTCTTCATTAAGTGCCCCCAGAGCAAGACACCGAAACAGACAAAATCTTTTACCCAAATGAGTATACTGACTGAGAGTGTGTGGACCCAGGAGAGGGAAAGGTCAACAATAACCGCAGACTCTGGGGGTCAAAGGGCGAGAGAAACAACTCAAAGAGCCTGAGTGAAGGAAGTTAGTGTGCCCAGGGTAGTGAAGAGAGCTTCATAGAAAAGTTATCTTTGACTTGGACTCTAGAGGATGAAAAAGAAGACAGCTGGTGCCTGTGGCAAGAGACAGAGGAATGAGGAAGGACACCCCATGCATTCTTTGTGCAACCCAGAGTCTAATTTTTCCACCACTCGAAGAAGTCCTATGACTAAACCTAAGGATGCAAGGAGAACGTGAAAATACAGGAAAGACTGAATGGAACAAGAGTATATGATGATTTAATTAAATATTTCTTAAGAAAGTGGAAGGACCGATCCTCCCTGGTGTCGCAGCAGGTGAAAGTGCAGCACTGCCAGCCGGCCACAGCAGCTTCAGCTCGAGTTCGATCCCCGGTCAGGGAGCTGACCCACATGGCACAGCAGACTCCTGTCTCCCTGCTGCTCCTCTCACCAGTGTACTTTGTCGATCTGCCTGTACTGCTCCCCGCTCTGTCTGGTGACTCCTCTTACCCCCTGTACCTCTAACTTGTCCCCCAGTTTTGTATGCATAAATAAATAAATCTTAAAAATAAAAGAAAGTGGAAGGATAAATGAGTAACTTCAAAAAATATTCTTCCCTCTTGAAAGTATTTAGAAAGCAATTTCAATAGTATAAATCAGATAGTTTTTTTCTTTTGATAGGTGCAATGGAGAGACTAATTGGTGCCTCCCCAAATTCAGATGTTGAAATTTTACCCCCTATGGGTTGGGGCCCTAGGAGTTATTTAGGGTTAGATGCGGATATGAGGGCAGAGCCCGCATGCTAGGGTTAATGACCTTATAAGAGACACAAGAGAAGTTCATCTCGACCCCTCTCTTTCCCACTGCAAAATGAAGACATGACATGAAGGTTGTAAATCATCTGCAAAGCAGGAAAAGAACTCTTGCCAAAGAGCAAGATGCTTGGCACCTGGACCATGAATCCCCAGCCTCCAGAACTATGATAAAATAAATTAATCTTATTTAAGTCACCCAATCTGTCATACTTTATTATGCAACCTGAGGTGACAGAAATAGTATGGTCATAATATTTTGACACTGATAACAGTAAGTTCTATACTGAGGATTTGGGAAGCAGAGTTACTGAATAGCTAACAAATTTCAACAACTGCAATGTTACCAAAGACTTCAAGATGAAATAGTCTGAAAGCCATTTATTGCAAGAATAAACTTAAGACAAAAAAGGACATGAGTGCCTGGAAAGATGGCAGCAAAGTATAGAGACTGGCTTCCTCCTCCATGGAGTCACAACCAAGTTGCAAACAAATAAAGTCAGTGACCTGGGTAAGAGAAACTGATGACTATCGCACGAATAGGAGCAATAAGATAGCATACAGGGGTAGGAGAGACTGTAATTAAATGGTGGCAGGGTGATATGGGGTCATACAACCCCGAGGAGGGAGGGAGACAACTGTACAGGGATCCTCTGTCATCGTTAACTTACAAACGATGCCCACATGGAGATTTAACACAACAGTAACAACACTGGAAAAGGTGGTGCAAAGAGGCAGAACAGAGTGTACAGCACTGGGAAGCTTTAGAATAAGGGGACTCCATGGTGGCGCAGGGGTTAAAATCAGCATTATGAAGCTGTAACCCATGGCAGCCTGAGTTAGATCCTGGGTCAGGGAGCTGACACACAGCAGATCCCTCCTGACCCGCCCGCTGCTCCCCTCAGCAGGGTATTTCAGTGGATCTGAATGTTCTGCTCCCCACTCTGTCTCTGGTGAATCCTCTCACCTCCTGCACCCCAGTTCTTTTTATGCATAAATAAATAAAAATAAAGCTTTAGAAAACAAATAGGGGTGCAGATGTAGGGTGATGGCCACCGGCTTGGTCCTAAAGTTCCCAGACTAAAATAGTTGAAGCCAAATCAGTTGGAGGACCAGAGGGGATCACCTGATTCCCATAACATTTGTAGCCTGAAGCTATAATAAGCAAAGTATCTGTCTTCACCCACCTTGGCGCTAACGCCTAAACACCAACTGAATGCTTCCACTCACCAGAGTTTGAATCACCGGGATTCTAATAACAGAAACAAGCACCCCAGACACAAAACCACATTTACAAAGCAAACGAACATCTCCCCACTTGTAGTGCTGTCTCAATTATATTCATCACCCTGAGCTACAATTATTGCTTACCTGTATCCTAGAAGTTAAGGCGGGTGTGAAACTGTACAAAACGTTGTAGCCAACAAGTTGGTGAGGGGAGGGAATCGCTATGGATTCCCACAACCTGGGCACCAGCATCACAGTAAGAAGCATGAAACTGTTACAACTATATCAAACGGATTTTTAAAATATTACAACTAGACTTAAAAATACAACATAGGGCTTCAGCTGCACACAGATGCAAATAACAGAGACCATAATTGAGCCTGAAAGCACGGTGGCAGAGAGAGCACATAGAACAAAGAGAAAAAAGGAAAATGCAATAATTATTTGGGATAATGTAAACAGAAATAACATTTATATCATTGACCCTCCCAGAAAATGAAGAAGAGAAAGGCATACAACATTTATTTAAAGAAATAATTACTGAGAACCATGTCAATCTGGGGAATGAACCAGACATCCTAACTCAAGAGGCATGAGTTACAAACTAATACCAGACGGACACACTCCAAGGCACATTGTAATTAAATTGTTGAAAGCCAATGACAAGGACAGAATAGTAAGAACAAGAAGAGAAAAAAAGAACACTCAAGGACTTTTCAGTGGAAACCTTACAAGTTAGAAGAAAATGGCAGAAGATGTTTCAAATTTTTTCAAAGAAAAAAGATCTGTAGCCTAGAATACACTATCGTGCAAGACCATCATTCAAGAGAGAAAAAAGGGTAAGAAGCTTCCCCAAAAAAGCAAAAATTAAGAGAATACATCAGCACCAAACCAGACACAAAGGAAAACTAAAGAGGCCTTTATAGGCCCTCCCTGGGGGCGCAGCGAGTTAAAGCACAGCACTGAGAAGCTAAAGCCACTTCCGCATGAGTTCGATCCCCGCCTGCCCCGGAGGTGACCACAGGGCGTGGCAGACCTCTCCTGACCCGCCCTCTGCTCCCCTCGGCAGTGTACTTCGTCGATCTGCCTGTTCTGCTCCCCACTCTGTCTCTGGTGAAGCCTCTCACTGCGCCTGCACCTCTGGCCTGTACCCCAGTTCTGTATGCACAAATAAATAAATAAATCTTTTAAAAAAAAAAAGGCCATTATAAAGCAGCAGCAACAACAACAAAATGCAAACATAACAGATACTTAACTTATACAATGTGGAGGAAAATTACAATGGGCCCATCAGAACATGTTTGTCCATCATATGCTAACCTCAGCATACCCTACAGCCAGTATAATACTTAGTGGTGAAAATATTGAAAGCTTTCCCTCTAGGAGGATGAAGAAAGGAATAGCCACTGTCACCACTTCTGTTTAATTTAGTATTACAGGCCTTAGCTAGAAAAATCAGGCAAGAGACAGTAATAAAAGAAATCCAGGTTGGCAAAGAGGAAGTGAAACTGTCCTTATTTACAGATGATTTATACAACTCTCCTTAAGATTTCACAAAAAAAGCTACTAGTAGCAATAACTAACAACAAAATTACTCATAATACAGTTATATGACAGGTTACAAAGTCAACACACAAAAACCTATTACATATTTATACAAAAACAACGAATAAGAGGAAAAATAAAGAAAATATCTCCATTTGCAATCACATCAAAAAGAAATACTTAGGAATTTACCTAACTAAGGAGGTGAAGAACTTTTACAATTAAAACTACAAGATGTTGGGCCCTCCCTGGTGGTGCAGCAGGTTAAAGCACTGCACTGAGAAGCTAAAGCCACTTCCGCATGAGTTCAATCCCCGCCTGCTCCAGAGGTGACCATATGGTGTGGCAGACCTCTCCTGACCCGCCCGCTGCTCCCCTCAGCAGTGTACTTCGTCGATCTGCCTGTTCTGCACCCCACTCTGTCCCTGGTGAATCCTCTCACCCTCTGCATCTCTAGCCTGTACCCCAGTTCTGTATGGATAAATAAATAAATCTTAAAAAAAAAAACTACAAGATGTTATTAATGGATTCAAAACATGACAAAAGATGACACATTCCAGCCTCATAGAGAGAATCTACATAGTCAAAATGACTGTTTCATCAAAAGTAATCTAAAGGTTTACCTAATCCCCATTAAAATAGCAACAATATTCTTCAAAATATTGAGCAAAAAATTTAAAATTTATAAGGAACTCAAATAGCAAAAGCAATCCTGAGGGGGGGGGGAAGCATATGTGACTTGACTTTAAAAACATTATAAAGTAATAGCAATTAAAACAATATAGTTTCGGAATAAATATAGTTTTGTCATGTATCAATGGAACAGAATCAAAGGTCCTTAAATCCACATATGTAGCAACACCTGATTTGTGATAAAGGAACTGCATCCATACAATGGAGAAAAGGAGAATGTTCTTAACAAATGATGCTGAGGACACTGGAAGTCACACACATAATAATGAAGTTGGAGTATTCCTTAATCCTAGGCCAAAAATATCTAAATGGATTAAAAACTTAGATATAAGACTTGCAACAGTAGAATAGATAGAAGAAAACACTAGGTCCCATTAAGTTAATGATAAAGACGTTTTTGAAGACTCAACCTCTACGGTAAGGTAAATAAAAGAAAAAAGAGACCATTGGAATGACCACAAATTAAAAAGCTTTTATATAGGGGAAGAAAACATAAATCGATTTATAAGACATCTTATTGAATGGGAGAAAACATTCTTATATTACAAACCCGACAAGGGGTTAATATCCAAGATACACAACTATATTCAATTTAAGAACCCCTCCCTCCCACACACACACACAGTTTAATTTTAAAAAATGGGCAGCGAATCTGAACAGACAATTCACCAGAAAGGACATCAGAAGACCAAGTGACACATGGAAACATGTTCCTCATTGCTTTGAATGGGAGAGACGTAGGTCAGCACCACAATGCGACATCTCAGATGTGAGAACGGGGCATATTTAAGACCTTCAAAGTGCTGCAGAGGACGCTGAGGGAGTAATGCTATCACCTTGGTGTGGACCATGAAATGGCACCACCTTAATGGAAGAGATGGAGACTTAAGAAACTGAATGTGGACCCTCCCTGGTGGCGCAACCGGTTAAAGCACAGAACTGCAAGCTGCATGGAAAAAACATTTGACCCAGAAATCCTACTCTTGAGTGTCTATCCGAAGACCATGAAACCAGCAATTCAAAACATTGTATGTTTCACGATGTTCACTGCCGCACTGTTTACAATCGCAAGGACAGAGCCACAACCTAAGTGCCCACTGATAACGGGCCATATCCAGAAGCGTCCACCCCCCAGGGAATACTATTCAGCCATCAGGAAAGACAACATGTTCCTATTTACAGCTGATGGAACGAGGTCACGGCACCGTGTGAAATAAAGGACGTCAGAATGAGAAAGACAAATGTGGGATATGTACAAAACCAGTAGATAGATAACGTACAAAAACTAGTGACCCTGATAAACAGAGACGGCTGAGGGTAAGGAGTGGGCGGGAAGGGCCTAAAGAGAGGAAGGGATGTAAAATTCCAGTCTGAATTACTTTTGTAAAATAAAGCAATAATTTCAATAGTAGATGCTCATGAAGTGTAGTTTAATAACAAGCTAAAATAGACAAGGAATGGTGACCCCTGTTTCGCCAACAAAGGTTATTTTGTAACAGGCAGTTCAGGGGTGTTCATGAGACTCCGGGTTGGGGTTTGTTAAGCTGCAGGAAAAGGTAAACTGCAGCACGGTCAAATTACCAGAAATTGAGTTTATTTGAAAACAGCACAGGAATTACATTCCAGGATATAGATACTACAGCAAGCCCTTGGGGACTCTGTTGGGACAGGGGGCAAACTGTTTTTAGGGGCGAGGAGTACAAAGAGGGGGTGGCTTAGCTGGAGCCCAAGCACCAAGTTTCTTGGCTTGAGGAGGAGGACGATTCTTGGTCTTCGCTCACTGGCAATCAGCCGCCATGTCAGGTCACCCCAAGTTTCCAAGAATCACCTCATTGACAAGGGTTTGTCATGAATAACAATATCGCTGCTGTCATTATTATTGTTCTAGGCACTTCGGAAATTCCAAAGGTTTTAGGAGCTTTATGGAGGAAAAGGGGCAAGACCAAATATGTATATCTTATTCTAAAAATCACAATACCTCACACGTGGTTTAACCTAATTCTACATGGCCACGCTGCTATAATTAGAGTCTTGCTATATGATTTTTATGTAATTTATCACATTTTATAGTGCTAGAGAAATGAGCTATTAACTGAACACAAATTAGTCCTTGGAGTAGCTTTTTAGAATTTAATTGTTTTTCAAGACTGTGATAAACCAGATGACTAGTAATAAAACGGATAGTATAAAATTAACAGAATTTGATCTTTGGCTATAATTCAGAGAATAGTTCCTCATAAAAGAAAATTAAATGATAGTTGAGATGAAAGTGTTTAATTTTGAAGATTATTGCCTTACCATTGACTTCTTTTTTAGGAGGAAAGCAAACTGAATTTATATTAAAAGCAAACAATTGCATTTTTATGTCTGTGGAAAAAAATACTTGTTGTTTTAAGTGACCACAGGGTCATTAAGTTACAGGCTTTGTGGAAGGCGGGTTTTAAACTCTTTTAACTGTCTGTCTGCTTCTTAATACAGGATCTTTGGGGAATGTATTTTCATTTTCCACACAAAAATATTATTCTGTTCACTAAACAAAATTTATTTTCATTAATGTATTAGGAGAGTAATGCCCTAAGCTAATAGGATTTAACTCTGTCCGTAAAGAAAAGATTTAAGTATTTGCACACCTACTTAGCTATTTTGGGACCAGAAAGAAAAACTCCAAGTTTCTGACAACCAATAATTTAATTGTAACACTTTTTTTTTTCAACACCCATTCTTTAAAAATTCATTTTAATTTTTTTTATTATTAAAAAAAAATTTATCTTTTACACAGCTACTCCATGCCTGTGGGAAAGAGAGAGGCGCCACCCTAGAAATGGAATCTCCCTCCAAACCTCTTCCAGCCTCAGTTCCCTTTCCCCAGAACCTACTTCTGCTCATGGTTTCAAAGACTGGCCTGAGACATGGCCTGCCAAGACCCACAGTTCCTCCAGCACTGTCCAGCACAAATGCAAAGCAACCCACATGTCCAAGGGCATTTCCCAGCGCCCACGTGTAAAGAAAGACACAGGTGAAATTAATATTAGCATTGGATTCTATTTAGTCCGATGCAACCAAGCATGTTACCTCCACATGGAAACAATACAGAATGGTCATGAGCTGTTTCATGTTCTGCTTTTCTACTAAGACTTTGAAGTCTCGGAGCTGCGTGCATCAGTTCAGACCAGCGACATCACATTCAGGACAAGTGGGCGTGAGACTGAAGGTCTCTAAAGCGCCACAAAGCAGAAGAACTCCGTTCTAGAAAGCATATGTTTAATGTTTATGTCAATATACAGTCTCTTACTATATTAAACTTTGTTACACATGTATAGGTGTAAGTACAGGTTCTAGAAAAATTATCTACTATTTTAAATATTGTCACAGAAATATTCATAAAAATATACACATTATAGGAAAATTGGAAAATACAGATTTTAAGTTATTTATAATCCTGTTTTAGTACAGATACACAAATAGTTCTGAACCTTCAGCAATAAGAATGCAACATATATTTTAATTTAAAAAACTCACGGTTCTCATACCATTACCTAAGATGACATTCAGCTAAAATTCTTATAACATAGAGACTTCCCCAATGAAGAATAAATGCCTATTTTTTAATGTGAAAACTCCCTCTCTCTCCTTTCCTCCTTCTTACTCTTTCCTTACTGTTTGCCATTCAAATGGAGACTCAGTGGGCCCATGCAGACCTCATTAGCAAAGGGGTTTTCGTGTTTTGTCTTTACTTATTTGGGGGGGGGGGTACACAATACATTTCTTTGAACAAATAACATGCATTGCCTTTGAAAATTTTTCTTTACCTGGAGTCAATTTATGCCTTCATACAGCTGTGTTTGGATATGCAGATATAGTACAGAAATTTGGAAAATTACCACGTGAAATTATTGTTTATCTTTTCTTCTCAGGGGAACAAGATTTTGAATAAGCTTTTCATTGACGAATAAAAATCTCAGTGTCTAGTTAACTATGAAGTATGCATTATAAAATCATGGGATTTGATGCCATGGAAAGAACAGGAGGCCTGGAGTCAAGAACATTCTGAGTCAATCATCACTCCAACCAGGTCAACCTTGGAGTGTGACCTTGGGGAATTCACTTAGCCTGCTGGGCCCCACCTCTGCTGTACCTATTAGGAGTTGGGACTACGACTTTTTATTCCTGTAAAATCCTACCATTTTCTTGCCATGCATCAGGGCAATGTTTTTGGAACCTTCTTTTCAAAATAAGTATTCTTTAAAAAATAAAATAAAAGGCCCTCCCTGGTGGCGCAGCGGGTTAAAGCACAGCACAAAGAAGTATAAGCCACTTCCGTATGAGTTTGATCCCCGCCTGCCCCGGAGGTGACCACATGACACCACAGACCTCTCCTGACCCGCCCGCTGCTCCCCTCAGCAGTGTACTTCATTGATCTGCCTGTTCTGCTCCCCACTCTGTCTCTGGTGAAGCCTCTCGCCGCCCCTGAGCCTCAGGCCTGTACCCCAGTTCTGTACAAATAAATAAATAAATCCTTAAAAAATAATAAAATAAAATAAAATAATAAATAAATAAATATTCTTAACCTTAGTTACAAGAAGATGTTTGTTTCACAACATATGTCCAGATAAGCTTTCCTTAACACTTCCTTACAGTTTATAACAGAGGTTGCTCAATGATAGCATGAGGGGTCAACTGTGTTCAATGGACACAAGCAAGAATAGTTTTCAATATGTTCAAGTGGTTGTGAAATTCAGAAAAAGAATAATAAATTACAATGTACCAAAATTTTATTTCATATAATTTTTATCACAATAGGATGACACTAAGTGCTATTAACTTGGTACCTTTCATACGACACATTACAGTGATCAAGATGATTATTTGACAGAGGACAGAAGGTCTGCAGAGCATAAAACATTTTCTATTTAACACAACTTAGAATGAGTTTGTGGCCCCCTGATTTATAACCGTATTGTAGTAATACACTGATAAATACTATTCTACACTCTGTAGCACAATACCCTTATCTATAACCTTATTGAAAATAAATAGTAACTTGCAGAGAAAGAACAGGTGCCAATATTAAAGCACTTGGAATGTGCCTTGTTCTGCACTGAGTGATTTTATTTTATTTTTTCAATATAACCAGCTCATAAACTAAATTGTAAAGTCAGCCCAAATGTGTAACAGTCCCCAGGATGGCCATGCCACAGAAGCAGGATCTGATTCCAGGTTTCTCTGACACAAAGCCTGTGTTTCTAATCTCTGTTCCAGAGCACCAAACTTCCTCCATTCTTTTTTCAAAAGACACAGTGCTTTTTTGGCAATGCAGAAAGGCATTCCTGACAAAATCACTGATGCCTCAGGCCCTGTGAAAAATAACCTAAAGTTACATATTCAAACTTGAATTCCTCCATCTACAGAATGTGAAATATTGCAAAGGTGAAAAGTTAGGTATTCAAAATAGTGAGCAAAACACTGACACATTGCAGGAACAGAGGGGTACTTAATTTGGTACTTAATTCAGTGAGTTCAGAGCTCCTGCCGCTGGCTGCTGACCATTCAGCACAAAACTATCGTAAGGTATAGAGTCAAAAAAGAAATAACAAATAGAATGTGCTAAGCTTTTCATAGAACTGTTCAACTTAAAGACAGTCCATTATTGTGACCATTAATCCTCTTAAAGCTTGGTATAGTATACATTCTCTGATGTAGTTATCTACATTTCACAGGTGAGAGAAACAACCCTATGATGACCTTTCAACTTGACTTGACTTCACATAGTCCCCCTCCAGTTCTATCAGTGTCACAAAAAGCAAGCTTGTGTCCTTTTTAATAGCTGAGTAATATTCCATTGAGTTTACAGATACCACATCTTTCATTATCCACAACTCTATCCTTGAACACAAAGTTGCTTCCTAGACTGACCAACTTTGAATAATGCTGCTATGTATTAGTTAAATCTTTTCAAGTGAATATTTTCCTATTTTGGAGGGATTTAACAAATCACACCCAAAATAGCACTTAGACCCTATGAAAAATATTGTGGCTACCCAAGCGATAGGACAGAGGAAGGGAAGAGTAAAGCGTAGCACCTAATAGTGGGAAGGGCATGAGAACTTTAGCGGTGGGTGGGTGAGGCTATATGCACTTCGAGGTGAAGATGTACCCCCAAGATTTACATAATATTAAGAATCAAGGGCTAATCAATAAAACTGTACAAAATGAAAAATAAAATACAATACAAATTTTATGTTCTTAATAATAGTGTACATCACAGGCATTTTTCTTCATTATACTTGGCGAAAGGAACAATAACTCAATTTCGGTCTGTGATTTATTTCATTACCACTTTTTTAATTTCTTGATCTGTGGAATCCTTAAGTCTGAGACTCTGGTTTACATGTTCTTTGACCCGGTGACTCAATTTCTAGGAAATGATCCCACAGTATGTGATACAGGAGATAATTTAAAAACAATAGTATGGCGGGTCCTCCCTAGTGGTGCAGCGGGTTAGAGCACTGCACAAAGAAGCTTAAGCCACTTCCACATGAGTTCAATTCCCGCCTGCCCCGGAGGTGACCCACATAGCACGGCAGACCTCTCCTGACCCGCCCGCTGCTCCCCTCAGCAGTGTACTTCGTCGATCTGCCTGTTCTGCTCTCCACTCTGTCTCTGGTGAATCTGCATTGCTGGCCTGTACCCCAGTTCTGTATGAATAAATAAATAAATCTTAAAAAAAAACAATAGTATGGCAGCATTTATTAAAAGAAACCTTTCAAAATAAAATCATAGAACACTTAAACTACAGTATGGGCAAATATGATCACAGAAGTGCTCATAATTTAATGGTAAGGGGAGAGGAAAATATAGTAAAAATCCAAAATATATTTGCAGTTTTCAGATCAAGTCTTCTGTCCTCTTTTTTCTTCTAAGTCTAGCCTTTTTATCTAAATGTCCACAATTGCATGTGAAACCTCTGGTTTCTCATGTTCTCTTCTGTCCTCATCCATTTTGCCCTTTACTGCTGTGTCCTGGGAGAGCTCTAAACGCCTGTACTGCTTTCTGCCCTGGGATCAGCAGTTAACTGCACATAAGGCTTTCCACCCGCTTCATACTTGCTTTCATTTTAACACTGCCTCTTGCAGGGTGGTGGCCTCTATGTAGGTCACCGTTTTCAGCTGCAGCTTCTGAGAAATCATACATTTCTATGTCCTCACTGCCAAATTATTTTCTTCTGCTTACCTTAGTAGCCCATGATTTTTTGGAATATATTCCTCACAATAATATGTTTCTCCTCTGAACCAAAAAGTCATTTGGGTCATTTGGAGTTGCAAGGGGAACTCTGTAGACTTGGAAAACCTAGGGTTTGCCAAAAGAAATGCTCCCCTCACTGTCCACATGGGGGTGGGAGCCCCCATGCGATCCCGGTCAGGGCCCCTTCCCAGAGCTTTGTCATGTGCCCGCCGGTGTATCTGTAGCCTGAAGTGAGATCTATCCCCACGTCTCTGTCACTATGTACCAGTGAGAACATATTCCCTGGGCAGCAGGCTCTCTGAAGGATCCTGTGGAACCTCCTCCCATCCCCACTGCAGCTGATGGCTGTGGCCACCAGAGAGTGATACGCCATAGTCCCACCACCCAGAACCTGATAACATGACTTTCTGTAGAGCAGGGTGAGTGTAAAGGCAACGAGTCACAGTAAGACGAGATCATTAGGTTAGACCCCTGACTATTTTTAATATTGAAAAACTTTATTGGAGTAACGTCAGTTTATAACATAAGCTTCAGGTGTGTAAGTATTATGACTTGACCTCTGTATATGCTTTATTATGGTTACCCCTAAAAGTGTCCATCCTCCACCACACTGATGGCTCCTTACACTTGATTTCCCTGCCCCCCTCCCTCCCCTTTCTGGTACCCACCACTTTGTTCTGATAGTATATTTTTGCTCATTTCTTTGTTTTGTCTCCTTTCTCTATATCCCATATGAGTGAACTCATTCTCCATCTGACTTATCTCAGTAAGCACCATCATCCCTGCCAGTCCCATTCATGCTGTGCAAGTGACAAGAGTTCACCTTATGTTCAGGCATAGTATTCTAGTTTTTCTTCATGCGTGTATAGGTGTGTGTCACATCTTTACCCAGTTATCATTCTGAAGAATACAAAGCACAGATTTGAGGGAGCAGATGCTAAGAGCACCTGCCTGACATCACCTGGACAGCATCCTGGAGATGGGAAAGATGATCTTGCAGGGAGCCTTTCAGGATGACTCTGTCAAATGCGCCCCCGTTTTCCAGCTCTTTTCTTTATGCATTCATCTGCACATGGGCACTTAGATTGTTTCCAAATCTTAGTCACTGTAAATAGTTTAGCAATAGTCACTGACACCTTATGACTCCAGAACTGTGAGCCAATGTATTTCATTGTTCGAGGTGCCCAGTCTGTGGTGGTGTGTGAACAAACTGGATACGCTTGCCACCTGCCTCTCACCGTGTTCCCACCATTCCTGTGCACAGATTTCTAGCATTCTTCTCTGTCAATTTTGATAAGATGATTGTCTGACAGGACCCATGCCTGACCATTTGTTCCTTTGGAATAGCATTTCTCACACCTGCATCCCAGTACTTCATACATAACTGGATCTCGGTTAATGCTTTCGAATGAATGAATGGTAAGAAAATTGCCACGTGTCTCCAAGTGTACCCTGGCGTAAGTGTATACATCCATCCATTCCTTACTCAGCACAGACCCTCAGGTCTCTGTATTCCAAGAAACAGCTCTCCTACTAGTTGTTTTATAACCTCCCCAACTAAAAGGCCAAAGACCCCAAAGCAAGAGGACTCTAGAAGTACCTAAAAAAATACCTACTTTATTTAACCCGTGCACTAAAAGTAAACCACAAAGACTCAGTGCACTAACAAAGTAGTTTTCTAGGACTCAAAATTTGAAATTCATCAAGTCCCTTGATAAAGTGAACTTCATCTGAGAATTGTTTGATGATTGTCGCTTTTTTAAAATATAGTTTTCATAACAGGAGTTGCAATAAATTCCCCTTTTTAATGAAAAGCACATGAATAGAAAATGATTAAGGAATGTTTCCTGAGAAATAATCATACAGTAGCTCTACCAGCCACCCGTGTTTTCACTGTTCTTGGTTTCAATACCCATGGTCACCTATGATTTTAAAATATTTGTTCCAATAAGATCCTTTGAAAAAGATAGAGAAACCACATTCACGTAACATTTTTTTTAAGATTTATTTATTTATGCATACAAGAGCTGCTCAGAGGTGTGGGGTGTGAGAGGATTTACCAGAGATACTGGGGAGCAGAACAAGCAGATCAATTGAAACCCACTGCTGAGGGGAGCAGCAGGGAGACAGAAGGGGTCTGCTGTGCCATGTGAGCCAGCTCCTTGGCCTGGGATGGAACTCAGGCCACAGTGCCTGGTGATAGCTTCACAGTGCTGAGACCTAACTCCTTGCACCACCAAGGAGGCCCTCTCATAACTTTTTTCAGAGTAGAATTGTTATAATTGCTCAATTTTATTATTATTTGTAGTTATTAATCTCTTACTGTACCCATTCTATAAATGAAATCTTGTCCGCATGCATTTATAGGAAACCAAGGCTCAGGGGTCCACTGGGAAGCTTGGAGCATATCTACCACAGATAAGGGGGATTACTGTAGAGGATTGTTGAATATCTCTATATTATGTCAATAGTGGACATCTTAGTAATATATAACCATAGCCTTCCAAGAGAATTATAAGTATATATTGATACTGCTGTATGAACAGATCACTTTTTCTTTCTAGAAAATTTTCTGCAAAAATATCATTTAACCCAATGTATCTTTATTTATTTCTTTTGAATAAATCCCTAAAAGTAGAATTTTCTGATCATATTATGTGTTTAGATTACTTTAATTTAAATGTTCCACTTTCTACTTGATGCTATTAGAGATATATTCCTGTATCTTGATTTAAAATGATTGTCTTGGACTGTTTGGATATTTGCATTTTTTTTCTAATTTCTCAAATGTTCACAGTTCAATTTGAAATAAGATTTCATTGCAGATCAATAATTCTTTTAAACCACCAAATGTTTATTTTGACCTGAAAAGGGATTATGGTGAAGGTGTTGCATCTTAAATAGAAAAAAAAAAATTCTGTCTATCACCCTATTTGTCAGAAAAATAGTTTGAACGTGTAGGGTGGAATGAGTTGAAATAACCAATGGTATTTTTGTTGTCTCACTAAGGAGACATTCCAAAATCTTGAAGCACAAGCCATACTTTGAAAGTCGGTCTTAAACTAAATCCCATAGGAGGGAGGCTTGGCAAACACACCAACACTCTTCTTGTAACCCTAAAATGTTCACGAATTCCAGGAAGCTCCCATCATTTTGCAATCCAGATTTTGCACCATGAGTCTCCTTCCTCCTTCTGGTCGATGAAATGTTCTAATTTTTCTAAAACATCATCCAAATCCTCGAAGTGCTATAAATTCCAATTATAAAAGTGCCATTTCAATGGATGGTCTTCAATGTCAGCAAAGACTCCCCCCCACCAATAAAAGGGGAGGGTATGATGTGACTTGATGAAGTGTCCCTTATAATGCTATGACAACCACAAGCCACGTCATCACAAGCACAGCCTCGGTGGTCAGGCCTGGGCTATCTTTGAAACAAAATCACATACTTTGGGAAGCAGTGTGGGTAACCCAATAAGCAGCAGCTGTTCTGAGTCTTCGAAAAATATGTATCATCATTTGCCCAGTGCTCAGTACCAGCGTTAGCCGCAAAACTGTCGGCCAAAATGGAAAACGCTTGTCTTTTATAACGATTGGAAAACCTCTGAGAAAATAAATACATGAAAAAAAAAATTGCTCTTAATCTGAGGATCCTGTCTCAATTTCAATGTACTTTGTTCACTTCCATTTCTCTGTAATGCTAATTTGCTCTTATTACCCAGAAATTCCATACACAGTAAACGATTGCTCCATCCCCTCCAGTCTTAATAATGAATGTTCCATCCCTGCGCCATTTGAAAAGCTTTCTAAAGACCCTTTTAAAATGAAAGGTGATAGCACTGGATGTAATGTTTATTTACAAGATATCATGATCCAAGGCTTCCAGAATACTCAGTATAAATAACAACCAGCAGCATGCACTGCATTTAATAGAAATTTGATCCCATCAATTTTACATGCTCCCACGAAGGAGAGTGTAGAATGCTAATGATGCTGATGAGAATTTGATGTTGACAGAAGATTCATTTATAAATAAAAATGGCCAGAAAGATTATTACATTGGACGAAGTTTTGTCAATACCCATCTAACAGTAGGTCTCACTCTCCAAATGACCAGCCACGCTTTCAATAACAATCATTCATGAATAACAATGATGATGCTATGTTGTACTTGTGTAGCACTTTTCATCAGGGGACTTAAAGACATGTATTAAATTATCTTCAGGCCCCTGGACAGCCTGGACTTAGAGTACGGACTTCCAGAAGAAATCCGAATCGGGCCCCCCAGTCTTCGTTGTGCTGGAAGAACGTTGTCAGAATTCAGTCCTCTGCAGATCTCTCACCCAGATGACCTGGAGAGGAGTCCTCGCAGGCAGTGAGAAGGTGGCTCAGTCCAGGCGCTCCCAGTCTGACCGCCTGCTCAGGTAGCTGTGGAGTTGGGTGGGTAGGTGGAGCAATCCGCCCACGAGTGTGCATTTATTCCTTAATGAGGGCCTCTAGAGGTCTCTCGCCATCTTTGGTGAGAATGGAAGAAGAGCTCACTCACGCGTTATAACTCTAGCTTGTTTTAAGCTGAAGCATAAAATGACCACTTGAAAACCATTCTCTGACCTCAGCAGAGGTGGGACCGCCCAGACCCTGCTGCGATATCGCAGATGTTTAATTCCCAGCAGCGGCCAGGCCTGCGGACATTTTCTATCACAACTAACAGCACCCCAGCACCCCGGGGTGGGGTATCTAGAAACGGATGAGGAAACGCCCCAGAATGATGCTGCGGTCTGATTTTCGCCCGGTGCCTGTCTCCCCGCCACCACGTCCCGCAAGGCGCAGGAAGGCTGGAACGGGCTGAGGGGCCGCAAGCTTCAGTCCGGTAGGAATGGACTTGAAGACGCGAGGGCGTGATGACAGATGAACCAGCGGGTGGGGAGCCCTGAGGCAGGCGCGCGTGCTCACGGCCTGAAGGCCGCCGGCGGACGGGGGACGCAGCCACCGCGCTGGAGAGCCAGGGCCCGGGCCCCCTCATTCCCGGTGGCACAACAAGCAGCAGGGTGTCTGGGGGGGCTGTGGGTGGGTAGGAGAAAGGAGAGACGGTATGGGAGTAATTGCCAAGTGGTCATTCACTCCATGGGTGCTCCAGAGGCTGCAGGTGGCAGGTGCCGGAGATCCTGAGGTGAGAAAAGGTAGCGTGGCGGTGCCTCCCGGACCCGACAGCGAGTCGCGGCCCCCGAGAGGGCGAACCCCACCCGGTCAGTCGGCCCTTGCGGGGAGGGGTGTGCTGTGTACCAGCACTGACCTAGCATGGAATTCAGAGAAGCTTCCCTGAGAGGGCAGGAGCCCTTAAGAGACCAACGAAGGGTGGGGCGAGGGTGATTCCGGGGAGTGATGGGGGAGCAGGAAAAGCAGAGCCTGTTAGGTCCCCTTTAGGAATTCTGTCTTCACCTCGGGGACAACCGGGAGCAGTAAAAGATGGGGTGGTCCCTTTTGTGGGTGAGCCTTATGCACATGAAGATGTTTCCCTGACAGGTATGTCGTTTTGTGACCCGTCGGTAAATTAATTAAATAAAAAAGACTCATTCATTAAAAAACATGTGACCTGGGCTCTAGAATGGAGTGCATTGGGTGGCACCAGAATGTTTTCATGGAGACCAGAGGGGGCCCCTCCCACAGTATTCTGCCCCCAAGGGATAGTAGACCTAGAATTTTAAGGTGTTGAGATGTTTGTACTTGGAGTTCATCAACTTTCTCCTTCACTTACTAATCCAGCTAATATTCAGTTTGTTACATGATAGTCTGAAAGTGTCTATTAGGTTTTATGTTGTTGTTATCAACCTCCAGTTTTCTGCCTTCTCCTATCACTGCTGTCATCAACAGCCATCTCCTTTTGACTTCAGGATCGCCATTCAGCTTGTGAGGGTCACAGATGGAATTAAGCAAGTTAGCTCTACCGGTGATCAAAACAGTTATGATGAAGACAGTATTTTTTTTTATTTTTTTTTATTATTATTATTGTTATTTTTTTTTTTTTTTACCAATCACCACTTTCAAATAGGTGCAAAGTGGAGTTCATAAAACCATAAAATAAAACCAACCTGGGAAATAGGTTGTTTGGAAAGTGTGCAAAACTTCAAATAACATAAATTTTTCAGCTCCGTGCTGACATCATTTCTGTGCCGATAGATACTGGTACATTAGTGACTACAGCTGCAGCAGCTTCACCTGGGCCTATTAAAAATAAATGTGCTTCTAAAGGACCATAAGCTGAGCTTCGAGAATGCGTTTCTAGAATTCAAACATATTTTCTGTAAATGTCCAGAAAATAATTTCAGTTATCTCCTAGGGCTGGGTACTTAACCAATGTGAGCTCTTTTTACCATTCAGTTATCTTTTTCCCCTACGAAGATGTCGATACAAAGCTATCGTATTTATTTATTTTTTTTACAGTGGTTTATTTTGTGGTTTAGCTTAGTCACTTACAACCAGCTAAACAAAGTCAGGAGGCCTTTGTATTTTATAGACACACATGTGTTTACATGTACATTGAGTCTCTGTTGGGGGATGCGATAGGAAGAAACTGTAAAGGAGACGCTGGATCCCAAGGAATCAGGAGAGAGTTATGTAAACTTTTAAGGAAGGGGATGGAGGAGCCAGGCAATAAAATCATGTTCTTTTGATTTTGCATGAGCTTTGCCATGGCATGAGTCTGCTTTGACATTTGACATTTTAACAATCGAAACAAACACGAAAAATAAGCCAAGGACAACAAAAACACATGTGTACATGGCTGAGGCTGTTCGGTGAGGGTTAGAGCTGCCGGTTGTGCAAGACTGAGAGCACTGTAGAGAAGCAGATGTCTGTTGCTTGCTTGGGCAAGACTCCCCCTCTCATCAGACCGTGGGAACACAGACATTAACAAAAGTGGGGTGATCCTAAGGTTTAGGAGAACCCATAAAAGGAGCGCACTCTTTTCCTTTGAGATTGGCTCTGTGTACATTAAATTCACTCATTTATCCCTTCATCAGTCTGCTGAGCATTAGCTGCTGCGACTCAACCTGCCGGCGCCACTTTAATGATTCCGCCATATTTGTACAGGGTGAACGATGTAACCGGCCTCGAGTGCATTTCCCAGCTGTGGAAGGAGCGGGTGAGCACTGAGGGAGGCGCTCATGTGAAGAAGCAAGATGTCACCCTGACACCAAGCTTCCAGGCTGAGTTTCAGTTTGGTTTGGGTTACAGCAATGGTTCCCAACCAGGGGACAGTGTTGGGCCAGAGACAGCCTCAGGCCTTCGTGACTGTCACAGGGAGGACAGAGGCCACGGCTGCACGCAGTGAGTAAGGTCAGGGCTTCAGAATCTCACAGACACAATCTAGTCCAGGAACAAAGAAGGGCGGAGAGGAAGTGTCACTAGTGCTGTAGTTTAGATCCTGTGGTGAGAAGGGGTTCTTGGGAACGTCAGTTGATGACCCAAAATTTGTTGTTGCCAATCTGGGTAAGAGGAACAAGGAAGAAAAACAGAAAGTGAATTTCTTCTCAACGGAGGTTCACACACAACTGTTGGATTCGCTCACAAATGAGTCGAAATCTAAGTTCTGTTTTTGACAAAGAAGCGCTCACTTGGCAGACAGCAGTTTTTCAAAATTCCATAGTGCGGCTGCCCACGGACACCGCAGCAATAACATTTTTATCTGTTGGGGATGGTCTCCCTGGGTGCAATTACAGTATGTTCAGAACAGAACTCATCTCATGTCCTGTTCCTACAGTCAATCCGCTCGTGGTTTCCCACCATGAGAGTCACACATTTAATGACGTGCATGTGCCAGGTAGTAAGAATACAGTTAAAGAAAACAGTATTTGAAGCAAAATTCACACTCTCTTATTCTAGTAAACTTCCCACTTACGTATGGAGATGTCTGTAAAGAGCCAGCTCGTAATTCCAGCCACGAGCATGAAAAAGTGAAAGACTGAGGAAATTCACCATGTTTACAGTCCGTCTTTAGTTACATGTGCTTGGGTCCGCATGTTTGTGGGGACAATGTTGGGGCAAACACTTGACACCACAATTTACTGGACCATGCCTTGTGCTTCCGGAGATGTCCTGGCTGGGAGGGCATCAACCTGTCACTAACCTCACTGCCAAAGGGACAGTCACATCAGTAAGTCCTGATTCTAAACACTTCTCAGGGTGAAAACTTCTAAGTGCTATTGTTACATAATCTTAAAAATAAGTCATGTATATGCTTTTGCTCTTCAAATCTCTACCATCATTAAGTAAACCCATCATAAAAGCATTTTAGGCTGTTTAAAAATCACATCCCAGGGCTCTCCCCGGTGGCACAGTGGGTTAAAGCACCATATTATGGAGTTCTCCAAAGCCACTGCAGCACAAGTTGATCCCCCCACCAGAGAGCTGACCCACATGGCGCGGCAGACCTCTCCTGACCCACACGCTGCCCCCACCAGCAGTGTATTTCAGTTGATCTACCTGTTCTGCTCCCCATTTTGTCTCTGGTGAAATCTTCTCACCTACCACACCTCTGGCCTGTACCCCAGTTCTGTAAGCACAAATAAATAAATCTTAAAAAAAAAAAAATCACGTCAAGGAAGAATAGTCTCATCAACACAATACCAATAAAAAATACACACAAGAATATTTTTATTTCTTTCAAAGCATTTGTTCTAGTTGTCTCTAAGCAACAGAATGGAAAACTTTAGTCTTCTAGAATCTCATGCACTCACCACAGCGTTTGCATCAACATACTGGACTCACTAGTGTCTAACCAGGTTACTCATGGTAAAGACAGTGTTTTTGTATTTATAATGTGGTTCTTCACTAGGTACACAGAGGGATGTACCTTTCCTTCCCAAGACTGGATGGGTAGATGCCATACACACAAATACTCCCGGGTGTTCTCCAGTACATCAACACTGTTCGTGATTCTGACAGTGGTGTGTCAGAGCAATCGAGTGCAATGCAGTAACAGAAACAAGAAGAGAAGCACAGCCCAGCTGCTCACACTAGAACTGCACTGTCGGTTACTCCATCATGTCTACACGGGCTTTGAAGTCAACAAAATGTGCCCAGGCTATATCTTGAGAGCCCTGAGGAAAGATGTACCCTGGGCTTATTTCATGTAGAAGGGACTTGGGGGTACAGCTGGCATCCACTGGAAATTGCTGAGTTCAGATTGAGTTCCCAGCCCTTTATCACTAAGAATTAATTTGGACCCTACAAAAAAGAAAAGGTGATACAATTATAAAAATAGTAGAGGTATGAAATTAAACCCTTAAGTGTTCACTGAAGACTACACATCTATTTATTGAGCACCCACCCAGTCTCCTCCTGGCACTATTCTATGTGCTAAAGATACAGAGACACAATGCATATCCCCCTTCTCTCCTCTCAAGAGCTCACAATCCCCTGGCGGGGGGGGGGAGAATCCCCAGGACAGTGTGAGCCACAGCAGGGGGGTTGGTGCAGAGAGAAGATCTGTGCAGACTCAACCTCAGAAGAGTGACGCTGGAGTTCTTCCCGATGACAAAGAACACAGTACTTGAAGGTTTATTTTATGTATTTTATGCATACAAGAGCTGGTGTAGACCAGAGGTATAGGGTGTGAGAGGACTCACCACAGACAGACCAGGGAGCAGAACAAGAAGATCCACTGAAATCCACTGCTGAGGGGAACAGCAGGGAGACAGGAAAGATCTGCTGTGCCATATGGCTCTGCCCCTGGCTGGGGATCGAACTTGTGCTGCGGTGAGCTTCAGAGTGCTGAGACTTAACCCCTTCCAGCACCAGGAAGGCCCAAGACTACAATATTTGGATAGGAAGGATACTCAAAGAGAAGAGAGAAAACCTGGTAGAAGAATCCAAGTGTACATGTTCACAGGAGGTTACTGAGTGTATTCTCTAGATGTTTGACCTCAAAGGAAAGGCATGAGATGTTCTATGCACGAGATGTTCACTTCAGCATTACTTATAATAATAAAAATATGGCAGCAAACTGAATTTTCAAAGTTAGAGGGAGAGTCAAACCAGGCTTCATTCTTAATGAGGATGCATGCATAATCATGGAAACTCTTGCACACAATACTTTCAATATAGTGATTGCCAGCAAGGTTTAGAAATGAACACAATGATTTCAGTCCCATAAAATATTTAGGTACATACAAGAGAATCAGAGGGGAATACACAAAAATACATCAAGAGGTTGTGGTTTTCTTGAGTCCTCAGACTTTCTGTTAATAATGTTTTTAATCATGCTAATAAAATGGTAGAATTTGGATCCTTTAATAAACTCCAGTCGTGGGAAAATTTACATGAGACTTTTAAAACTGTGTCCTTATAGACCATCATCTTAAGGTAGAGAATACACAGTCAGATCAAATAAAGTGGGAACATTCTCATGTTTAGGGGGAGGGTTTATTCTGCATTGAGTAGATTTGTGAATTGCCATCAGTTCACCTCATCTTACTTATTAGTTTGCACACAAAGCCAGAACAGGTCATCTAAATTATCCATTTACCTCGTAACTGGGATGAAAAGCTCTTTGCTAGGGGCTGAGCACGCTGAGAGTCGCGCCACAATTGATCCTGTAGATTAGAACATTTCCACCCAAGCATTTGGCTGGTGAGATGTCTAAGTAGATTAATTGAAGTAGAAATGCATTATTTATTATTTAACACTTAGTGAAAGTAATCAGGGAGCTAGGTTTAATAATGATTTCTTTTAGAGACTCACCGATGAATGAGAATTAGGTAAACATATCCAAATCATTATTTGGAAGGTTGATCAAGTTTCAAAATCAGGACTTTTTTTTTTTGAAAAGGCAATCAGCATCATGCTCGAACACGGACACAGGACGCTCTAAGACCAGGCCTGTTTGCACCAGATGGGAGAGGGCGTGGCCATGCCTGGGGTCCTACCTGATCAGAACAGTTTCTGCAGGTAAATACAGGGGGTAGGAGTCGGAACCATGTTCCTTGACCTGGGACCTCTTCCTGGTGGCTGCTAATTATTTTAGAGCTGGAAGACTTGCCTTCCTATTACAGATGTCTAAATTGCTGCCTAGGCTGAATTGTATAAAATAGAACCTCCAGCCATATAAGGGAACGCTGGGCTTCTGACTGGCCTGTGCTGTCACCCCTGGGTGCCTCCCGTTCCCCATACCCACTCTCCATGTGTGAGCTGCATAGTTTTGGTATGACAGCCCCCACACAGCCTGACTGAAAAGCCATCCTTTTTCAATGGGGATCTGCTTTGAGAAATTTGATAGAAGATGCAGACAGTCAACTGTCCTCTATAGATGACCTCAGCAGTGTGTCAGGACACACTAGGAGTCTCACACTTCCAGTTTCATAGCTTGGGATACAGCGCTTCATCTTTCCGGGCACTCCTTTACTGTAAGTGAAACCTTTCACAGAAGACGGCGTTGGGATCGCCACTGGCTGCGACCTCATCATTGCCCTACACAAGTTGGGCACACTATTCCTCACCTCTGCCCCTCCTGTTGGCTGCTTGTTGAAATTTTATTGTGGTAGGAATGGCAGAAACATGACATGAAATTTACTCTCAACAATGACTTTTTGTTTACTCCCCAGGCCACCAATTGATTACAAAGCTCCTACAGGACACAGAACACCAGCCAGATGGAGGGAGGCACAGGACCAGGCATGGGGGAAGGCACGGAGCTTCCCTGCCTGCTTGAAAGCACCACGCTCCCAGTTCTGTACTCAATCACCAGCCTTAACCTCCTCGGGCCCTTTCCTCTTGGGTGTTAGTGGTGGCTTCCTTACCTACACACGAGTGGTTAAACCATGAGCCACTGGCTATTGCACTCCATTCTCTGCCCTCCCAGGAAACCAGGGGATGGGACTACGCGTTCCACCCTCCAGCATGTTGGTTTTCCTGGCAACCAGGCCCCGCCTCAGGCATTTTCCAAAAGTTACCTTTATTCTGCATAACAAGAGATACCTTTAACACCCTCACTTCAGCAAGAGGTGAGCCAGGAGCTGTCGATGAGAAATAAATTCTCAGGGCCTCCCCGGTGGTGCACGTGGCTAAATCTCAGCACTAATCTGAGTTCAATCCCCGGCCAGGGAGTGACCCACAGGATGCAGCAGACCTCTCCTGTCTCCCCGCTACTCTCCTCAGCAGTGGATTTCAGTGGATCTGCCTGTATTGCTCCCACTCTGTCTCTGGCGAGTCCTCTCATACCTCTTACCTCTGGCCAACACCCCAGTTGTTGTATGCATAAATAAATCTTTAAAAAGCAGAAATGGGGCCCTTCCTGGTGGCGCAGCGGGTTAAAGCACTGCACTAAGAAGCTTAAGCCACTTCCACATGAGATCGATCCCCACCTGCCCCGAAGGAGATCCACATGGCGCAGCAGACCTCTCCTGACCCGCCCGCTGCTCCCCTCAGCAGTGTACTTCGTCGATCTGCCTGTTCTGCTCCCTACTCTGTCTCTGGTGAATCCTCTCACCCTCTGCATCTCTGGCCTGTACCCCAGATCTGTATGAATAAATAAATAAACTTAAAAAAATATTTATAAAAAACAGAAATGTTCATATACCACTATGCAGGAGAAATCTATTTACATTGTACCTATGATGACCATCTAGACATTTCCTTAATATAGCATGGATTTTCAAGTACGCACTACAGTACTGCCAACTGTGGGCTCTTTGTCAGAGAAGATCTCCAGCACTCATTCACAGTACACAACTGAACCGCACCGCCCTGAACCTACCCGGCCAGCCCTCAGCTATACCTCGGTCTACTCGCTGCCTCTGACTGTGTAGATGGGACCAGGCAGCTGGGTCCATGTGCTACCTGTCCTGCTGTGACTGGCTGACTTCCCTGCCATCATGTTCTCAATTTCATCCATGCTGTGGCCTTTGGCAGGTTTTCCCTCTGCTGTGCATCACGACCACATTGCCTTGCTCTTTCCATCATCACAGATCTCTAGGCTGGTTGCACATTTTAGCCTCTATGACTAGTGCTGGCGTGACCATGAAGTGCGGCTCTCTCTTCAAGACCCTGCTTGCAGCTCATGTTTGTCAGTGGGGGAAGATGCAGAATCAGGATTAACGAATGAGTCAAACAGTAGGTCTAATTTTCTCTGTAGGTTCCATTGACTCTTCTAACCACTTGCTTCTAACAGCACAGATTCCAACATCCGCCGACTCATTCCCAAGTCCACCCAATTTCTGTATTTTTCTGATACTTTTTAAGTATTTGGGGGGTAAGTCTTTCTTTTTTACTGGAGGATGAAGTTGGGATTATCACATGAATGCTAGCAGTGGGAAGGAGAGCTGAACTCCAAGGGTTAACAGTGAACTTCCGAGTAGTAGCAAAAAGAAGGATTATTTAAGAAACCACATTTTATAAACAAGTTTCCTAACAAGCCAGAACAACAAGAAAGTCGAGTCTGGGATTCCCATGATTTCAGTGTTTATTTATTTCGTTTTGATTTTGTAGTTTTTAAATGAATAATTTAACATTTTCATTGTAGAGATAGGGATTTGGACATTTAATTTTTCAGACAAGTCATTCTTTAATAAAATCACTTTTAACAATCACAAATACGTCTCAGAAATCACAGTGAAGGCACAAGGAATATTTACTTATGATCACAATCAGTAGCTTAAACTATAGTTGAGTTCCAAAACTATAAAGTTAAATGTATAATTCTATCATGTGTGATCATTTGAGTCATGTCAAATACACTCGCTCGTTCTATAAAGGCCTTCTTTTGTTACTGCTTAAGAAAAAATATTCTTGAAAGGGTCTCTCTCTCTCTCTGCAGCATGGATTTTTAGTTCCTGTTTCCTGATATGTTAAAAATGAACTAAACATTTGTCTTGGCATTATTTACAAATGAGGGTGAGTTCACTCAGATATGCATCTCAGTGGGAACAGAAGACCAGACATTCTGCAGAGCATGGGGGGTGAGGGGGGAGGAAGAGACCTGGTCTCCAGCCCTCCCCAGACTGCTGGCTTAAGACACAGTGATGCTCTGTACCTCCTTCAAGATGCTGCAAACAGTCCCTCTGACCCCTTTGGGTCTCCTCCAGGCCCTGAGCCTTCCGAGTCTCTGGTATCTCTTTCAATGAGGATGTTTGCAATTATTGCATGCTGACAATCAATGCCTACAAGGAGCAGACAGCCCTTGACAGTGAATCCCTCAATCTTATTTTTAATCATAACAAAGCCATTGAGTTAGATCTAGGAAGATCAACAGAAGTGGGAAAATGTTCAATTGGATGTTAAACTATTTTTAATATGCTAAATTCAATGATGGTGAACCACCAACAATTGTGAAGTCATTAGCAAATAATTTTCTATTTCTTTTAAGAGCTATCTCTACATCTTAGCATATTGCTAAGCATTCTAACACTATATAACTTGGATCCTCAAAGTATCAGAGGTAAAGCCTATCATTCAGGTCTGCCAAACTCAGCAAAACAAAAGAACAGGATGCGCTGTCAACTTTGAATTTCAGGTTAGAATAACTATGTCATCATGGTGGAACCAAGACATAGTTGTAAAGGCCAATTCCGGGGGAGAACCCCGGAGAAGCTAACTTCCAACCCCAGCCCAGGTCTTCACTCTGCTCCCTTGAGCAGCCCACAGAAGTTTAGAGGTTTGACTGGTTTTACACTGCCTTCACATGATAGGCATGATTCTGTGACTCTTACTGTTTCAATTCACTCTGCGGCTGTGGATCCTATTCACATTCCAATGCCACAGAGGTTGAAGAGGAGAGAGGTGACCTAACATCTCAAGGTCGCACAGGTAGTGAGTGGTAACATGAGGAGTCAAGCTCTGGAAGGTTGCCCAGACCCACTCGGTGACACTCCAAGTCCACCTGCTGTAGAATTTGGACACAGATGAATTCTCTGTGCCAGAGGAAGCATGTGATGTAGCCACTGTTTCCAGAACTGTTTCACAAACATCACCTCACTCAAATTTAGGGCAACTGTATGTGGTAGAAAGAGTGAGTATGGAGTACTGCCAATGACATTTTTTTCAGATGAAGAGATTAAAGGCAGAAAGCTGAAGCTTTATCTGCCCAACATCAGCAAATTTGGGAACATTACCTTTTCTGTTGTAAGCTAGTCATCTTTCCACTCTGCCTGTTCTCAATGTGGAAATTAAAAGAGAAGCTAGAAAATTCTGTGCGTTTTTACTTTGCTCTAACTTTAAACATGGGCTTGGGAGGCAGGTATGACCTCAAATAGAGGGCCCCAAAGACACAGGTGCTGGGTGATGCTTATACAAGGAAAGAGAAATCTTTACTCTGACTTTGCTCAGTGATTTGGGGGTGACTTGGAAGCTTTGCCAGAGTATCAGGCTTGGACATCATGACAAAGAAAAGTCCTAAATGGGAAACTTGTACAAGGGCAATAGGCACAAGGGGCCAAGGCCACATTTTTGCAACTGGATAACTTTTACTACCCAAAACTCTATTCTTAAGATGCTCAACATCCATGGAAGGGTGATTATAGTTAAGTGTGCTGCCTTTTAGAATGCTGGCTACCTCATTTCCCAAAAGTTAGTTTTCTAAGCACCAAGTTTTATTGCTGGGAAATTGCTATGGTCTGGTATTAAGCACCAAGATGATGATGGGTTTAGATCTAACACAAAAATTAGAGAGCTTTTAAGTGGAAAAAGACATTGGTATTTACCATGTGTATTTTAGAGAAACTGCAGTAATGAAGGACTTTTCAGAGGGAAAGTAGAAATAAGCTGTTGAAACAGCTACCTTTGTTTAACTCAAAGTGAGTCACTGTCTATAGAATTCTCCAGAAAGGGAATGTGGGCGGCCAGTCCCATTCTCCACTGTGATCTTCAGAAATGTGGGCGCAGGCAACACGCCCGCTAATGAGGCCTCAGAAGTGTCTGATCATCTCCTTTAATTGCTCTAAATAATTGGAGGACTGCATGGCCTGGCTTCTGCTACCCAGAGATGGCCAATTCAAATATGCAAATCTAAAATTATGTGAATACCACTCTAATTGGAGTCTGGGTTACCCATTATTTTGACGACGGACAAAACAATATGATGAAAAAAAACACTGACTATCAAATTCTTCATTTTAAGCTTCACTGAACTGCCCAAATTACCCACAGGCAGTCCTGACAGGGACCACTTTACAAGGGAGTTGATGACCTCTAATTAAGACACAAGGCATTTCTCTCATTATGTTACTATTTGAAATTGAAATTGGTTTGACCTATGCAATTCTATAAAATACCACCGAGCAAGACTCCAATCAGGCACCTTACAGGAGATGAAATGTGCAATAGTCCAATAAATACCATGAAAAGACACAGGTTCCGTCCTCCTCGCCAGCTGCTTGCCTTGTAGAGTGGCAGGTCTGAAATGCCATGTCCCGTGCCATGACTTTCTCGAGAAACTGCATCTAACAGAGGATGGCGGTCAGGCAATGCTAAGTCTTTTTCCCACCAGGAGTTGGGTCGGTTGTAACCAGTCTTTCTTAACTCGAATCATCAATTTCAACCTCTCTCTACTTCTCCTTCCAACAGCTCTTCTATTTTGAAGCTGGTCTCATCTTTACTATCCTACTCTTCATCCCAGACCATGCTCCAAGACACTTTCCCGCCACTGAGCTCTCTCCTAATGACCTGAAGTTTCTCTTACCATTTACCCTGTTGTTGCAGGCACTTAGAAATACTCAGCCCCACTGTACTGAATTGTATTAAATGAGATCAAAAAACCTTTCCCTTCTCTCTTAAAGTCTAGTGATTTCATCTCATCTCCCTGGGTCCAGTTCTGCCCACCTTTGGGGGCTAAGAGAAAGTAGAACTTTAGGGTTTCCTCAACCCTACTCTTGTTTCCTTTCTTTCCCCATCTCATCTTTGCCAAATCGCTAAAGATAGTTGCCATCCCTGCTGTTATTCCCTGTTGACCTATACAATCTGTTCTTCAGGCCTACCCACAGGACATATTTTCTGTAGCAATTAAATTAAGAAACTACTGCTTTAACAACAGATAGCAAGAACTAGAACCCCAATTTTTCCAAGGAGTAATGCTGTTGAGTCTTTTCCCTTTATCTATATAGGTTCTTTATCCACATCCTAACATAGAGTGATAACAAATATCAGGGTCAACTGAGTTATTGAAATGATTAAGTGGGCCCTCCCTGGTGGTGCAACGAGTTAAAGTGCAGTGCTGCAAAGCTTTCAGCAGCCACTTTCACACAAGTTTGACCCCCAGCCAGGGAAGTGACCCAAATGGCACAGCAGACCGCTCTTGTCTCACCCACCGCTCCACTCAGCAGTGTATCTCACTCGATCTGCCTGTTCTGCTCCCCACTCTGTCTCTAGTGAATTCGCTCAATGCCCCTGCACCTCTGGCCTGTACCCCAGTTCTATTAAAAATAAAATAAATTAAATGATTAAGAGACAGCATTCCCCCCCCCCCCCGACGGTGGTTCCGTCCTGAGTGAGCAGCAGTGCTAGATGCTGTGTGTTTTTATTGTTGTGACTATGTAGAAGAGCCAAACTCAGTCATCTTTTTCAGTTTTAATCTTTAACATCTCAGTGCCCACTCTTTCAAAGTTGTCTACATACTCTCGTGGCTTGTCTTCCACAACAGAACTCGCATGTATTGCCCTACGTCTGATGGTTCCTCTTCCACCTTCAGCGAATCCAATTTCTCCCCAACCAGGAAGAGGATGATTTCCATGATCTCTGGTCAGTTGACCCCACCCCTCCTATACTATTCTTTCTGATTTCCGCCATGACCAAATATTTCCATTTTCCCAACTTGTCATGGATCCATGAGTGGCTCCCAAAAGTGGTGGGCCAGCCCCAACCTCTATTATAAACAGTCCACTGAACAAATTCTGATACATTTGCATAGCCCAGCAGCACATGAGATGTTATGCTAAAAACCAGCATCATAGCACCCCCTGCCCTATAGAGTCCATCCCAGTCACCCTTATTTCCATGAAACCATTACCAGTTTCCGGGCTGTGAAATGGACAACTATCTCCAGCTCCCTGTCATTTGCTCTCAGAGTTAATTTCATCTCTCAGAGAGATACAGAGAAACATTGCCCTAAATCCAAGCAGATGGTTGGAATAAAAATAAAGGAAATCTTGGAGGAAAAATGTTATTTTAAAAATTGTGATGACTGCAGAAGAATTGAGGAAAACAAAAGTTCATTTAACGATTGCTGTGTTCAAAGACTGTGTTAAGAGGTTCCCTCCCCCACCCCCACCTCCACCCCCACCCAGCATTCCATATAACAAAGGAAAAGACATTATCTCAAGACACAAGGGAATCTTGATGAGAAAAATCAAGGAGGAATGTCAACAGAGATATGGACTTTCCAAGGATTTATTCTGTGAACTAGGACTAGTCCAAGACATTGACAGCAGAAAAGAGGGATTCATAACCAGCAACACTGGCTTGTAATGAGATTATTGGAAATTCTGATTTCAGAACTTAAGTCTTTTAAAAATCCCCAAGGACAGAAAGGAAGGGGTGGATTTTAGTGTTTATTATGTGCCAATGTCAACACACTACAAACCATGGAGAGAAACTGGAACTCCCAATATTCCTACTGGCCTTATCCTTTCTGGGAGTCTTATTTGGCCTTGGAAGACGTGGTGCTGTCAAGAAACTGAAGCTGAATGAGTGATGGGAATGGGAAGAGTTGACATTCACCCAGTACTTCTCACGTGCTCATACTTGCCCAACTACTCCTCACAGCCCCTTTTGAATTAGAAAGTTACATTTACAGATAAAAGAACTGAGGGACTACAAAATGCACCAGCTCCTGACTGGATGAGTCAAGGGCCACACACTGGGGGCTGTGACTGTTAAGGGGTAAGTGCTGTGTATGCCACTCCACTTCTCAAGCCATGCTACCCCACGACATCCACTCCAGGGTGAGACATTTGGAGGCGGGAGTTCTGGGTCATTATCAATCCCTAAGGAACTGGAGAGAATTGGAGAAAAGGCTGAGACTGACGAAAGATCTATGTCTTAAACTTCAGAACTGGCAGGCATTGTCAAGTTTGCAGGTAACACCCTCACAAAGCATCACTTCTGTTTTTCTTGCGGCCCTAGTGTATGGCATGTATCACAGTCACACATGTCATTCATGAAGACTTGGAATGACGTTGGAAAGTTTGGACAAGTCATTGACTACTTTCGACAATCGAGCCAAAATATGTTATCACGAAGGTGTCCACCATTTGGTTCTGCTTCAAACCCTTAGAGGAATTCAGCCACACCTGAATTTCTAGCTGAGAGCAGTTCAATTCTTGAACACAGACCTTTGGCTCCTCACTCACATCCCTTTTTCAATCTTTCTTCAAGAGGAGTGTTACCACTGACACCGACTTTCTCCAACTTGCTACCAGAACCACATAAAGAGTTTCTAGATATCCATAAAGACATTTTTGAAGTGTGAAATTATACCATCACTTGAACAAGATCGCAAAACTTTATCTCCACCCTGCTTTGAAATCCACTATTTTGAACAAGGAAATCTTCCCTGATCTCCGTATCTGTTATTCTGGGGTTTGGACAATTGGAGGTTTTTGTTTTAGTCATCTGTTAATGCTGTGTGTGTGTGTGTGTATGTGTGCTCCAAAATGTAAAAACTTAACACAAGAGTTACTTTTATCACACATACTTGGGTCAAACTTAACAGGTTTCTTGCACACGATTGCTGGTAGGATTCAATTTCTCCTGGGATCTTGGACTAACTTCCAGTTTCTTTTGAGTTGATGGGGAAAAACCCTCTGCTCTGTGTAATGTGCTTTCCAATGGGCACTACTCTCTATGCCGCTTGCTCCTTCAGAGTGAGCAAGTGGAGAAGAGCCAGAGCTACAACAAGTAAGACAAGTCAGTCTGTTGTAACCTCATCTCAGGAGTGCCAGCCCATGACCCTGGCCATATTTTTAGAAGTAATCACCAGCCCATACTCACAAGGAGGCGATCACCAGCCCATACTCACAAGAGTATGAAAACCTCAGCAGGGGTCACTGAAGACCACTACAGAAGATACCCAGTGTCCTTGAGCTCAGGACACGGCTACTGCTGTGCAACTTGCTTCTGTTCTAATTTCTTCTGGGTTGCAGAATAAGCCTTCACTCCAGTACAGCTCTAAAATAAGTTCAGTGCTATACTTCATGTAGGGCAGACAAACTGAGATCATCTAGATAAAACAAACATGGTAGCAAGTAAATTTAAAACCGTGTCACATTAAAAGGACTGGACTCACTGCTGGTAAAGAGAAGGTTATCATGAAGGAACAGGACAACTATCTTCAAATATTTGCAGAACTTTCTTGTGGATTTATGTCACACTATCCCAGAGGGCAGAAGCAAGAACTATGGATGAGAATGATAAGGAAGCTTTTGGCTCATTCTAAAGAAAAGAATGTACACTGTCAAGAGATGGGAAGAGGCACATTCAAAGTGGTAAGACTGCCTTCAGGGCATCAGGTCCCAGCGTATTACCTATTACCTGTATTCCAGGGAGATTCAGGGGTCGTGGCTGGGCGAGCTGATTGAGAAGGTCATTTTTAATGTAGTTCTGTGATCCAATCAATTTCAAAACAAGTCCAAATCAATACTGCTCTCGTATTAACTCCAGCTTTTGCCCTCTCTACTACCAACAAGAGAAAATCAGTACTACCAGTTTTCTGAGATATTGCCAAGGCCGTACTTCCATTTCCCACACAGGACATGACTATCCAGGATGTAGTCCACTCTTTAAATTCCTCCTTATCCAGAATTTCTTGAAGGCTCACATTGTCCTTGGGATAAAACTAAGATTCTATAGCTGTGTGTATCAGAGCCCCCAACTTAACAGCCTAACCACTGCCCACTTCTACATGTGCCTATCATGCTGCATTAGTCAGTCCGGGATGCTAAAACAAATTACTGGATGCCTTACGTGAGCACTTGTTTATAGACACTGGGACTATGTCTATAAACAAGTTTATAAGTTTATAGACTTCCCATTGTCCAAGACAATGGGAAGTGCTAGATCAAGAGGCCAGTAGAGATGGCGTGTGTGCTCAGAGCCTTCTTCCTGGTTTCCAGATGGCCAGCTTCCTCACATAGCACACAGGAAAAAGTGTATGCCATTCACTCAGGCTCCTGTAAGAAGGATATTCCAAAGGCTCTGTCCTCAGGACTTGGTTACCTCCCAAGCTCTTGACTCTCACTGTGATTACAATGGGAATGAAGACTTTAATATGTGAATTTTGGGGAGGACACAAATCTTCAGCTTCCGACACAGGGGATTAGACTGGATACCTTGCTGCTATTCTCCACACAGGGCAGGCACTGCAGCACCTCTAGCCTCTCCTCTAGCAAAAGAACGCAAAGGTGGGTGAGCTGGCTCCACCTTCAAGGACCTATCGTTTACCAGGCAGGATAAGACACAAAGTAAGTTTGTTTTCTACAGGTGGAAAGAGCACAGTGACTCCTATCTCAGGAAACCAGGGAACATTTTCTTGGAGAATTGTGGAATTTGAGCAAGTTGAGAGGAAGCCAGGATTCCATCACACTTTTTGGCTCAAAGAAACAGATATTTCTCCCAGCAATTCTAAGGGAAAGAGGCAGGATATGGATTCTTGGAGTTTTAAATATGAAAAGGATCTTTAATGCTGAGATACCTCAGCCACTAGTCTTCTGAGTATTCCAATAAATGAAGTAGTAAAACATGATTACAAAATTATCATACATTTAAATAGTTATGTGAATGTCTCAGATAGATGTACACAAATATAATAGTTCATCAGTCAGAGCCACTGCCAAAGCTCTAGTGTGGAGCTACTTTATGAATGTGAAGGCCAAGAAAACGGTCCCTCCTCTTCCCCATTATGGACCAGGAGACTTGGTCCAGGGAAAACTGGAGATATACACTGAAGGACTTTGTTTCTCAGAAAAACCCAGGTGAATAGATTAATTACCTGATCTTAGTGAACATCATGCAAGCTGTGGAGTTCGGGAAGATGGCTAGGAAGTGAAAGTTTGACCTTCAGCTCCGCTGACAAGATGGCCAAGATGTTCTTGAAGGTTTCTTGCTTTCTAGCATTCAAAATTGTGTCAACTTTTTAAGATATAACCATGTAGGGATGAAGATTCCACTTAGCATAGTAATTAATAAAGAGCCTTTAAAAGATTTTTAGTTGTATTATTTCTTCCTGAGGCAACCTTGGCTTATATGGTATGTGATTTAGGGGTACAGGTTCACACCTCTTTATTTTTTTTATTTATTTGTACATACAGAACTGGGATATAGGCCAGAGGAACAGGGGCGGTGAGATGCTTCACCACAGACAGAGCGGGGAACAGAACAGTCAGATTGACAAAGCACACTCCTGAGAGGGGCAGTGGGTAGGTCAGGAGAGGTCTGCTGCGCCATGTGGTCACCTCAGGGGCAGGGATCGAACTCTTGCTGAAGTGGCTTAAGCTTCTTAGTGGTGTGCATTAACCCGCTGTGCCATCAGGGAGGGTGCGGCTCACACCTCCTTAAATGTATGTTACCACATCACATCCACCACCAAAGCACTTGTAATCCTCCACCACGGCCCACTGGGTCCCACTCCCCATTTTCTTCCCATCCCACACTCTCCCCTCTGGTCACCTTTATTGCCTATTCATCTTTTGGGGACTGCTTTGATTTGGTTCTCTCTGTCCCTTTGCCCTGCTTCTTCATAATACGCACACGAGTGGAAACACCTGCTATTTTCTTTCTCCGACTCGCTGTGCTTAGCGCCCGCCCTTCTAGTTCTCATTCCATCACGTGGTTGCGTGGATACTGTTTCACCTCCTTGTATCGTTGAGTCGCACTCTGTTGTGTATACAGACCACATCTCCTTCACTCATTCCTCTGTCGTTGGGCACTAGGATGTTTCCAGAGTGGGGCTGTCATGACTAGAGTATAATGAACGTAGGGACCACGAGTGCTTCTGCATTTGTTGGGTAGAAACCTGGGAGTGGAGTTTCTGGAGCAAATGTTGGATTTATTTTTAAAATTTTCGAAAGCCCCATCCTGTTTCCCCTTGGGGCTGGGCCCACCTGCCTCCCTCTCAACAGTGTGCAGATGCTCCTTCCTCCCCACATTCTCCTCAACATTGGAAGTTTACCGACTTTTATGAACCATTCCCATGCGTGTGCTAAATATATCTTAAAATTGTTTATACCAATTTTTTTTCTGAAAAAAATGTCAGAACTAAAAACCAGTGAGATGATATATACTTGATCATTTGACAAAATATTGCACAACGCATTCACAATCACTGCAAGTACTGCGTTAATGATCAAAGAGACGAACGTGCACAAGGCCCTTTATTAGGAGCAGTAATGGCATCCCCATCTGCCCCGGAGGTGACCCACATGGCGCGGCAGACCTCTCCTGACGCACCCACTGCTCCCCTCAGCAGTGTACTTGGTCAATCTGACTGTTCTGCTCCCCGCTCTGTCTGTGGTGAAGCCTCTCACCGCCCCTGTGCCTCTAGCAGTAGAATCTACAAAACTCAGATTTCCAACCGATGTGATCAAATTCCATTGAAGTCTATTGAAAATATCGTTGGGCGCCCTCCCTCATGGCACAGAGGGTTGGAGCGCAGCACTGTGAAGCTAAACCAAGCCGCAGCTGCTTCAGTGCGAGTTCCATCCCTGTCCCAGAGGTGACCACATGGCGCGGCAGACCTCTGCTGACCCTCCCGCTGCTCCCCTCAGCAGTGTGCTTCGTCCATCTGCCTGTTGTGCTCCCCACTCTGTCTCTGGTGAGTCCTCTCACCGCCCCTGCATCTGGCCTGTACCCCAGTTCTGTATGCATAAATAAGTAAATCTTAAAAAAAGAAAAAGAAAAATGTCACTGGGCTCATTTTATTTGATGCAGCAGGTGGATCAAATTTCAAGTAGAGATTCCATTATTAAGTGGTGTGGATTTGGGTCCAAATTTGTCAGCACTTTCTAATAGTATTGTGAGTAAAGAGGGCACACACGGCAAACCATGATGGGCTGTGCTCAGTCAGTAACTACTTCTCTCAAGCTTTACGTTAAAACTTCCCGTTCCTGCCACACAACACTCAATTGCTCTGTTCCTTTCTGGGTAAAGTAGCCTTTGCAATATGGGCAGATTTGCTTTTGAAATGTGAAAATATCCAATTATATTAGTCAAAGGACAAAAGTTTCAGATATGGAAGAGGAGAAAGTCTTTGAGATCTGAAAAGCACAGGACCTAAAGTGAAGAGCATTCTATTGCCTACATCAAAGTTTACTAATTGGACAGATCATAGGTTAAATGTGATTATTAGAAAATAAAAAGAATATGATAGGAAAATTTTTGAGGTGATGGATATGTTTATGGAAGAGAGTAGTGATGGCTTCACATTTGTGCATTCACACCTCACCCATGCCTGGCAAGTTGCATACTATATCCAGTTGTTAATACACCAACCAGATCTCAAAATGGTTTTAAAAACTAATGTTTCTTTGTAGCATTTTTCATGTACCTGACTTTATAATAACTCTAAAATCTAAAGTATAAGAGCACATGTAAGGTAATGTCACTTATCCCCTAATATAGGGACCACATTGGACCACTGTTTAAAAATGCATAGTGTGGGCCCTCCCTGGTGGCGCAGCGGGTTAAAGCACTGCACTGAGAAGCTAAAGCCACTTCCGCATGAGTTCGATCCCCGCCTGCCCCGGAGGTGACCACATGGTGTGGCAGACCTCTCCTGACCCACCCGCTGCTCCCCTCAGCAGTGTGCTTCGTCCATCTGCCTGTTCTGCTCCCCACTCTGTCTCTGGTGAATCCTCTCACCCTCCGCATCTCTGGCCTGTACCCCAGTTCTGTACAAATAAATATTTAAAAAAAAGTGCATAGTGTATTAATGCATAAACAATTGGCCTTTAACTGTTCTTTTAGCTTTTCTTCTTGGTAAACTGAGTTTTAAGGCCCAGTAAGGAAAATCGTATTTGTCTTATATAGTGCATGCTGTACAGAAACTGACCTTTATAATAAGAAATTACCTACTAGATCTAATTCCCTTACAAAGATCCTTGATTTGTTAAGTACCCTACAAATTATTTTCAGAATATAGACTGTGAACACACATTGGAAAAACACCCAAGTATTTAAACATACAGTAATTTATGTTGATCTCTACTGCCAGTTATTACTGCTCAAAGCACAACATCACATCCTGTGTTAAGGTGGGCAAGGTAATGAAGCATTAAGTCTGCCTGGGCTGAGAACAGCCCCGTCTCGGCTCCATGCCCATGAATGAACATACTCGTCAAGGTAAAACCTAGCCAGGGACGCGTCTGGCATTTCTTCCTGGCGGTCACCATGGCCGACCTTTTTTATTTTATTATTGTTACTATGAATGTGTGCACGTTCCAATAACTGGGTTTAAGTTCTGCCTTCTAGATACAAGACAGAGCTTTGGCTTGTCTGTGGCTGAGCTTTCCCATCAAACTTTCTGGCATGCTTCAAAACAAACACTTAGACATAATTTGAGAGCACGTCTTTCATCAGGACCTAACAATCAATTGGTCCTATATAATAAACTTCCTTTCCCCACAGACACTCAGTAGAGCCTCACCTCTGAGCTGCACATCAACTGACCTGATGAGGCTTGTTCAAAATTGTCCTAGGAGCCTCCACCTAGGATAAAACCTAGCCAGAGAAGCGTCTGGCATTTCTTAGAGAGCCATCTTAGGACCTCTAGCTGATTCGTAAACAGGGGAAAGCTTACTACATTCATGGCCTCCTAGAGAAGTTCCAAATAACTGACTTACTTTTCTTATGGCTATTTCACAAAAATATTAATATTTTTGGCTGTGACTTTCTCTGTTCAGTGGATATCTCTGAACGTGCTGTCGACTCCAGCATAAGATCAAGTTCAAGGATAAAACTGATCATTTCTCACACATGCCTAAATGTGAAGGAATTCACATTTCTGTGTAAAGAACATCTTCATATTAAAAAGGAAAGGCGGGCCCTCTCTGGTGGCGCAGCGGGTTAAAGCACTGCATTAAGAAGCTAAAGCCACTTCATCATGAGTTCGATCCCCGCCCCGGAGGTGACCCACAGGGCGCGGCAGACCTCTCCTGACCCGCCCGCTGCTCCCCTCAGCAGTGTACTTCCTCCATCTCCCTGGTCTGCTCCCCACTCTGTCTCTGGTGAGTCCCCATGCACTGGCTCAGTTCTGTATGCATAAAGAAATAAATCTTAAAAAAAAAAAAAAAGGCATAATGGCATAGTGACCTGTAGGCAAGAGGATGATTCTCATGGGAACTAATGAGGTTTTAGGTCATTTCTTTTCCATACATAGCTAGAAACAAAATTACAGAGCAAGTAAAATTGACTTCCGGTGACGCCTCTCCCCTCTTCCATAGCTTCCTCTTGCTTAGGTTCACTTTCTCCACTTTCCCTTTTTTTCTCTCTTCCAACAACCTTTATGTGGTTCCTCGTCTTTGAGATGGGCACTCCATTAGTCATTCACATCTTAGTATCAACTGAAGCAAACGTCTTATCTTGCCAAGTGTGCTGCGCGTAATCTCCCTCCGTTAAGGGAATCCAGCATGACAGAATGCTCACACAAAGGAAAAGCCTGGACACAGACACTCACAGGGAGAACACCGCACACAGGGGAAGGCAGAGTTACGAGCCAAGGAACACCCGAGATTGCCCGCAAACCACCAGCAGCCAGGGAGGAGCCTCGGAACTAACTGTCCCTCACACCCATCAGACGGCGCCAGCGCAATGGACACCATGAGTTTGGGCTTGTAATCTGCAGACAATCCATTTCTATTGCTCAAAATCACTTTTGTGTTTTGTTACATGAGCACTAGCAGCAAATAGGGGTACCCTCTCCCTGGACTTGCACAGTTACAGACCACCCAGAGGGCTGGGATCCAAGTGTGGAGGGAGGCACCTGCAGCCTGTGGGTAGGCACAGGAGCAGGGGAGTCCCGAGAGCAGTCTTGGGTAGGTAGTTAGCATGGGAGGAGACCCCATGAGGAGTCAGGCAGGCTTAGCTTCAGCCTGGCCACTCAGAGCAAAGTGGCAAAGCCACCGAGTGACTAAAACTATTTTCCTGAACCAACTTCCTCAACAAGTATATGAAACATTTGAGGGTCATCTCTAAATCCCTATTGCTTTCCTTACTCACCTGGGTCAACTTGTTCCCAAAGCTCCTAAGGACCCTGGGAAGAGGGAGTTTCCAACACCCCAAATCCTTCTGCATGTCTGGGAGACCAACACCCCCTCGATGCTTGGCTTTGCTTGCCCGTGACTGCTCACAGCCCTGAAACTCCCCATTCCTTAAGGTGAAGCCACGATGTGAATTCTCTTTCAATCATGGCCCACATGATCCCTTGAGAAAATAAGCTTCTCTCTGCTCATCATTATTTCCAACACATGACTTCAGACTGTCACCTAGTAAGCATCCCTAAGACTTCGTACTAGTCAAACCCACCCATGAAATTACAACTTGCTTCCTGCCTCCCCACCCAGCACCCCTGCCTTATGCAGAACATTCTTTGTCCATGGGATTTTCACATCCTGGCTCATCCTACATACTTTATATACATCTGATGTTAAGCTTCAGTCATATGTCCGCTAGATGAAGCGGGGCTTTGAGCTGCTTGGATGGCCGAAGTGTCATGTCCAGCATGCAGTAGGTATTCCATGGATATGTTGTTGATGAATTACTACGGGGATCTGCTGAGGAGACTTCCAGAACTAAATGCAGGCACATTCCTGCATTCTGGTACATTGTAGATGCTCAGTTATTGTTTGTTGAGTGAACACATGTTTGTCCATCATGTCTCAGGTTCACAGCCCAGTACTGAGGCTCTAGAAAGGGAAGGATTTGAACAAGTTTGCATAAAGTAGAGGTGGGTGCTTACACTCCCTACCTCAGTTACCCAACCGGCGTAGTCTTAAAAAGTAGAATGCCAAAAATAGCTTGGGGAAATTAAGCACAGAAAGGACTAGTATAGAGCAGTTGGCCTCCTTGCCCTGAGAAAGCATAGTGCAGAATCTAAGACTGTTTCCAAGATGTCTTCTTTTGTGGACACAAGTCTTCCTGAATGCTGCCAGAGTCTGTGAACATGAAGACACGCTGGTCCTGAGCACCTGTTCCTTTCGTTATATGACAAAGAAGGGGTCATCTGAGGTGAGCCTGGCCTCAAAAGGTGAAGCAAATTTCTCTTGCTGGTCTCTAAGGAAGAAGTTGGAGCTGTGCACCTGCTGACCTTAGGAAACAATAAGTAACATGCTGTGAGTCACCAAGATAGCCTCGCGGCAAGGAAGAACAGGCCGCCTCGAGCACCTGAGAGCAGCCTCGGCCAGCATGTAGCAGCCATGAAGCATCAGCCCCACTCACAGTGAGCCTGGAAGAAGGCCCTAAGCCACAGACTCGGTACCAAAGGACATCTGCAGCACAACCCATGAAACCCAGGCAGAGAACCCAAGAGCACCACTTCTGGACTTCTTACTGACAGCAACTGCAGAAAGTAAACTTGCATTGGTTAATTCACTCATTTTGTGATAAAGATATGGTTAGCTGGCTGAGCTCAGGTCATAATGGTTAAAAGGTGAGTAACTGGAGGTTACCAGGGTTGGGGTGGGAGCCACTGTTTAGTGGGTATAGAGGTTTTATTGGGTAGGATGAAGAGGCTGTAGGTATAGACAGTGGTGACGGGTACATAGCACCATGAATGTTTTTGATACTTGAGTGTATATTTACAAATGGCTAAAATAACAAATACTATATCATGTATATGCCATACCAATTTCTAAAAAGGAGAGGATGAAAACAAATAAACAAAGTAAAACCTATATTGGATCATTCTATTTGGCTTTGGTTATGGGCAAGGACAATCTGGGACACTCTTTTCAGACCCCTAGCTTCTGCCCTAGTCAAGATTAACTTTAGTTAAATGAAAATCATTCAAAACATTTTTTTCAATTTGAAAATAAATTCTATTTTTGTAAATACTTTTAAATACCCAAAATAAATTCTCTATCAAATAAATGTGGAGTCTTGCTGACTCATGGAATGGGAGAATTGGAGAAATCAATATAACTCAGTAAGGGCGAGCAGTAGGCCAACTTCTATAAATCATCTTGAGCTTGAAACATAGGATGAGAAGTATTACAAACGCTGAATAGATGAACGGGGGTCGGGGGTCAGCTCAGAAGAAAACCCTCATAAGGCAAGTGAGAGAAGTTCCAGCACTTTCCCTAAGACCTTGGCTGTTCAGAGTAGATCCAACAGAGCAAACAGACCCCCATGCTGCTGGAGCAGAGACCTAGCGAGGAGACAGAGGACATACGTCCAACCAAGGACAGGAGAGGGGAAGCCACGGGCAAGACATAAAGCTTTTGTCCAAGGTCACCCTGGACCTGGATCATTGACCCAGCCACCAAGGCCCCATGATGCAGGGGATGGAGACCTAGGACTAGAGCTAACAAGAGTTAGCAGGTTTTCTGCAAAGCCAAGATGGAGCAATAGGATCTTCTCAACTGTGCCTTTTCTAGGGAGAGGATGTGCAACATCTGCTTTGTAGGCTGGCTTCTTTAGGCCACAGAAAGCATGAGGAAACATGGCATCTACATATCACCTACTCCTACCAGCTGGGTTATCTCAGCACAGACTAGTGGTCTGATAAGAACAAGAACTAAACTTGTTCTTGGAAGGATCACTTTGTCCCTTGGGATCTCATTGTAGCCAAGAGTCCTGCCCACCACAACCTGGGGGCTCTGGCTTTGTTTGGTAATCTCCATGCCCATGATGACTCTGCATCTGGCTTCCCTCTCCCATCCCGTGCATAAGCCTGCCCCTGGACTCACCATGTGATAGTAATAGTGACAATGGTGCCAATAAAAAGCAACATCCTGATGGCCATCACCAGTGTATCACACCATGTTTAGTGCTTGGCACATATTTTCTCATTGTGTTCTGGCACTAGCTTTAGGAGAGGGTGAAGAAAGAGCTCAGAGTGGGTACCAATTTATCTGTAGCCACACAGCTGGAGAGAGTAGGTTGTGGGGTTCAAACTCATGCTCCTATGACTGCAAGTTAAGGTTTTCAAGTTAAGATAGTTCAATTCTATTACGTTTCAACTCTACAAAAACATATGTCATAGTGAGTGGACACAGTGGAGAGTAATCAATGTCAGGAATGACCCTATATGGGGGGGGGGGAGCACTTGAAGACCCAGAAAAATTTGACAAAGAACACACACATAGTCAGATGAAGCAAATGATTAAAGGCCTGATGGCCAGCATGACTGACAAGTTCATTGCCCAGCTCACTGGCTTGCAGGTGTGAGGTGTTGTCTTCATTTATAACACTCAGTAAACACTTGGAAATAAAACACACTAGATGTTTGTCCATAGAGAAGGTTCTGGAAAGAAAACAGAGCACTGCCTTTCAAAGAATTTGCAAGTATTCATTCTAGCCAGGTGCTCCCTAAAACTTGAAATCCTCTTTCACTGCAGTATCTCTTACTTAAAAAATAAAAGAAGAAGGAAAGCTGTCTCTAACTTACGCAACATCCAAATATTTTGAGTACTCAGAGTACCAAAATATATATAAGACACACAAACACATTTGTAAGCCTAGTTTTGCAAAGGTCCTTTATCTTTCAGATCATTTGCAATGGTTTCCATAACCTGGATACTGCTTGTAAAATTTATCTTGACAAGCTAACAGATTTTCCCAAAGAGTTGCCAAGAATAATTTTAAAGAAAAAAAAATGGCTTAACCCAGTTTTCTTGTGTACTTAGGAAAAGGCAGGATATACATTTATATCCTTAAGAAGTAAGTCATAAAGCTTTTTTTTTCCATCATGAGTTTAAACATGTTTGAAAGAAGAAAAATAACCTAACCAAATCATTAAATATGCAATTTTGTTTTGTTGATTGAAACTACTTAATGATAGGGATAATATAACCCCCAAAAATGTAAACCATAAAATAATTTTTAAAAAAAGTACAAACATCCTGTTATTTCTTTCAAAAACAACAAACTAGTTAAGAATTGATATATTAAAAATGACATCTTCTATGTCTGGAATTTTCAGAGGAAGGGTTATTGTAGATTAGATGGTGCTTGAATCCAAGTATGATTCTGAGCAGAAAATTTCATCTTCTTTAGATGCCTAAATGGAAATTTTTCTCAGATTTTTTTAAATCTACATCCCATTGTTCATTGTCCTGTGGCCCTAAGAACAAACACATATAGATGCTACCGACCCCAGTGAGCTTTAAATTGCCCGTGCACAGGATGTTCCTGAAGGCTGTGATTTTTCTAACGGGTGTTTGTCTCCTTATCCAGACTAAGGACATAGGCCCCAATCTTGTACTTTTCCAGTCCGTCTCCACGCTGAAGCTTCTCCTTCCTGTTTCTGTTTCTAACCCAAAGCAACACGGAGAAGTCAAAGTTCTGCACCTGAGCGGCCGCCTCCCTGTGCGCCTTCCGGCTCTCCCCGGTCTCCACCGAGTGGACCCCACCCCCCGCAGCGTCCCGACTCTGCTCCTTGGGGTACAGACTGCCAGGCACTTGCTGGGCGCACATGAACCACAGAGCAGAACAGCAGAAAGAGCTTTGCTTTGCTCTGGAGGACGCTTCTCTACACGCTTCCTGCGGCGGGCTTCGTAGAACACGTGGCGAGGGCTCGTGGCCAGGGCTCATGGCCAGGGCTCGTGGCGAGGGCTCGTGGCGAGGGTTCGTGGCCAGGGCTCGTGGCGAGGGCTCGCGGCGAGGGCTCGTGGCCAGGGTTCGTGGCCAGGGCTTGTGGCCAGGGCTCGTGGCGAGGGCTCGCGGCCCTGAGCGAAGACTCACGGCCTGTCAAGGCCCGCGCAAGGCTGCGCCACAGGGAAGAAGTTTCCTGAGGGCGTCAGAGTGGAAAACGGGGCACGCCCGTGACATCCCCACGAGGGGGGATGCTCCTTGGGGTCTCGAGCCCTCGCTGGCCTGAGCCCCTCCGCTCAACTCAGAGTGGCACAATGACGCTGTTTCACTCAACATTGTCTCCTGATAAAGGCTGATGAGAACAAAACTAGCGTGGCCTCTGGCCGTCTGTGGCCATTCTCCTTGGCCCATTCTCCCGGGGTCCCCTGGGCTGCTCGCCCGGTCCCCTCCCACGCCCCGGGGGTGCGCGTCCTGGGTCCCGGCAGCGTGAGTGTCGGTGAGTGTGTGATACCTCCCAGTGGAAGGGCGTCCAGTTTAGGGCGGGGACCCCCTGCCAGGGCGGGGAGCGGGGGGTCATCCAGAGTGACCCTGCACTGGAATAAGCAGGGTGGGAAATTGATCAATGAATCCGTCAACGAATCCATGAAAATCACTATTTATTCTGAGAAGTGTTTTGGTTCTTTATTTAGAAGTTGAGGGGTGGCCAGGATGATGCCAGGGAACTCACCCCTGTCAATCAGCTAATTAGCCTGTTGCTCTCCCTGTCCCCCATTCACTTCGGGTGCCGCCTCTGGGCCCCAGAAGCCATGTTAGGTGAGGACCCGTGCGTTCCCCACGGGGTTTGGTTCCCATGGACTGTTATTCGGAGACCCCAATGGGCTGAAATGAAAGTCCCTGTTAACGCCAACTTCCTCAAGTAGAGATCAGGTTAAAGAACGACGATGAGGCACCCAAGGGCGCCGCAGACGCCTGCGGAAACAGCTGAGCATGTCCCCAAAATGCAGGCGGGTCACCAAAGCGCAAGCCGAGCCCGACAAAGGAAAAGAGGGTAGCGAGGCCGTTAGGGCGTCACGCCGTCACTGCGGCTGCCGGTGCTCTCCTTTCCCTGTGATGTGTGCACCTTCGGCTACAGAGAGCACGGGAGGGGCGGAGGTGGCGCCCCTCCACCAGAAGGGCCTCTAGATGACCACCCAGCCAGAAAGTGGAGAGACACACCAGACGGTGGGCGCCAGCCGCAAGACGCTACCCTCAGAACTGGGGGCAGGACAGGTCTCTAGCCCCACGGGTGCTTAATTAAGGAGGTACCACCCCCCCCCCATGTAGGAGTCAAGATAAGTCCACATTGACGTGTGACCCTTCACTCCACCTTTGTCCCAGCACTGACCGGAAGACAAGGGCATTAAAGCAAAATGAGATTCAGAGGAAACCCCACAGGCTGTCCAAGGAGATGCCCAGAGGCCACTGTGGGTTAGACAGGATGGTCTGCACAAGCTGCCCACTAGGAGGCCAGGCCCCTCAGCTCTTTCCACGCAGGTGCTAGAAAGCAGCTTCAAAATAGACTTTATAACACAGGAAACAAGCAAAAGCCTCTGGCAAAAGCATAGAGCTAATACAATCTTCAGGCAGATTCCTAAGTCCATCTAAAGGTCCATTTCAAGAGTTAAATTTTAATTTTTTAAAAGACAGACTGTTCCAGCTTGCAGATTCCACAACTCCAATGTGTCTGTGAACTTAGCACTAAGTGCTTTGCTTTTTGAAATCACAAAAATGAATCCAAACCATTTATTCTGCACTCTGATCAACAGAGTATGAGTCTTAGATGACCTACTTTAGCACTATTTTCACCTCTGTTTCTACACTCCCCAAATAAGAGAACAAATTTTCTGACCACAAGCAGGTAAGATGTAAGCAAATAAATTATATCTATAAATATTCTGGCTAATTGTTCTAGGGCTTGAATCTGAATTAACTGGAAACATTTTACACAACATTCTGCATCCACACACATAAACATGCAAACTGAGTAAATCTTCTGAAATGACCCGGCACATCGAATGTTCAAGGATCTAATTATCAGAGCCTAGCAGTGGCGTCTGCTGGGGGTGATTTTTCAGACATGCTTCCTCCAGCAGGTAGGAAAGATCGCTCTGCCACCTATTGGCCTTGGGTGTGAAATGGACCCAGCACACCTGAAAACAAGGCTTTCCTTGCCCCCTGGACCTGGGGAAAGTGTGGCTTTGGCAAACCACAGGCCGCCCCTCTGACTCCCCAAGGCTGTTGGTCAACATTGGGGACTCCCGGGAAGGTGGCAGGTTCCCCTGACACCACCCGGTAGATCCACGTTCCACATCTGAGTGATAACAGGCCAGTTCCCTCTGCTTCTATAAAAGGAGTGGTGTCTCAGTCATGGGCGCAGCTGCGCACCAAAGTCTGCTGACCCCGGGACACACCGAGGATCCTGGCTCAGGCCGTCTCTTGCTTTCTGGACATGCCTAGAGCAGGCGAGAAAGAATGCCACCATGCGGTCTGAGGGCAAGCCGAGCATGGAGGGGTCAGGACCTGACCGCTGGGCCAGCCCAGGGACTGCACAGAGGCCAAGAGTGCACTCATCTCTACCAGGTTCTCACCTGGGATTTTCCGAATTACAAAGCGTCAGGCTAACGTGGGTAGGGTGGAACCATGGGCCAGAGGAGGACTCCTGATATTCTTCAGCCACTCACTAAATAGCACCAACCCTGAGATTGACTTTGGAGAGTACAAGTAATCAGCACTATCCTGTTCTTAGCAGTGAACTGACTGGCCTGTAGACATAAGGCAGGCTGGTAGTCCCGTCTCCCTCCTCTGTACGCCCCCACCCACCATGATGCAGTGTTCTCTTGCTCCAACAGCTTCCCGGGTCTCCTGCGTCTAGTTTTAAGCCCACTCCCCCAAGGCTGTCTGCCTGCTCCCTAAGCTGCTCTCAGAGTGGGCTTTCCAAAATGCAAATCTGATTCTATCATTCCCTAGTTTCCAATTCTTCTGATGCACCCACCTCCAGTCAATGGAACCGCAGAGCTTCATCGTGGAATGGATACTCGGCCTTCTAAGATTCTGGCCTCTACATCATCCTGTCCCCAGCCCCCACAGACTCAGCGGTGTCAGGAGTAGGGTGGAGGGAGAGGCAGAGCCGCTGAGCAGGAAGGCTGAAAAAAAAGCGCCTTTCACTTGAATATGGAAATTTTCAAGGGAGGTTGGGGTTTTAAAGATCCCTTTAAAAGCCCATTAACAGGGTTAATAAAGCAGGAGGAAAGTAAATACATGGAAAGTGAGCCGGAGGCGCTGCTGTGGGAACGAGAAGGGCATGTCATTTAGAATTTTTCAGGACCTAGTAAAATTATCTTTTTCCATTTGGTAGCCTAGATTTAAAACCCAGCTTCCAAACTCTTCCTGTTACTGACTTTATCTAACTAACTTCTAAACAAGTGAAAAGGAGCCTTGCAGTGCCGTTTTATACAGAAGACTATACAGAAAGATCAAAGTATTTCCAACCGTATTAGGGAGAATTATTTATGTCCTCTAGAAGATTATATCCCTGTTCAGTTTCATATGATAAGGACCTGGATTAACTTTGTTCTACAAAGAAGGAAAGCCTGACGTATTATATGCCTTCGTATTGCCTCCTTAAGTGGAGTCAAAAGAACAAAGCATTTTCCACAAGAAATGAAGTTGTATCTGTCCTCAGCGCTGCCTTCAGATCAAAAGAATCCTTGAACAGTTTTACTGGCAATCTTCTGAGGCTTTCAACTAATATTTTGTTTCATAAATGATGAGTGCGAGAGGGTGGAAAATCCTACTGTAAATAAGGGAGTGACTGTCAATCATGAAAATGTTGCTTAATTCCAGTGAATAAAAAGCACGTCTTGTTTCTCCTGCTTTGTATGATGGTTTGCCACTGGTTTACAAGTAATCTCTCAAAACATTGCTTATCTTACTTACCTAAAGGTGAATGGTAGTGGTAAAATGACATTCTGCTTTTAGAGCTAAAAAATGTACAAATAAAACTTTATCGGTGTAGGAGTTTCCCCAGGCTGCTGTAAAGATTGCCACAAATACAGCAGCTGGAACAACAGCAAAGAATCAGCTCTGAGTTCTAGAAGCCTGAAGTCCAGAATCCAGATGTCAGAAGGCTCGATTCTGGCACAGGGGCTGAGGAGGTTGTGAGAGTCCCCAGTTTTTCTCTCGGCTTCTGGTGGGTGGGACACCCTTGGGTGTCTACAGAAATGACAACTCCATCTCTGTGTTCACTGTCACAGGGTGTCTCCCTGCATGAAGGGTTGTGTCCAAATTCACCCTTACAAGGACTTAAATCCTCTTCCACGCTACTGCTTTTTTTTTTTTTTTAAGACTCTGGACTTCTCTGTCTGTGTGTGCGTGCACACATGGGGTCACGTGTGTGTGTGTGTGTTCTCCTTAGCCCCTTCAGACCTGACTGTCAGCACCTGCCACCAAGATTTTTGGTGGGGGCCCCTACCTGGTTTCCCTCCTCAAGGCTGTCCTTCCAAGCACCCCTGTACCCCCGAACCGTGAGACGCTTCTAACGCACTCATTTCACCATGCCCCCCTCTGTGGCACACATCAGCCACTCCTCACCCCGCAGGAGGAAGTGCCAAATCTCCTCCCACTCTTCAAACTCTTTCAAAATCTCCCCATTTGTCTCCCTGCTCTCACCCACTATGCTGACTTCTCCGCCTGAGATTGCCACAGCAGTCAGTGTTCAGAAGCCGCCCTCACCCCACACACACAGCAAACATGTATCCATTCTCGATGTCCCATGTTAGACTGGCTTCCCCTTGACCTGGCTCGTCCCCACTGAACAATCCAGACCTTTTCAGGGAGGCGCAAGGTCGACTTCTCACTGGGCCCCACTCCTCGACTGCAGTCCTGCTTGCTCCCACCTTCAGCAGAGTCTGGGCTCACTCTTCCACCCCTTCCAGCACACTTTTCCCTGCAAAGCTAAAAACCCCACTCCCCAGATTTACTGGCAGTACAGGTTCTCTCATGTTCTACCCAGCAGGTGCACACAGGGGAGACCGGGAAGTAAGCACCGAGAGTGTCCATGGGGTCAGTGACCATCTGGGTCAGTGGGCGCAGTGGGAGCACCGAGGGAGAATGTGGTTTTCTTCTGGTGGTGTATGTATGGGCTCGGTCCTCTGGACTGCTCAGAATCTCCCCAAAATACCCAATGCCCTGTAGAATCCTCAGAATCTTCCTGTGCAGAATCAAGAACTCTGGCACATACCAGCACGGTGCTGTTTTCATTTCCATTAGTAATCCCCTTAAACCATGATTCATACATGGAGCTCTTGCCCTGGCAGACACTCCAAGCTCTAAGAGATGCTAGGAGCTCCTTCTGCCTTCACATTCATTACAGGAGCCCTAGGAGAGCCCGGAGGCAAGGATGCAGGTGGGCCAGGGAGGCTGGGGAGGGGAAGACACCACACTGAGAGTGCTGGGGTGCTTGCCTAGGAGTCTGCCTTTGACTTCCTCACTTGGACCTGTTTCTGAATTGTCCCCCTGGAAATCCATGCCACTGGGTAGCGAAAAGGGTCTGGAGCTCCCTTGCATGTGGTCAGGGTCTCCAGAATAATAAAGAACAAAGCAGGCAATGGCACAGAACCTAAATGAGACACTGCAAAGGGGGGCCATGTGATCACCTCTGTGAAGACCAAACAAGTTCTCCTGGGTCACCTCTAGTGTGGCTGGGTTGATCAAGGATCAGGCGCACTTAGAAAGATTTGCTTCTACAGCACAGCACAATAGCAGGGGCACAGACACAGTAGCCACAGAGGTTTTTCTTCTAAATCTCTACACAGAAAAACCCAGGGCTTCCTCTCTTGTCTTCTCAGGGCCTCTCTCTGGGAGCCTCGCTAGGGTGCAGATAAGAGAAACACAGAGAAGGGGACCTAGGATTTGAGAATCTACTCTCAGCCACACACACCACAACTAACACGACTGGCCTCAGTCTCCAACTAAAGCAAAAGCCACCAGAAGCCTGGATTTCTGCTCCACCATGGCCTTCTGCTGTCTACTAGCTGTAGACACACATGCTCGCTAAAGATCTGTGCAATTTTATACCTGGATTAATGCTACTGGCGTCCATTTTTATTTCTCTCTCACCTGCTGAAGAGTCCTAAATAACAATGCAGTATTACTTGTGCTGTATTGGTTTGACTCTGACCCCTGTACTACTATAGGTTAGTATAGTATAAAATAGGTCACTCGATTACTATCAACCGCATTGTAGCAATCTGGAAAAGCCATGTCCTCTACCTTCACTCCATCCCAAGTTGTGAGAACTTTGTCACAGCGCTGCTGTCTTAGATTATGACAGACTTGTAGCTCTGAAGCTTGGCGTAGAGCTCCTGGCTCCCCTCGGCCAACACTAGAGAATGAAAGCAAACTGGGAACATTTTTAAGCTATGAAAACTATGATAAGAAAGACAATCTGTACACAGTTGACCTTGGACGATGTAGTGGTTGGGGACTTTGACACCCTCAAAATCAGGGCTAACTCGAAGGGCTCTTCAGGAGGCAGAATTCCCCATGGCCACAGGTTGTTGGCTGGGTTTAGTCCACTGAGAGCAAAACTCCTCATTAACAGACGCACCAAGTTCAAACCCTTGTCCCTTCAGAGCCAACTATGTAAGTAACTGATGAAGAACAAACTATTTTGGAGCCTAAAATAATGCCACAGGCCCTCGCTGGTGGTGCGGCGGGTTAAAGCACTGCACTAAGAAGCTTAAGCCACTTCTGCATGACTTCGATCCCCGCCTGCCACGGAGGTGACCACATGGCGCGGCAGACCTCTCCTGACCCGCCCGCCCACTGCTCCCCTCAGCAGTGTACTTTGTCCATCTGCCTGTTCTGCTCCCCGCTCTGTCTCTGGTGAAGCCTCTCGCCACCCCTGAGCCTCTGGCCTGTACCCCAGTTCTATATGCACAAATAAATAAATCTTTAAAAAAAATAATGCCATAAATTTGGAATTGTTTTTGTTACATTTGTTTGATTCTGATCACTTCTTCACAATAAACCCCCTGAGTGACTCGTTTAACTACTATCAATGAAAATACCAGCAGAAAAGCCATTTTCCCCATTGGCCCACTGGCCAATAGTCTCCATCAAATGTGGTCCACTTCAAAGGAAAAGGAGTCAAGACAAAGGACGAGGGGATGGTGCACAGGTGAGCTGGTGGTGGGAATTCCATCGGGGAACCATACATTGTACAAAAAATGAAGGATGATATAATGAATATATTTCAAAAATTTTTTTTTTAAATTTTTTTAAAAATCACGTGATTTTTTTAAAAATCACATTTTCCTGAATGTGGGCATCACCACAGCTCTATGGCCTGAGAGGAACTGCAATCCTCGTCAGCGAAAACCCTGCCCAAGCACTGTATGGCACTGGTCCATCTTCTCACCCACCCCTCAACGCCGTCGACAGGCTCAGTGCTACTGACCAGCAGCCACAACAGGGCCAGGGCGGGACCTGATGGGCATCTGCCGCCAGGCGCTGCTGGAGGAGCGCCATGGTCCGGAGTTGAAAAGCCCAGCAAGGGGCGAACACCACCTTCCCGGCAGCCAGGACTGAGGCAGCGTGGAGGTGACCGTGGTTCCACTGCGGGCAGCTATCAGGTCAGCGCAGGGAGCAAAATACACCGGCTTTATTTGTTTTTGTTTTTATAAATGTTAGCTAACTTTTTCGTTTTTTTTTTAAGATTTATTTATTTATGCATATAGAACTGGGGTACAGGCCAGAGGTGCAGGAGCGGTGAGAGGCTTCACCAGAGACAGAGTGGGGAGCAGAACAGGCAGATGGATGAAGTCCACTGCTGAGGGGAGCAGCGGTGGGTCAGGAGAGGTCTGCCGCGCCATGTGGGTCAGCTCAAGGTGGGGATCGAACTTGTGCTGAAGCAGTTGCAACTGGCTTGCAATGCTGCGTCCTAACCCGTTGTGCCACCAGAAAGGGCCCTTGGCTTTGTTTTTATGGAACTGAAGTGTGATGCTAGTGTCTGACAGCCAGGCTGTCCCATCAGGTGCGGTCACCAGACCCCACCTCAGCACCTGTGGTCCTCCACTGTTGTCCCTCCGGTGCTCTCCTTCCCCCTTTCTTGGGCTGCCTCAGATCTATGGTCTGCTTTTAAAGATTAGTTTTCAAGTTTCATTCTAACATTATATAGTATAAATTTCAGGCATCACTCAAAAGCAACTGATGAAATGTTGGAGACGAGTGGCAGGTTGCATCGTTTACCCACGCTGGAGTCCCAGGAGCTGACAGCCATGTCTCCGTGAGGTGAGAAGGTCACGTAAGGCTTGTGTTCTTAGACGATACATGGGAAGACTGTAGGTGTGAAGACGGCGGTGGACATAATTCAGCCTCAGACAGTTCAGTGAAAAAGCCACATGTGTACATACGTGTGAAAGCACGTGCCTGTCCATGTGTGTTTCTGTGCATGCAGAAAATCACAAAGCAAATGTGTCCAACCTGTGTGCAGCAACGTGTGTCTGTGTGCTCTTGTGGCTTTATTTTTGCTACTTGTCTGAAAGGTCGAAACTATTTTCAAATAAAAGCTGGAAGTCGATGCCTGTGCAAAGTGAGGATTTAGGTCAGTGGGTATCATGAAATCACACAGCAAGTGCTGCAGAGTGATCCTAACTCAAAAACACACATGCTGATTAGCATTTCTGAAGTTTTAGGGCACGTCTTAGTTCTTGTGCAGCGGTGAGTTGCAAACTCTGTCCTCCAAAGGGCTGGATCAGAATCCCCTGGGGTGTTTTGCAAATAATGCAAATTCCAGGGGCCCAGCCTCCCAAAACCTGATCTAGAAGACTTGACATGAGCCTAGAAATCTCCAGTTTTCAAGCAAACACTGAGAAGAGACACACCCACGCGTGGATTTATGAGCACACTTTAAGTGGGAACCATTTCCTGGTGTTTGTGGCTCAGTCCTCAACACACATGCTCTCTGCCCACCACAGGCTCCTTCCCTGGTGATTCCGTTTTTTATCAAGCCAGCATCATGGGTTGAAGAGATATTTCCCTTGGTGTCATCTTTAGCGATTTGTTCATCCTCTGAAACATCTGCCGTAGACGAGATCACGTGATTGCGCAGTGTGGTCGTCGGCCGGGCAGCTTACCTCCAACTCCTCCTGGGCTTGCTTGACACACAGCTGCTCTTCAGCACAACTTACAGTCTCTGTGTCCCTCTTCCCTGCCAAAGAGCTTGCAGTCCTTCTCAAAACAGGCATAATTTTTAAAATCTGAAGTCTCTGTGACTGGTTTGAGCCTCCATTTCTGTGATTTCAATATAAACCAGATACTTAAAGAAAGGGGCATTCAAACAGCTAAAGCAGATACTCAAATGGCACCCCCAAAGTGATGTCCACAAGCACCTGAAGGTGCCACAGCTTCACAGGACTGAATTTTCTGTCTCGTAATCAGGAATCAACAGATTTTCAGCTTCTACAGCAAAAGTCAACAGGCTGGCCTACAAGGGTGAACGTTAAAAGGAAATTTCCTGCTTCATGGATCTAGGTGCTATCAAAATACCTGTCAAAAAAGAAAACCAAAAAACTTAACATCTTACCTACGGCCTCAAGTCCCTCAGAAGCAATGAAGCCCCAGGTACCACTGTGGCCTGCACCAAACCACTCTGCCATCTGAACTACAGGCCACACAGGACTGGCTCTCCAGACGGGCAGGGCCAACGGCTTCCTCACACTGTGGGAATATGCTCACAATGCAAGTTCTCATGTCCCAGCCTGGACCTAGAAAGACTGGGGGTGAGGTCCAAAAATCTGTGCCTGGATCAGCACTATAGGGGGTTCCCCAAGCCTCGAAGACTTGAGAAGCCTCACCCCCACATGCTGGACTGGAAGGCTGGATTCTGAAACCCTCTGACCATGTGAAGCCAAATGAGAAAAGACAGTTTATACCAATTTTCGAAAGTGTTCCTTAGTTGACACCAGGCATTCAATTATCCAAATGAAGTTGAAGTCTGTCATTCTTCCTAACTTCGAAATCGATTATTATGGGGAATATCTGCTACAATTTTATGTGGCTGGAAATGTTTATAGAAATGAGAGCTGAGACTAGAGTGTTTGTCTACAGTGCCAAACTTCTGAATTGAGATAACTTGTCTAATGCAGTATTTCAAAAAGTCAACACAAGTAATTCTGATGAATAAAAGATCAGTATTTTCAATAACTATGGCCCACCTTTCTTGCGTCACCCTGACCCCGGCCCAGAGAGTAATGACATCCTAAGGTTATCATCAGCACAATGTGGTCACCTTCGGAGCAGCACGCAAAGGTGCTGCTTAATTACTGCCTCTTGAATGTTGTGGTCAGTGTGTCTCAGGAGCAGGGGAAGGGCAGGAGTCCTAATGGGAGGGCAGGTTGGGCATTAGGCACCAGAACGTTCCAGAAGTGTAAGAAGCACCAGAACCTGAGGTCAACATAGACATGGGGGACTGGAAACAGGTGGGAGTGATGAACACAGCTACTTGTTGAAGGCCACGAGCGATCAGAGGTCTAAACAGGTAAGAAATCATGGCCAAGCTCACAGAGACAGCAAGGGACAGGGCAAGTGTGTGTCTCACCAGTTTATTGGACACTGGTATTCCAATTTTCAAAAATTATATAACCAAGGGTTCACTTGGTGTCTTGTGCAAGCCAAGTTGCGTGTAATGCAGACGAAGGAGACAGAACACTGGCTTCTGCTCCAAAGACCCTTCTTGGTAATCAGGGTGAGATCCCAAGACTAGAAGCAGTAACGGCTGAATGAGGTGAGGTGTTGGATTTTGCAAAAGACTGAGACCCTGAAGGAAGTGTGCTGTCATTGGAGACAGAACCCTAAGTGACCTTACAAAGCCAGGCCTGTTTGGGCTGGAGATTCCATTCAGCTCAGACAATCCTCTCCCCTTTGGGTTTCCAGTTCAGTCACTGATACCAAAATGCACTCAGGAGAAATTCACAGAAATCTTTAAAACATCTGCATTTACTTGGTGATCAGCAAATACTAGGTAAAGTCTGAAAAAACCTTTCCTCACCAGACAGACATCTGTTGCCTTTGCTTTCTCAGCACCTGTGGCAGTCTGTCCAAGCTGCCAAAACAAACCCCTCAACTGGGCCTTAACCCACACTCATTGCTCACACTCATGGAGCCTGGGGGGCCACAGAGGTGTCAGCAGACAGGGTGTCTCCTGGGAGCCCTCTTCCTGTGGTCTGATAGCCATCTTCTCCCTGTGTCCTCCATGCAGAGAGCACATGCCCATCTCCCTCCTGGCTCTTCCCATACAGGCACTGACCTTACCATGATCTAATCGCGTCCCAAGTCCCCCCTCCCCTAACTACCATCCCAGTGGGCTTGGGGCCATTGGGCTTGAGGCTTGGGGCCCAAGACACAGGTTATTTCAGTGCACATTTCTGAGGTGCATATTCAGTCCACAGTAGTACCACTTTTCTTTGAAAGTGGTGAAACTATCTCCTGTCTACAAGCACACTGTCTGGACCTGACCCCGTTGACCTTGCCTGAGCAGGCCCCAAACAGCAGGTTGGCCAAATTGCCAAACCTGGGCCACAGGGATGGCTTCAGAAGGGGTACTGCTTCGTCTATATGGAGCGGATTTTTCTGGAACAACTACCAAATGGGTAATCACATGCCTCCTTCATTTGTTGTTCTATTTACAAAATGGCATTGAACTACGAGTCCATTATGAATTAATGAAAATGAAAATGAAATTAATATGTTGATACACAAAAAATGTTGCAGCCATGATTTGGGAAGCTGGAAAGAAATATTTCAGAAAGGCTTTGAACATAGCACCATGTAGAGTCGCTGCAGACTCTAGATCCAGTGTATTTTCTGCTGTGCTTCATAAAGCACAGGTTATTTCAGCTCTTTCCGGGTCACTGGGATCTCTGAGTAGGAGTAAAGACCAACAGTTACCTTTCCTACACATCGAAAGCACTGAAAGTTCTTTCTGTATCAGGTGACAAATCACTGAAATCTTTTGAAGAATGTGGCAAGCTTCATTTTGTTTTCTAAAGTACTTTACTGGAATAAAAACAAAGCAAAAAAGTGAAACCCATGTTAAAACAGTGCCAAGATTTCAGTAGAAATTTCTTTCTCAAAACCCAGGAATCTGTGTCATTTCAATTTGCCTAAGACTACAGTTTACTTCCTATATGTAAACAAAGATAGTTTAGCACATACTGTGTCGCTATGTCATGAGAAAACAGAGGCCAGGGCCTCCCTGGTGGTGCAAGGGGTTAAGTCGTAGTGCTCTGGAGCATTCCACAGCCACTGCAGCACGAGTTCTACCCCAGCCTGGGCGCTGGCCCACAGGGCTCAGTATGGCCATGGCACACACACCGCCAGTTCTTGTGTGCATAAATAAATGAATCTCTAACAAAGAGAGAAAACATCTTTCCACTCTTCTGGGCTTATAAAAATGACATTCAATACATTTTTTTAAGATTTATTTATGCATACAAGAACTGGGGTGTAGGCCTGAGATGTAGGAGATGAGAGGATTCAGCAGCGACAATGTGGGGAGCAGAACAGATTGATCCACGGAAACACTTCTGAGGGGAGCAGCAGGGAGACAGGAGAGGTCACTCCCTGGAGAAGACCGAACTTATGCCGCTGTGGCTGGTGATGAATTTAACCCCTGTGCCACTAAGGTGACCCCACATTTAATAAGTTAATCAGACCAAAAAAAATAAGTATTTTATAAAATTTAAATCAGTTTTCAAAATCAGGACTAAGAGATCACACTGTATATTCATGAGCACTTTCGTTATGATGAAAGTTTTGCTATTTCTTGATAATGAAGGAAAAGGAGGAGAATGGAGGGTTTTTTAAAAAAAAAAAAAAAAAACAAACAAAAAAAACAGATCCCAAGGGTGACACTTTCTTTAAGCAGCGGAGGTAACAGCAGCAGACAACACTGTGTATCATGTCGAGATCTAGGGTCCCACCCTTCAGGTGGGCCACAATGACTTCAGTACTAGCCAGTAGCAGACAATTATAGCACAATCACTGCTAGACTTCCCCTCACGAAAGCCCTGGGGACTTGGGCCATTTTTAAAGGCTCTGGAGTGACCAGAACATTAGCTAATTTCAGAGAGTACAAAATGAAACCCTATCTATGAATTCCAATAAGTATTGTCTCCGAAGATGACTTCTCAGAACTGCGGAACTCTTTATGGGGATTTTAGCTGGGATGATGGTGTTGTAAGTAATCTAGCCCCAAAGCAGTTCACTTTCAAGAACACACTTAGATCACTAATTGTTCGCACTCAGAGTGAGATCCTCCAGCCTCCCCCCACACCCCCTCCAGCCCCCCCAGTGTCCATCTTGTCTCCTAATGGAGGCTCCCAGGCAGAGCTAAAAGGCAGCCCTGCCCTCCCACCTCCCGAATGGGGCCGGGGAACTAACTGCAGCTGAGGCCCAGGCGGCGAAGGGCTGTTCTCAGGGAGAAGCAAGATCGACGAAGACCCCATGGTAAAGCTCAGAGGGCAGGCAGAGCGCTCTCCAAAATGACGACCTCAACGCCTCAATACCGGAGGGAGCCCACAAGAGCGCTCAAGCTCTGAGGCGGGGGGTGGGCCTGACTCTGTAAAAATCTGCTCTGAAGGGGGAAACTGAAATCTCCAAGCACGCCCTCTTGAGGTTAAAATAAACTTGAAACCAAATTAAAATTTTCTACCCCAAGTCAAGGCCACTCATGACCTTTGGTTTTATTGGAGAGTTGATGTGTCTTAGAGATCTTTGAGGTGAAAAGTTCCCCCAAATGGATAGGTTTGACCACCTCAGTTTGGGTGGGAAAGGGAGAAGGTAAGTTGGTAGCCCGAGTGGGCGTGCATGGAGACTGTTCTCAAAAGCCCTTCAATTATCAAGTAGTTGATACCACAGTTTAGAAACTTTAAGTAATGTCTTAGCATTTGAAGAACAAGGGTAGACTAGGCCACACCCAGAATCCCAGAGGGTCCCTTTTCTTGCACTGAGAGAGGATATTCATGGTGTCGCTTGGGGGCATGGAAGGGCATTGAACCGGCAAGAGGGGAGTGCCTGCTGCTGTTTCTGCCTTCATGCTGCCTGGCGATGGGTCACTTACCTTCTCTGTGGTTCTGAGTTCTGCTCTGTGGGATCAGAAAGCTTTGAGAAAGCCGCGGGCTCCAAGCAGGAAGACGGGTGCATCTAGCGGTCAGCCGCAGAAGAGATCCCTGAACTGACCCTGCCCCAGGCTGCTCTTGGGTAACTGTTGACCTCAAGAGGGCCTCTGTCCACCGGCGAATCAGTGAGAAGAAAGGCTGCCTGAGTATCATCTAAAAATTGAGTCTTGATGGACTAAGGTCATTTGTGGTCAGTTCTGAGGTCCCATGAGGCGGCCCCTGTCCCTTTGGGTCTCACGAGAATACCAGGCAAGCAGCACCAGGACACCCCAGGCCCAAGGTAACTGAGAAGTGGAGAGCCAGAGGCTCTGGGAATCCGAGGAAGGAAACAGAGTCAGGGCCTGGGGCAGGTAGCAAGCACTGGCTTAGGGAGATCTTCACGTTTCAGGAGAATGTTCCATTCTGAAATAATTGCAAACCTCCTGCAAAAATTACAGAAATAGTGCCACAGACTTGATACCTTCACCAGACTTTCCGACTCTCAACAGTTTATCATTTTTGCTTTGTCATTTTCGATCTTAAGCCCCTTTGAGTGCATTGCAGGGCAGACTCCTCTTTCCTAAATACTTTGGTGCATGTTTCCTGACAAGCACATCTCTTACATAAGCTCAGGGCAATGATCAAAACCAGAAAACCATCGTGCTACAGGACTGTTGCCTAGTTTTGGAGTGGATATTTTAACTGTCCGTTCGGCACATTTTTATCATTCTTGCAGGTTTCCATCCATGGGAAAGAAGACAAGAGAAGATCCTCAGATTCTTGGTGGGCCCTGGGGGACTCCCTGGAGCATCAAACCATCTAAACCTCCCAACTGAGTCTCTAGGAGAGGCGAGGCCACTTTCTCGAAGGAAACGCATTTCGGCTCATCCTTGAGCTGTCTCCGTTTCTTAAAATTCCCTGACAGCCAAAGTTTTAACAGCTGAGCCTCTGCCAGAGAAGTTGGCTAGCAGCCCCCCTCCCTTCCCGCCCCTCCCCGCCAGCTTCCTCCCCCTCCTTCTGCCCGGTGTCTGACACAGAAGCCACATCAGACGCCGGGAGAAGAAGCAGACACACAACCTGTCAACATGCCTCTGGCTGCCCCGCTCTAGTGTGGTGGCTGCGGGGACTCAGACACAGACAGGACGCGTCCCGCACGGCGACCATCTAATCCGACAGCCTTTGCATCCCGGGGAGACACGAAGCCTGCTGCTCGTCCGCCAGGTGATGGGATTTAGGCATGAGCCTGGTGAGAGTGATGAGATAATAAGGGCTCTCCCGTCGACGGCATCACCACCCTCCTTAATTTGGGCTCAAAATACCTGGCCACAGAATTCTTCAGCTATTAATCTGGGATTTTCATTGTAAAAGAACATTTGAGCCTTATATGCAGATGTTGAAATCATCTCGCCATGTTCAATGTTACAAAAACATTACTTCGATCAGGGTTTCCAAGCTCAAGAACAGACACATCTTAGGACTTGGCTCCCGGAACGCCTGTTAACCAAGTGCAATCATGTGCTATTTCTAAAGACGCTTCTGGTCCTTCCAGAAATATGAACGGATGACCGGTCTAATGACCAATTCCTGGAACATGTGCTTTTCCAGAACTTTTCTCACCACCTAATACAGTTTTCTTCCACTAACAAAAGGCATTTTTGCATTTTCTGACTTAAAAAAAACATAAGCCACAGAAATGGAAAAATGTTTATATATATATACATATATGTATACATATTTGATAGTTTTATTAATGACAAGTTTCGAATGGAAGCATGAGTCCAAACACTTTATGCAAAGTGTGGTCCAAAAATCAGCAGTACCCCTGGGCACCGCTTATTAAATCAGAGGCCCTTAGGCCCCACCCCAAACCTGCTGAATCATGACTGGAACATCTGAATGTCTGCAGCCATAATAATAAAGGCTGAAGAGCAGCTTTAGGAACAGATCTATTGCCCAGACACGGAGAGTTTGCAGGTAAAAGAAGTTACTATAGAGCACTCAAATTAAAAAACCGGAATGAATGGAAGAGGTGGGAATTCAGTGACCTAACCAGAACGAGTATTCTCCAAAGGTCTAAAAACAGCCCACTTGATTTTTCCAGAATTGGGGCCCACAGATTTTTCAAATCAAAATACTGAGTACTCTATTACATTCAAATGTCACATCAAACAATAAACACTCTTTTGGTATGTCCTAAGCAGTACTTGAACATGCTTACAGTAAAACAAAATGTGTTATCCACCAGCGACCCAGACTAATGGGTATCTACATTTTATCTGATGTTAAATCTGATGTTAACTAGAGTAAAAATCTCAGTGACTGTTAGACAGAGCTTATTAGATTGGCAACTTGAAGATTTTGACCTCGGCAGTAGTCCAGCAGATTTTGCTCTGTGAGAACTATTCCAATCAACACGCATTTGAAGTTAATATATACAGGTAGGAGCTTTGAATCGTTGACACTGAAACGCAATTGTTCTTCACAGGGGGCTTCTTATTGTAAGTCGTTTCGACATAAAGCTCTGTGGGTGCTATCTGTGCGCAGAGAAAGGCAATGTTGGGGTTCAGTCTCTTCCTTCCGGAAGAATGTTCAGGGCTGGGTGCCAGTGCTGAAATCCTCGACTGGGCTCCGTGGTCACTGTGGGGGGGACAGGCTGATTCACCTGAGGGCAGCAGATGTTGCATCGCTGTCTCGCAGACGTCAAGTCTCTGCAGATGGGCTCGCTCTCGTCTCCTAGCGCAGAGAAGAGTCATTTCCAGAATGCTTTACAGTCTGTTGATAGGGGTAACGCCATTGTAGGGACCATAGTTTTTTTTGTTTTTGTTTTTTTAATGTGTACAGCTTCTGTATCGCTTCTTGTAAACAAAGGCAGAGACAGAACAGCAGAATGGTATGTCAGCCTAGACTGGAAGTTTTCAAAATCCTGGAAATGACTTTGTGTTACACAAACACGCTCAAAATGTTTCAACGGAGCAACAGTTGTAAAATTCTTATAAGCTAAGTAATGGTTTTCTTAAAGAATATGAAAATCGCTGATATTATTAATGACTTCATCATTTTCATCATCAACGAAGATGACAAGTATATCTAACTTCTTTCGCAGTGCCTGGCATTGCCACCTGCTCACTCTGGCAGACAGAAGGCCACAAGCCAGTCTCAAGGACCGGCATCTTTCTTGCCACTTATAGCTTGCTCGCTTAAGAGTTTGAAATCTGCAGGTTCTGCTTGGGGACTGTCACTTTAAAGTTTTGTAGTCCCAAAACTCTACATGAGGAAAAGCCATCACTTGTACCCATCTGCTTTACTTCTGAGCTCCAGCTCCATTTCCCTCTATCTTTTGTTCATAGTTAACTCTTCGCATCAACTGCAAATGCCAACAAACAGAAGAAGCGCCCTCACAGCAAATTCAAGGGAAGCCACGTTTACATCCCTCTACCAGCGGTTTGACTCCCAAAGATAAAAGTGGCTGTTCTAACTGCAGGTTTTCTTAACAGATTTTGATAAACTTCACTAACAGACCCTTTCGTAGTAGTTTATACTGGAGTCGGCTCTTGTTTTTCTTTCTTTCCTTCTTTATTCTAACTTGCTCCACAGTTTCCTTTAATTTTTTCCTCCTCCTTTACTTTCTCTTCTCCCTCCCCCCCCCTTCCTTCCTTTCTTCTCTCCTCCTCCTGTAACAAAGGAGAAGTTCGGCCGTCTACCCGCCCCTTCCTTCTATCCCCTCCCAGCCTCCCACTGTCCATGTTCCTTTAGCGTTCGTTCTTCCTTTTTTTTATACCTGAAGTTCTTATTCTCCATATGCCTGAGACTGGAGTTAATCTAGTTTATCTTGCCAGGAGCTAGGCAGTTTAGTGCTAATTTGGAACAGTCCTTCTTAGGATGCGAAAATGCTCACAACCAGAGGGAAGTTTTGTGATTTACTCGAGGGACAGAAGGAGCCTTCACACCCACCTGTTCCCCAAGGCCTGCGTAGGTGAACTGCTTTGATTATCGTGACCCCTGCCGTCCCTGGGAGGGGTCCCGTCCCGACCTCTATTCTCACTCCCAGCCACCCCGGGAGCAGGTCATGTTTTATAAAATTTTTTCAATCCAGCAGGGTGTGTTTTCCTCATTCTCTATGAGAGAAGGCAATTCTTTGCTTGTTGCTTTATCTCTTAAACATGGAACAGTTGAACTTGATGAGTGACTAAACATTTCATTTCTGAGACATAATATCATGTTTTATTTTTAAAAAAATACACTTGGGTATAGTACTGCCCGCATTCTGGCCACCGGCAGAGGGCCAGCCATCGTCTCAGTGAACACGACAGCTGCCTAAACAGGTGGATAGCAGGGTCACTCCAATTCATGGCCGAAGAAGCTGAGGCTGAGGGGTGAAGCAGCTTGCCCCGAGTCACACAGGAGACAGACTCTGACCCACGCTCCCACATCACGTGGGGGACACACCCATGCGCTCTGGCCACCAAGTGCCCAGTTTCCAGGCGCCTTCCTGCCTTTCTAATCACTGTGAATTGCTCATTCTCCCCACACTGAGGCGCGTCCTACAATCACCAACAAGACCGTTCTGGGTCCTCCGCAGCTAGTGCCGCCGTGCAGAAGGCCGGCCTCACTGCCAGCAAAGAATGACCCAAGAGGAAGCCTCCAGCCACCTCCTGATAATCTAAAGTACTTTGCAATGGCACCAGTCAGAGAGCTTAAGTTCGCAAATTATAGAAAGTACTCTACAGTTCGAAAATGAACTTCTGCCCTCAAAGAACAAATTGAAAATGAACAAGCAGAACATTAAGTCCAGTGATTTCACTCAAATGGGAAAGGCAGAGAGTAAACAGTGGGCGCCATGTACTGAAGTAATGAGAAGAAAACATGGGAAAGGAGAGCTCAGGCATGCTCAAAGGCAACACGAAAACTGAGAAAAACTGTAAAAATCTAGTAGGCCAGGCACAGGGATTACAATGGAGATGGAAAAAAATGTACAAAATGGAGACCAATGTAAAAAAATATTAAAAATCTATTTTAAAAATACATATGTAAATCTATGAGGTCACAAACATTTCTTTCTTTTGAGATTTATTTACATGTGAAGAAGCACCATGATGATGCTAACCACTGACCCTGGTCTTCAGACCAAAACAGAAACATTTAAGGTCAAAAGGATAATCTGGAAAGACCCAGCCATGAGTCCCCATGCAACGTTTTCTAGTCCCTGAACCAAGCCACCTGCTAATATTCTTCTCTATTACCACAATAGAAATAAAACCTGGCAGGGAACAACATGGTCACATACCCACAACCAACATCTACTCATCTTTTTTCCCAGCTGTGATGCAGATCAGGTTTAAGAAGCGAGCCTTTTAAGTCTATGCGTCTTTGAAAAATGAAAATAGGCAGAAGAGCATGGTGATTGAGTCCTGCGGGTGGGAAACCTCATATCTAATTGTTCTCAACATTCTGAAAGAAAGCAAGATGTTATGATAACACCTTCACACAGACCCATCTAGAAGGAATGGCGTGCAGAGCAGCTAAGCCGGGGGTGATGGTCAGGTTCAAGTTCGTGGAGTCAGACCTCTGGGCCAGTGTCACATTCTATCTCCCAGCCACGCTGCCAAGGTTATAATAACAATGGCTTCTACTTCTTGGTAGAGTGGCGCATGAAGGGGAAAGATGTGTGGCGATCGCTGGGACCCCGTGAAGTCTCGGTTTGGTCAACTGGACCATCAAAGGGATTGAGTTTTTCATAGGAACGAATTTTTCCAACAATATGAAGAAAGTCTTGTCTATTCCTGCTCACCAGATGAATGACACAAGGTTTTAAACTATGTCCAAGTTCATTTAATCTGTTTTAAGATTTAGTAAGAGTAGTTTTATTTTAGATCACTATCAGCCTCAGAACTCCTTTCTCTTAATGGCCTAGAAGCAGCTATAAAACATCTGAGAAAGTGCCCAGGAATTAGCGCCTGTCAGAGGAAGAAAGGGCTAGACAGCCACTCGTGACTGTTGCATTCCCAGGAGCCAGGGGTGTGTCTTAGAATTTCTACACCTTGGACGTGGCTTGAGCTGCAGCTTCACAAATGGTTACAGGAGATAAAATGATGCAATGGAATGATGGATCGGTCTCCCAGCCCCATCCTGCCGCCTCCTCCCGTTCCCTGTGATTTCCCTAATAGAAGACAACCTTTTTCATTTCACAATTATTGATGACAATCGCAAAGCTAATACCTGTGAGAAAGGTTATAATAACAATCTCACACTCAGCATTGGAAGGCTAATGGGACATTAGCCCAGTAGAAGACTTTGATAGGACTAAAGGGAAAAAACAGAGAAGAGAGAAATGCCCCAAATGGGGTCTTGCCATGATGGAGATCAACGTTACCTACTTCTCAGTTTGGCAACTGGTCAACCACTGCCAGCCTCCATCCCTCAAAATTACTCAGCCTACCAGTGTTTTAAAGGAAAGAAAGCAATTAATTTAGTCCTTGTCCTCAAAGAGCATTTGGATTAGAAGGTGACATAGGAACACTGTGTAATTACCAACAGGAGGGACATAATGTACCCTAGCAATATGTACCCCGTGGGACTAAAGTTTAGCTGGATATATATTTCAACCCATATTCCAAAAAGATATCTGCAGAGAGATAACCCTCCCACCTCCACCCCAGCGACGAATGAGTCCACGACAACGTCCACATAGAAAAACATGTAATCCACAATCCATCTAACCTAGTTTTTATTATTGAAATTTTCAAACATATGCAAAGGTAGGTGCTACTGTTTGTGTGTCTGAATCAGAAAATACGCAAGGTCCCACCCAGTGCTTGTGGGGTCGTGTCCCTTAAGTCTTTCTATACCTTCTCCCTCAATCTTTCTTTTTTTTTTTTTTTTTTGCAGTTTGTTTGTTAAAAAGCTCAGACCACATTTCCGACAATGAAATGCTGCTGATTTATCTCAGTGGTCATTTTTAACACATTTCTTAAATTTCATTTTTTTAAAGATTTTATTTATTTCTGCATACAGAACTGGGGTACAGGCCAGAAGTGCAAAGGGTAAGAGGATTCACCAGAGACAGAGTGGGGAACAGAACAGGCAGACTGACTGAAATCCACTGCTGCGGGGAGCAGTGGGGAGACAAGAGAGGTCTGCTGCACCCTGTGGGTCCCTCCCTGGGCAGGAATCAAACTCATGATACAGTGGGTGCAAACTCAACAGCGCCAAGCTTTACCTGTTGCACCACCAGGGAGGACCCTTAAACTTCATTTCTAATACATTTGAATTTAAGATGCATTTTTAATAAACGACTATTTTCTGTAGCCTGGTGGTAGATCTAGAGGCTAGATGAGATTTGGATCAGAGGTCTGGTGAGCATACATCACACAGTGTGCCCTGTCCTTCCCACAGACATATATACCTGCTGGCTTCTCCTATCTCAGAGACTGGAACTCATCAGTGAGGTAGGTGAGGCTGGCTTCATTCATTTACTATAAAACTCCCCTCAGCCTCTGTTCAGTGATTTTAGTGGCGACACCTAGCCATTTCACAGATTCACTATTTCACTAGGGAATTGCAAAGTGGCAGCGAGTTTACCCCTCCTAATCTTTTTTTTTTTTTTTTTTTTTTTTTTTAACATATAAATTGGAATTCTTCTAAAAAAGAACTTCACTTCCTCAACCATTTAGCCATCCCGAGGTACAAACCTTTCTGGAAAGGAAGTTAAGTGCTCAGTTCTTTTTCTTTAGTTACCAATTTCCAAAATAAGTTAGTTTCCTGCCACCCTATGGAGAAAGTGCATAAACATTTTGAGTATTGTTATGAACTCATAGATGTCACCAGGTTCTATGTTTCAACACACTGCAGACACTGCTCTTCCTGGACTTCCGAGCTTCGGTGGGCCGCTGCTGTCTGACTCCTGTGCACGTCGGATCCTCCATCATGGTGGTTTCACAGCTTCCTCACTCTCCAGCTAGACTCAGCTTGAAGATGTCCCAGCCCAGCATGAAATCAACCAGTTTCCAGGGCTGCCCTAGTTTCTATCAGCAGAAAAAGTACTTGAGACTACAATGCGGATGTGAATGCTGGGGAGCGCCTTGCTCCTGTATTGATTATTGGTTCTAAGACATTTCAGTGGGCAGATTCGGGAAATATTTTTTGAGAAATACATCATGAATTCATAATGCTATTTCCAGCTCATGTTTAGGGTTATAGCTTTCTACTGAATATCTTTGATTTTCTTTTTGATTCTCTTTTCCTCTTATGTCAAAAACTTAGTTCCTTGTGACATAAATATAATACTGGGCTGAATTTATATATAAAAAAGCTTCAACGTAGCCATATGAAAATAATACCTACAATATAAATCACTGACAGAAGTTCAGGGTTTTGCTGCAGCTTTTTTGGTCCACTGAATAGATCAGCTGCAAATATAGACCAAAAAAAATCGGGGAAAAAATCCTTTCTATAGCAACTAATATTCAGTTAGATTTACATATTTAATTTTGCTTTTGAACTAAAGAATTGCTTTCTTTTCCTTTTGGTTTATAATTTTGTAAAATATTTATGTACAAAGCCCAGTATATTAAGAAAAATATAGTATCCAGCTCATTGCTTCTACTTTGTTTCCTCTTCTAAGTAATCACTTTTATGAACTTTGCTTCTTGTCCTATTCTTTTTACGCATTAAATATTAAGTAATCTCATTTCTTAGATAAGAGATGACCTATCATGCATTCTGATCTTCACCTTGATTTTTGCACTTAAAGATATTATAGATCCTAGAGATTATTCAACAATAATGTTTAAGTTAGTCTACTGTTATTTTTATCAGTTATATAATACTCCATGTGTGGCTATTGCAGGGTTTATTCAGTTTGCTTCTGATGAACACTGGGGTCTGTGCCAGCCTTTTCTACTGTAATTAGTGTTCTAGAAACAGACTTTTGTGTTCATTTTTTCATAGCTTGCCAGCTTGTTTTGCAGGAGAGTCCTAGAAGTAGAATTGTTTGGCTAAACAGCATAAATGTGTAATACCGTTCAATTTCCCCACAGGTGCCTTGCCATCAAGCATTTCTGCCACTAACATCTAGGAAGGCAGTTTGATTTTGCAAATTCTCCACAGCAGAGTCTATTTTCAAAGTTCAAAATCAATATTGAACACCTACCAAGAAAGACCCTATTAAAGGGGCCAAAAAAAAGCTAGGGATACTCAAACCTCCACAAGACACTTTAACTTCTGAAGCATTTGGGCATAAACAATAATCGATAAATAGGAGATCTATGTTTTTCTAAGATTTATTTATTTATGCATACAGGCACTGGGTACGGGCCAGAGGTACGGGGAGTGAGATGATTCACCAGAAACAGAGTGGGGGGCAGAACAGGCAGATGGATTGAAACACAATGCCGAGGGGAGCAGTGGGGAGACAGGAGAGGTCTGCGGTACCATGTGGGTCACTCCCTGGCCAGGGACCGAACTCGTGCTGCAGTGACGGCCAATAGCTTGATAGTGCTGAGACTTAACTCTTTCTACCACCGGGGAGGGCCCAGGAAGAGGAATAATACAAGGAAAATCTAGACAGAAAATCTGCTTAGCCTATTCAACACCAGAAACAATTTAGAATAGTTATACCTAACTCTCTATTTCCTGGAACCTCAACTGTTCATGGACAAGGGTCATCCATATTTTATAAATAAGAACATAAACGCAGGACAAATCGATGAGCTACGGGGTCATCTAGTAAAACTTGAACTCGAGAGGAAGCTCTTGCTTTATATTTCCACGATGCCCAGTAAGAGCTCGGCAAAGCAGAAAAGCCATTAGCTTCCAGAATGGGAGCCTGGATCCTTATCTCAGCCTTGCTACCCAGTGAGGTGTATCGTCTCCAGCGTGCCCCTGGCCTCTCCAGGTATCAGTTCCCTCAGCTGCAAAATCGGGGGTTCAGGGACGAGGCTATCAGTGGTCCGCCACCATCCTGATCTACAGTCATCAGGCTGCAAGAAGCTGCACTTACTCCACCTGGGTGGACAAGGCCAAACCCGATCAGAACAGCCCGAGACGCTACCACGCTGGTGTCCTGTCCAAAGGCAGGAGGCTTCCTGGGGCCTGGCTCCAAGCTTGTGCAGAAGAGAGGCGTCATCGACATTTACCAAATAAATAAGTCATAACCAGCACAACGCTGCCATTTAAAAGAGAGAGGCAGGCCGGAGGCCTGCTGGGGGCCAGCAGAGCTCTGCCCCGGGGAGCAGTCCACCTCCGAGCACAGCCTCGGGGCCTTCCTGACAACGGTCACCTCTGCCCAGCACGGCCCGGCTCTCCAGCATCTCCCTCGGCCCCCCAGAGGATCCAGCCACAGTCTTTGGGCACACTGACTCTTCAGCCTGGGACTCAGTCCTCTTGAACCACCAGCCCATTTCCTGGGGGGCCCGTCTGTACTCCAGTGTCAGCAAACCACCTCTGCCTCAGGAGGCTGCCCCAGATTGCTCTGCTGGCCACAACAGCTTAGCCGACTTTCTCTTCTCTAAGTGGCACTGTTCATGTTGATATGATTCATCTATTTGATTTTAACCTTCTTCTCCCAGTAAGCACCACAGTAAGGAATGATGTTGCCTTCCATTCACTGATATTTCCCCAAGGCCTCATTCAGGTCTGCATACACACGGCTCGCTCAGGCTCTCTGGTCCCTCCACGGCCGGGGTCCCTGCTCAATGGGGGAATCTGGATTCTTCTCCCAGGAAAGCTGCCCTGGAATGGACACATTTCATCTATCGCAGGCAGGAAGGGAAAGAAAAACATGAACACCCTCAATCAGAGATGTGTACCAACAGAACCAACAGAAACGCGAGATGCTAAAACAAAGACGACATCTCTGAGTTGTTCTTGCAACCTGGATTGTGTGTGTTTCTCAAACTGGAAAATCACTCACCGGAAAGGTCACTGCTTCACTCTTATTTGGGACCCACTGCCTCAGGGCATCATATTTTACCTCCCCCAAATATGCCACTTTAAGCACACTTTGAGCTGAAGGTCACTGAGAAACTGCAGCTGCAGAAAGAGCTTCATGTTCTTGCTTTTCTGCCGCAAAGCAAGGCATGTACTTCCTTCCGCAAATGTGACAAGTGTCCCGTCCAGTACCAGAAAGAAGAGAACTTTGCACCTCCAGAGATGGCACCGAGATTCGTATGATCTGCTCGACAACCCTTCCGAGCAGCCTTCAGATTCCATGTGCTTCCTGGTGACCGTCCCACAAAGCGTCGCCCTGGGAGCCCAGGTCTCATCGCTTCTTCACGATTAATCATGCTGTGTTAAAACAAAATAGAAGCCCCAAGTCTAATCAATGCTTTGGGGATCCACTTCATTTTTTGTGAAGCCCCTGTGCGTAGAAAAATGTTATCCTCAATGTATGCCATTTGTCCTGTTCATGTGTCTTCTGTTGGCACAGAACCTAAGACGGTGGAGCAAATACTTCTCCTCCCCTACAGTCACACACACACATGAATAAGGCTTAACAGCTTTGAAGAGTGAAGGACGGAGAGATTGAAAACCGACCCAGCATCACACGGGCACATCCAAACCCAGCTGGGAGGCCCCAGAACTCTCCGCCGCCTGAGGACGCGCTGGTAGGAGTGCCATTCACGGGCAGCCCCCTTGAGTCCTGCAGTGCACTGCCACATTGAAACTGAACTTAAATTCTCAGAATGAATTATTTATTGGGAAAATTCTTTCAAAGAAAGAAATGAGCTATCTTTTAAGTCCAAAAGCCATCTGAAACCTTCCATTATCGTGCAATTACATAAAAATGTAGCACTGCATGGTTCAAAAGTGATGGACACTCCATTTTAAAGGAAAGATGATAGGGCCGGCCATGCCACCGCTCAGAGCCTCGGACTCCACCCTCCCAGTCTTCTTCTGTCGGGCTGGGCCAGTCGGCCCGGCTGCCAGGACTGAGAGGGGGGAGCGGAATATGCCGCCCTCTCTGATGAGGGAGTGAAATCTTGAAGCAAATAGGATGTGGAAATAGGGCGATGGTGCTCAAAGGTGAACAGGGATCAGAATCCCCTGGAATATTTGCGAAAGTTCAGGTCACAGATCACCCCGCCTCTAATGTGCTGGGGGCTCAGATTCTGCATTTCTACCAAGTTCCGAGGCAATGCAGACACCACCAGCACAGGAACTTAAGCACCACTGCTCCAAGACGCCCAGGAACCCGGGTCTCCTACCCCCGCTTGTGGCGACGGGTCCCAGCCCCCAAACCTAGCCTGCACACACCTGCACAGTGTGGCTGCAGCGCACCTGTGCACACCACACAAGGCCATGTGTGCACACACCCTGACCCTGCACGCTGCACTCCAGAAACACACACCTGCTCTGCTAAGCGACACTCACCAGCATCAGCATCAACACTACACACCTGCACCCCAAGCTCACACACACCCCCACCTGCGACACCCGGTCCACAGAGATCTCTACCCTGAGTGACACACATGCACCCGTATGCAGACAGGCACCATATCCTCGCCACACCAGCACGGCCCGCTGCAGCACACCCACTTCACACCTACGACACCACCCCGGGGCACCCACCTTGCACGCACACCCCACACCTGTACCAGACACTGCGGTACACACACCCTGTCTAGATTCCAAACTGCCCGCTTCCACTTGAAACCCCCCGCCCACCCTGCTCTTTCTCCCTCCTCCTCCTCCCCTAATTCCTTTCATGGCTGATCCAAACAGCTACCCCAAAGTTTCCATCCCAATGGCACCCCATTTTCTAGATCTCTATTTCCCCCCCACTCCACATCTGCCGTGACCACTCCTCATGAAGTTATTATGAATGCTACTTTCAGTTCCAGTGCAAATATTTCCCACTCCGCTGAATAAATAAATGCAGCCAGCAGTTGCAAATCACTTTATTGCAAAGTTGTAGACTACATGTGTTGGGAGCCTAAAGGGTAACAAAAGCAACCTTGACCTTCAATCCCTCATTCACTCACTCAGAGTGTAAGCTGGCACCGGCTGAGCCCTGCAGCCAGGACAGATGAGCTTGTGCTCTTTACAGATCTGGAATTACATGCCCCCTCTTCCTACCCCTGCCAACCTCCACCACAGCAGGATTCCAGCCCAGATGGAAGTCAGGGTTGGGGGAGGCTCCACACCCCCAGATTAAGCGCAGGTTCCCCCAGGTCCCCCCTGCCCACTCCCAAAGGAATTCTGACCCCCCATTCCAGATGCACCCCACAAAGAACCATTCAGACAGCAGATAAAATATTTGTATTAATAACATGGGAAAATAATAAACAGCCACCCTGGAGTGCTACACATGTTAGCTGCTCATTCTTACCCAGATAGCGTCCTATTTTCCAGATAAAAAATAAAAGTCCCAAAACACCAGCCTGGGTCTGACCAATGGTCAAGGGCGGTTTCCGTCCAGGTGACTGTCCCGAAGAGCAGGAAAGCCACTCACAGACACGCCAAGCTTCCCTGTCCTTTGCCCACAGGGGCGGAACAGCACGCAGGACGCCAGGTTGCAAGCGTCGGTAGAGAAGCGTGAAGGAAGTAACTGTCGTTTTCACTCATCTGTTATGTGAAAATAAACCTGAACTTCGAGGAAATAGCTTTGTGAAAGAGACAGTTGGCCTTATAAATCCTGAGTTACCCTTTCTCTAAAGCCAACCTCCTGTTCTCTGCCACATACACTCCCACGGCCAGTCACTGGGGGGTGTCCTCTCGTGGAGCAGGACCGATTGGCCGCAGGGTCACCTCCCACGGTCACCTCCCACTCGCCTGTCTGCTGACCTCCGGGGAAATTCAGCTGCAGTTAACATCTGCGGTCCCATCCGCCGTGCTGGAGTAAAAGGTACTTAAAGCGGAGGCCGCTTTGCAAGGTTAGAAAGAATCAATAGGAGATGTGTTTAATGTGGTATCGCTATCAGGTCTCATCGCTCTTTCAAAACTGAAATATCCACAGTGGTGCATAATCTCAGTCCACGGTAAAGAGAATGGGTTTGGTGCGGTCTAAGCTACACATCACTGCCTATTACTGCCCCGGCCCTCTGGAATTTCACTCTTGCTGATTCTTTCTTTCACCTTCCCCTTCTCCTTTTCTCCTGTTTCAACACTCTCTGCTCGCCTCTTCTCCGGCCCGCATGCCTTGTTTCTCTCTCCCTGCCTCCCTTCTTTTTCCATCTTCCCCCTTCTTTGGTTCTTTCTGCCTCCTCCCTTTTCATTGCGTGCTTGATCGTTTCCCATGGCAAACAGGGAAATCATCACCCAAACCCACTGAAGCCGCTGGTGTCTCTCTGAGGTCCTCCTAGCTTATATCTGTGCCTGAACCTGGAAACTCATCGGGGGCCAGTGTTTCAGGATCCACACACTGACAATAAAGCAGACTTATTCGGAAGCTGCACTGAAGTTATGCTGAAAGAGAAAAGAGCGTATTGCTCTTCCACTGAGAGGACCTCAAGGTAGAATTCCTGGTTGATCGTAATACCTGGTGCCTGTTATACTATGGGAAAATTAGAGGTTGCAAGGTCAAAATTATAGGGCAGGATTACGGGGCAATGGGGAGCTGCTGGATTTTACAATGGGTTTCACAATGAGCACGGAGGGGAAACCAGAGTCTATGAAATAAAGTATAAGAAAGAACAAAAGAAAAGGCCGAATCTTGCTTAACAATCTCCAGCAGCAGCTGTTAAGCAGCGTTGTGAACATTCACCCCTTACGGGTATCTTACCCCTCTAAGAACATGCATGTGGCAGGCTGTTGAGTGTGGACTGAGAGTAACTCAGCCATGAATCCGCCTTCCCCTGGAGCCATTGCTGAGATAAGGGACTCAACTGTCTGGCTTGGAATAGACAATTACAATTGTTAACTACCACTGTTACAATTTTCAACCCAAATGGTCAGCTTGGAATTGTCTCACAGCCTGGAGCCTGGAAGTTTTGGGATCAGGGCATCCACAGGGCTGGCTCTTTCCTAGGTCGGCGCAGAGGAATCTGTCTCAGCCTCTCCCCTCGTTTCTGATCATCTCAGGCATTCCTGGAGATTCTCATATCTACACACCATGTCCCCCTCCACCGCCCCGCGCCTCGATGTCCCACTTTTTATAAGGACACCAGTTGGTTGCATTAAGACCCATGCTATAGACCTCACCTAGCTTGATCGTCTGCAAAGACCCTATTTCCAAGTCAGGTCAAATCATCATAGCTACTAGGGATGAAGACTTCAACATCTGGGGGCCACACAGTTCAATCCAAAACCACACTCATTTGCTTTCATACCTGCATAGGCAACACCTGTGTGTTCCTTGAGAAGTAAATGTTCGGTTCTCAAAGAGCTGGAACATTCTCTGCATTAAGGAGCTGAGCATGCCAAAAAGGAAATAAAGCTTTCCTGAGCTGACCACATGAAAAATGGGCCCTTCCAAGCACCCAGGGCAAAGGTGGACATAACGGCGCCCCCGCCCACTCCATGGAAGTTTCTCTTTTTGCGGGGTGAGGGGAGCTTGGCAGCGGAGCTCCCTTTGAAGTTCGTCAAAGCTGGGACTGCACCCTGACTGGCCTGACGTCCAGTATGTTAACCCGTGGTCACGCGGGCTGAGCAGGGTACACCCAAAGAGGCTGTGACTGTCACGGGGCGGACCCAATCCCACAACCATCGGAGTTAACAAAGGATTCTGGCTCTGACTCTTCCCCACCTGGTCATGACGCTGAATGTGCAAAGAGAGATACTTTTCTTATTAAACTACTAAAGTCTTCATGATTTAAATAGTTGTCCCAGTTTGAGTCCCCAAGATTTGGCACACCGGTAAATGCGGAAAAGCAAATAAACAAACCTACGACTGTGGACCAACAGCAAGCGGAGCTTTCCCTTCAGGCGTCAGGGAATCACGCTTCTTCAACGCTGAAGGTCGCGCTGGCTTCATCGGACAGACTGAGTTAGGGGACGACATGAAGTCGGTGCTGGTGCTACACAATCATGCCACTTTCAAACTGAGGAGTGTGTGCGAAAGGCTCCCCACGTACTCACACATGGCCTGACTAAAGAGTTTCTCAGATCTGAGAAACAAGAACTTTTTCTACGAATTCTGAACTACAGCTGTTAGGAAGTGCAGACAAAGGTGGGCTGGGAACGGAAGAATTTGCTAGTAAAAGTGAGGCTGCTTCCTTTTTCTTGCCTTTATATGAATTCCACTTTTCAGCGACAAAGGCCCGAGGACCCAACGTCTAATTTTATTTGAAAATGGAGAACTTACGAGCCTTTGAGAAAGGAAGGTGACCCGAGGGCACACCCAGCGCTCTGCCCGAGAGCAGCACCTGGTTGGTTCCAGCCTGTGACAGAGACACCGTGAGCGCCAAGTCTCCTGCGGCTCATTATACATAGTATGGCCATTGTGCAAACTCGGGAAATTCTGAATTCCGCTCATACTCAATAATCCACAGAGATCTGAAGGCCAGGGAGGAGCTGCCAGTGTGTCCCACTGACTGGAGTCATAGAAGTGAGGAGCAGCAGCAAGGCCATCTGTCCTCTTCCTCCAGCCTCACCCCTCCCCACCTATTTATCCTCCAGTTCACTGAATTCTGAAATGCAGGGCCTCCTCCTCCAGGAAGTCCCCCTGTTTTGCTGCTCCCCATTCTTATGTTTACTCACTAACTCCCATCTCAGAACCAAGTTGCCCATGGATTCTCCCAGGATAGGTCATTTCAGTGAAGGACGCGAAGCAGAACTCTAGAGCCCGCTGACCTGCCGACATGGGGTCTTGGCGGAGCTCAGTGTGACACCAAGTTCTGCCAGGCACTGGCAGTTAAACTGGTCATTTAACATGGACAAAGATGTCCCTCTTCAGCCTTAGTTTCCTCATCGGCATAGTAGAGAAACTGACATAATCACAGTGTGGCTGTGAAAGCCCAGAGCTTTAGTGCAAGCGGCAGATGTCGGTGTAATGTTAGCCGGTATTATCAAGATTATTATTATCAGTTGTGATCAATAATGAACCATAACATGTGCCATCTAACTGCTTGTCTGCAGTCATGGACAAGCCCATGCCTATTTCTACAAGTGAGATATTAGGGTTCTTTTGGTTCACTGAATTTCTTAAGGACCTGCCATACCGTATTAGAAGTAATCTCACCTCACCAGTGACATGACTTTCTGATGAGGTTTCAGGGCAGTCATTTCCTTGAAAACACAGAGAACTGTGTGTCTGTGAAACGAGATTTGATGGCAAAATAAAATGAAGCCGGAAGTTGAAATCCCTGGCATTTAAATTCACTTTGCCGGCATCTGGAGACCATCAGAGTGAATGCCCCACTCACCAAGTGGTAGCCACTGGGCTTCGGGAAGGCTGCTGAGTTGTGGAACCCAGCAGTCCCCAAAGACCTGACCTAGTGAGCAATGGACAGAAGCTTCAGGTACTGGGCCACAAACACTGCATTTTGGGGTGCACAGGGCCGACAGGGCCTGCTGGCCAAGGCTGGGTGTTAGCAGACTCAGCAGTTCAGAGGCCAGTCCCAGAGGCCAGCAGACAGTGGTGGCAGTTACTCAGACTGCAGATGGTGAGCCCCCAACCCCAAGAAGCAAAGGTTCCACTTAGCTACTTCCTTTGAATGTCTAAAATCAACAAGCAAATTAGCAAGCCCACGCTCAGGTGGGCGGGGTACTGCTCTCTGGAGCAAGCATAGTGGGAGAGGTACCTTCACTAGCAAGCTATGAGAGGGTGATTCTGCTAACTCCTTTTTGCTTTCCAAACTATTTTCTAGAAAATAATGTAAAAACACTACAGCAAGGTCTTAGAATGGTTCACCCTGTGCTTAAGCCTGGATGATTTCTGGGCAATGATTTCTAAATGATGGGAAACCTAGGGGAAAAGGCTGCTTCTTCCAATTGTCCATCTCCACAACTGTAAAATGAACATCACCTGCACCAAAGAGTGGGCAGAAGGATGAAAAAAGTAGCACGCACATGTGTGTCTAACAGTTAGTGTCTAACTGCTGCTGTAACAATGACCACATATTTAATGGCTTAGAACAACACAAAATTGTCACCTAGTGCTGGAGATCTGAAGTCTGCAGTGGGTCCCTGGGGGGAACATCGAGGGCTGCATGGGCTGTGTTACTTTCTGGGGGTGCTACAGGAAAACGTGTTCCCTGTGTTTGTTCACGTTCTTTCGCTCATGTCTCTTTCCTCCATCTTTAGATCTGCAGATCAGCGGGCCTGTGCTTCTCATATCACATCGCTCTGTCTCCTTCTTTTGTGTGCAGGAGTCTGGAGCCCCCAGGGTCAGCTGCTATGTCAAAGTCAGCTGAGGTGTGGCCTTCATTCACCTGTGACATGATGGTGATCTACGCACGGGTCCTGGAGGTTACGTGGCGGGCCTCTTCGGGGAATACTGTTCTACTGGCCACTATCAGTAAAGTACGTGTTTAGTTCTAGTACTTTCTGCATGGAAAGTGCTTGTCTCTTTGTGTTAAGTACTTTCATCAATTCTGAATCTGGGGAAGAAACCCTCCAATACCCTCTGTCACAGACAAGCCCCCAGAGACCCATGCTTTAGCGCATTTAGGGACAAAGTCTAAATTGGATTCTGATGTCCTATCCCCCAGGGAAGTGCTCTGCTTCATTAGCCTTTAGACGGACCACCCCCCCAAAAAAAAAAAAAAAAAAAACTATGGACCAATCCGTCTTTTAATTATAGATGAAATGTATTATAAAATCTTGCCCTGTGGTCAATAAAATTCTGAGTGGAAGAATAGTTTACTATAGAAATCCCAAAACTATTTACTACGTTATGTCAAAGGCTATTAACTCACTAGAAGATAAAACGCTTTGATACTATTCAGGATTTACTGCTGACTTTCTCAGAGTCCTTCAATAAGCTAGAAGTGGGTGTCAACACTCCTGAAAAAGAAGAAGCTCCCTTAGCTCAGTCTCCTTAATGAGCGTCTGCTCATAATGTTTGGGAGAGGTGGGGTAGCCACTGTGTTTAAAAAAAAAATAAATGTTCCAAATGTTCTAACCCTGCAAGAAGAATTTAAAAGACAAATGACAGGGCCCTCCCTGGTGGCACAGCGGGTTAAAGCACAGCACTAAGAAGCTAAACCCACCTCAGCATGAGTTCAATCCCCACCTTCCCTGAAGGAGACCCACAGGGAGCGGCAGACCTCTCCTGACCCGCCCGCTGCTCCCCTCAGCAGTGCACTTCGTCTATCTGCCTGTTCTGCTCCCCACTCTGTCTCTGGTGAATCCTCTCACCCTCCGCATCTCTGGCCTGTACCCCAGTTCTGTATGAATAAATAAATAAATCTTTAAAAAAAGAAGAAGAAGAAGAAGAAGAAGAAGAAATCATGGAAAAGCTACATGGAGATAGCTAGTGAAACATTAAACAATGATCCCAAACCTGCAAACACAGTGTGCTAGACTAGCTATGCAATATGCACTTGAGCTTTATAAAACCATTAACAAAATGTTTTGATTGATTTAAAAAAGTTAAAAAATAATGTCAGCGGAAGTTGTAACAAGAGCGGGCCTCCCTCGTGGCACAAAAAATTAAGTCTCAGCATTATCAAGCATTTGGCAGCCCCTGCAGCATGAGTTCGATCCTGACCAGGGAGTGACCCCCAGGGCACAGCAGCCCTCTCCTTTCTCCCCGCTGCTCCCCTCAGCTGTGTATTTCTGTGGATCCACCTGTTCTGCTCTCCACTCTGTCTCTAGTGAATCCTATCTCCGCCGCACCCCTGGTCTGCACCCCAGTTCTTGTATGCATAAATAAATAAACCCATAAAAATTGTAAGAAGATTGGGGCCTCTCAAAATAGTAACTGTTTTAGGTAGCTATTGTCTTTTTCATACTTTCTGTGTTTGTCCTATTTTCTAAAAAGAATATTCTGTAAGATCAGAACAGACCTCACATAGGAATACCTAGCACCTTGCATGATGTTTCATGGCCATATTTTTTACCGTCTTTATTTACTCACAGAAATCTCTGAAGACCATTCAACGCTCAGTACACTCCCCAGAAAACTGCATTACATATACTGAAGCACCACATTTTATATAAAGCTCAAGGCTGTTATGGATGCAATGAAGACCACTTGAGACTGTAGGCCAAAAACAAATTGTGTACTGATTTCAAAGCCTTTCCACGTGCTCAGTCTCAGTAGATCCTTGCCCAAGTTTTGTAGATGGGATATCCACTATTTTTGTCATTTCAAAGATGAGGTTAAAAACATAAAGCTAGGTGACAAAATCCACGCAAATAGCATGTCTTGTTGCTATGCACCGGGGACTTACATTATAACATTTGGTTTATGAAGTTTGCAGGAAGATGCTGTCAAATAAAACCAGAATTTGAGCTCTGATCGGCCCCTGAAACTTTGGAAACTGCCCCAACTCACCCTGCCTTGGTTTCCTCATTGGGAAGGTGTATCTAATAATACCTGCCTGCGTGTGCATCCCCCAGAATTGTCGTGGAGAGGGAAAGCACTTGCAAACATAATGTATCTTTATTATTATTAATCCATAAGCATGTTTCTATGAGGAATCTATGAAAACCCTGATCAGCCTGGGTAAGTGCTGATGAGATCTAGGTGGGGGAGAAAAAAGATAAAACATCTTCCTAAAAGCCAATTAAAAGGCGCCATTCATGTTCAAAAACTGTCTCCAGGAGTAATGATCAATCTGTCGTGCCCACGATGGCTTGTCGGCAGGACTCTGGTAAGTCAGTTATGTGTGGCCACCCTGCGAGTCTGTTAAGGGGAAGGATGTCCTAAGAGAACTCTGCAGTGAACTCCACCCCTACTCCAGTGGTTGGAAACTACAACTCCCAGCAGCACCAGGGAGAGAACTGCGAGGACCCAAGGGCGGAGCTAAGCAGGCATTCTGGGACTTTGGGGGATAAACAGAGAGCCATTTTCCAACTCTCGCTCTGGAGAGGTAACGGTTCTCTCTCTCTGGAGCAACTGCTCTGACCATGTGACCAGGGCTAGGAGCGTTAGTTTGGGACTAGAGCTCCAAGTTAGCCACCCTGGTAAAGGATTCCAGCTACTGTATAGCCCTCTCTCCTTCCCTGGGTTGGTTCCTTTTCCTTTCCCCTTTTGCAAATGAACCCACTACCCTTTCTGTGTGTGCCTGCACATGGGTGAGGCCCCACAGACAGGCAGCCCAGTCCACTCTGGGCTACCATGTAAGGGCAGCCCCCTGCTTTAGGAAACGTTTGTTTTCACAGGTAGGTGTCTAATTCGTAGCCATAATCTCATCTGAATGACTCAAGTTGTGAGTGAATTTAGAACTCTTCCATGGATTTCATCACACACTGGCTGAAGACGAACCACCAGTCCAGGCACACGGGAAGTTGAAAATACCTGTGGCTGTTATAGACACAGGTCACTCGTTGTGTAGACACCTTTCTGTGTGTGGCACTGGGTGCCAGGATGAAGCTGGACTGTGTGAATGAGGAGCCGAGCTGGTGCTGTCTGGGAGGCTCTGACAATAAAAAGTTGGGTGTCATTTCACCTTGAGGTGACTCAGCTTCCTCATCAGTAATCCGAATACCACGAAGTCTGTTTTAATGTGGAAAATCCCTGTAAATGGCCAAGGGTCGTGAAAACAGAACGAATCATTCTTTACTGCGGTTGGAACTTTCCAGGCCAGGTCCTTCTGACAACTGTATCATGGCTATTCTGTGACATCACCTAATGGACTTACCAGCGCTCCCCGAAACAGAACCGAGACCCGCTACCGGACTCTCTCAGGAGCCTCCGCCTATGTAGCCACGACCTCGTGTTCGCCCTTCCCCAGGGGACGGGCCTTCTGGATCAATTATCTGTTCTATTCCTTATGTGCCCAACAGAGGGCTAGTTAAAGCTCAAACCTTGGTGTGATCCTTGCAGCCTTGGTCCTGACCCTCCGCAGCTGCTGGGGAGCGGTGGCCCAGCGAGGCTGCGAGCTCACGCGGCTGCCCTCTCACCTCTAAGTGGAGTCCTCGGGGGCCGGTAGAATTTCACTGCGCTTTCCCATTTCATCTGTGAAATGAAATCACTCTTGGCCTTGGCTCTATACTTTTGCCCTTTTTGATCTGAAGGTGGCTCCCTCTAATTTCCCTAATAAACTAGGACTTTTAAATGGACTCTCATCCCGTCGGAAGAACTTGGTATTCTGTTCAACATGTTCTTACTATCAGGTTTCCCAAAGGCAAACCCCGCTCAGAGCACCCTGCCTGTGGTTCACGCGTGTACTCATAACACACGGAGGTGAAGTGAAGCATGGATCCATCACGTGTGAATGTGACAAAACTCCAACCATCACCTGCAAACGGATCGCTTACTGTCACTAATTGGGTCATAGCGCACTATTCTTGCGACTGGTCTAAATCCCAACGAGCAGCCACAGCAGAACTTTGCCCCCTGGCACGGCCGAGGGCACCTGTTCAACCAGGTCAGTAACCCTCAGCCCAGAACGCTGCTATCTCTGAGGTGAGACTAGAACAGCGCGGGCTTGAACACCTGAGCCAAGGCTGCGGCTGAGAACTGAGTTAGCCCAACGACTGCCTTGCACCTTGCTCTTGACCCGCTAGAGGAAAGCTACCGTCATCTCAAGAGTGTGTAGAGATGACAAACTCCCACCAAAGCTTCCAGCTCCTGACCAGACAGCACCCATGAGGTGCAACATACCCCAGTCTCCGCTGAACCCTACGGGATCTCTGGCCAGTGGTGTCTTCTTTGTGGTGGAGCAAAATGACGAGTTCTTTTGGGTTCTGCTCTTGGCCTCCTCTTCTCCCACCCCCAGAAAACAATGAAAATTTCCTTTGTTCAGTCACCAGCATCCTCTTCATTTCCCAGAGGTTGGCTTGTTTGTTCTCTGTTATTAATTTTATTTCTTTTTGCATAGAAGCACTGGGGTGCAGGCCAGTGGCGCAGGTGGGTGAGAGGAGTCACCAGAGACAGAGCGGGGAGCAGAACAGGAGGATCCACTGAAATCCACTGCTGAGGGGAGCAGCGGGGAGACAGGAGGGGTCTGCTGCGCCCTGTGGGTCACTCCCTGGCCGGAATCGAACTCAGACTGTAGGGGTGATAAGTACCGAGACTTAACCCCTACGCTACCAGGGATGCCCCAAAGGTGAGTTATGCCAGTGTACTATCTTATGAGATCTAAGGAGTAAAATATCGAGTCTGAGTTATTTACTGTCCTAGAAATGACGGCCTAGAATCATCAGACATCTTGGCGCCAACGACTCCCACTGGCCTCTGCTCCTACTTCCTCATCCCAGTCCTCCTTGATTGTTCCCCTACACACCCATCTCCTCAGAAGGAGAGTCTAGTGTATTCAAGTGAGCCAGGAAGACAATGGGCTACTCCTGAGTTTAGTGAGAGTGATGAGATGTGGCTTAAGGCAGAATCAAAATGGGTGCCCCTCTCAGCTGCAATTCTTGATTCTCCCCTGTGCTTCATCCTCTGGTGAGAGGTAACTGCAGCAGCCTTACACAGAAGCTCTCTGCTGTGCCCCAACAACACAGTCTGTCCACTGGGATGGTGACACCTGTCTTATTGATCCATCACGTCTTTCTGGTACCAGGGACCGGCCACCCCACATTGGGGGAGCAGCTTTGACTGTGTGCAGTATATCTGAGTACGAGAAGATGAAGGAATCACCACCAGTGAGGACTTCGGGACTCCTGAGAGGACAGTTAATGTTGCTTAAGTCACTAATCATCCCTGAGAAAAATGCTGAGCAATATGCATTAAAATAAATTTAGGAAACTACGTAATGCCTGTAGCAGAAGGTTTTGTCTGAGGTACATGCAGACACAGAGCAACATACAGATGTTAACATGCCTGGCTCCAGATGTGTCTGTCCTTAAGCAGTCAAACAGAGTTACATGTGTCTGTGGAGAGAGGAGGGCGGAGAATTTTGTTTCTGAGTTGGAAATTTATTTCATTGACCACAGACAGGAATAACCAATAACACTCTTCTCTTCCTCAGAATAAACACAGAACCTCTTACATGAAGAATAAAAACTACAGTAGCCCCGGGGAGCTCAGACAAGCGCTTACATACACTTTCACACACGCACGCACACGTTACACAGGCATTCACATACCCCATGCTTAACACGTGCACACTTTACACGCATGTTCACACACCCACACCCTACTGCACACATATCCCCACCCACTGTCACAGTCACACACCTGCACACTTTTACACACACCTACATCCACGAAAGATGGCTCCATGACGGGTCAATTTCCTGAGTCAATTGACTTAATGCAAATGCATCTTTAACAAATGAAGTCACAGAACTATTTTCAAGTAGCATTTGGACTGAATACAGGCTTTCTCCTTAAGTTTGAGATGCCCTAATTTTCAAGGGAATTTTAAGATGCAATAGAGTTTTCTTTTTCATCTCCTGACAGACACTGTCATGCTTTTCTTACCCAGACACTTGTTTAAGTAAGAAAATATTCACCTTTGAAACAGGAGGTAGGAGGCTGGATACTCGAAGCTTCCACTGGCAAATTTAAAATGCTGATCGGGTAAGGCTATCTGACCAAATAAAGTCACAGGTAGCTGTTTATGGAACAAATAGAGCTAGAGTTTTGTTGATTTATATCCAAACTTGTCCCAATGTTAAATGAAAAAAAAAAGAAAGTGTTTAAATAAAAAAAGAAAATACTTGCTGTGATAAGTTCAGTTAATAAATAGAAAAATGCATGTGATAGCTATCATGTCAAATGAAAATGCCAAGCTATAAATCAATGGAAGAAGTCAGAAATAAATGAACATAGAAATTTAGTTTGGGGTAAGGATGTTAATTAAAATTAATGGAGAAACAATGTATCATCTAAGAAGTAGGGCTAGAAAAATTAAGCAGCTGCCCCAGCAAGCATATTCTGCTTTCATTTCTATAGAACTGTCAAGACCAAAAGACCGCAAGAAAATTACACCACACAGCACTGTATCATAGAAAAATTTTATAACTTCAAAAGAAAAAACCCTTTCCAACTATAATATAAAACCTAGAGGACATTAAACTGGTAGTCTGAACTTCCTTCTGAATACATTTTTAGCACTAAAAAAAGGAAATTTTCCAAATTACTCATAGTTCTTTTCATATTAAAAATAGTCTGATCTCGCCCTCCCTGGTGGCGCAGCGGGTTAAAGCACAGCACCGAGAAGCTAAAGCCACTTCCGCAGGAGTTCGATCCCCGCCTGCCCCGGGAGGTGACCACAGGGCGCGGCAGATCTCTCCTGACCCGCCCGCTGCTCCCCTCAGCAGTGGACTTTGTCGATCTGCCTGTTCTGCTCCCCACTCTGTCTCTGGTGAAGTCTTTCACCACCCCTGAGTCTCTGGCCTGTACCCCAGTTCTGTGTGAACAAATAAATAAATCTTTAAAAAAAAAATAGTCTGATCATCAGTTTTATGTAGACTCTGCCACTAACCATGTGCAGTATCATCGCTTTTACACAACGGGTTGTTTTAAGTATTTGCCCATCGCCGCCACCAGGCGACTTGGCGGTACCTATTCGACCAGACCACCTGCGCCTCGCGCACTCCTGGGAGGTGGCAGAAGCGCCCGCGTTTCCAGAATCAGGAAGCAGCACCTGCCACCTGCCCTAACTCAGGGCCAGGCCTCCGCGCAGTCTCCGGCGCGCCGCTCTCCAAGCCTGTTTCTGCCAGCCGGTCTGCATCGGGTATGGCCCCAGGCCACTGCCCGGCAGGGGCGGGCCCAGGACGCACCCCCCAGGCGCTGCTGCTGCACACACCTGAGCCGCAGGTGCGGCGGCCCCCAAGGCCAGTGCCGCGTCCTACCTCCTGCGCCAGCAGGAAGCAAAGGCGGGCAGGAGGCTGCTGGGGTGGGGTGCGGGGGTCCCGTTCCCGGGTACCACTCCGTCACCGCCTGAGAAGCCCGTCTGGCCGTTTCCGAGCCTCCGGGGGCCTCGGGCTGGGTCTCCTTCCCCCTGCGCCCTCCACTAGACCTGGACAAGGCCTCGCGTGCCCCTGCTGGCCCCTGGGCTGCTCCTGCCCACCTTCGCCCCCACCTGCCTCCTCCCTCTCGCATCCTGGCTGCGGCCACGCATCACAGCAGACCTGTTTGCTGACTTCGGAGACGCCGCGTCTTTCCGGGGCGGCTCCGGGGCAACCCCGCGAGTCTCTCCGGCGCGGGCGTTCACGCCCGTCTCTGTGCCGGGTGCAGGAGGTGTGTCCTTTGCTTTCGTGGACACCACGCTCCTGCACCCTAGCGGGCCTGAGGGTGAAGAGTGTTGTGTGGACATACTCTCTCTGCCGACCGGAAGCCTAGTCGCCGGGCCTGGGGGTCTGGCTGGGCCGACAGCACACCCCGCACCCCAGCGCCGCGCCCCTCACCCCACCGCACAAGGGCCTCTTCCTCCTGCACCACGGACCTGATGCGCAGCTAACGTGAGGATAGAAATACATATGTATTATAATGTCTTATGTCTTTCTAGTTGTTATGATGCTTGACGTACTGCAAATAAATCCGGCTGGTTGGGCCCTCCCAGGTGGCGCAGCGGGTTAAAGCGCAGCACTGAGAAGCTAAAGCCGCTTCCGCATGAGTTCGATTCCCGCCTGCCCCGGAGGTGACCCACAGGGCGCGGCAGACCTCTCCTGCCCCGCCCGCTGCTCCCCTCAGCAGTGTACTTCGTCAATCAGCCTGTTCCGCTCCCCGCTCTGTCTCTTTTGGGAGAGACTGCACCTCTGGCCTAGTATGCATAAATAAATAAATCTCTAAAAAAAAAAAAAATCCGGGTTCCAGTTCTTAGAGGCAGCAGGTGGGTGTCTCTGCTGCCCAGCCTCCTCATCCCGGCCTTCACCCTCTGCCCCGCCCTTACCCCCGGAGCCAGGATTCCTCTGCTGGGTCACCACACCCCGGGTCCCCTCAGAGGGTGAAGGCCACCGCGGAAAGGATTCAAAGTGGCTGATCCCGCCCCACCCTGTGTCTCCAGAGTCCCCAACAACCGCAGGCCTATATACCGCCGCTGCTGTTCTCAACTCCCGCCAGTCGCCCCTACGCATATATAAACGCACACACTGTCTTTAATGCACATGAAAGGTGGAAAAACTGAAGGAGCTTCCAAACCGAATGTAAGACTCCAGCACGGGCACCCTCCTGCCGCCCCCACAATTTCCAAACAAATCCAAGTGCTCCTGCTTTGATGCAGAAGGATCCCAAATCAGACCAGCCCACTAAGAGCAGGGGTCACCTTGACCCCTCTGTAATCCAAGGATAGATCATCCTGTCCTACACTTCTCCCCATGTCCTCACTTGGAGAAGCCATTGCTGCTCCCCCTTTTTATGTCCTAGAAGAGTGTAGTTTGGGGCTAATCCAGTCAGTGAGCACGTTCCAAGAATCTCATCTTCATTCTCAATGTGAGAATGAGGTCACCTTCTTTCTGTCTATCATATGAAGTCCCTCCACTCTCTGATACCCTAAGTCCTTCCTGATATCCCAAGTCCCAAAACATAGGATAAATAGCCCCCAGCTCCTCCATGATTATTTAGAATTCACATGCACGCACACACGTTCTGCAAGCATCTGTTACGAAACCAGTGTTCCTTGCTAACCTGTCTAATGCTGTTTGGATAACTGGTCCGTCTGGAGAAGACCCAGGCCAGGGAGGACATCCTCGGCCCTAACCTCCCTCCCTCAAATCCTCTCAGGAGACCTCAGGGGTGACCTGTGCCGTGGCCCTGCCTGCACCAAGTCTCCTGACTGGTTCCTTCACGGTCTGTGACAGGCCCCCGAGTCACCCCCTCGGAGAAGCCTCCTGGGGGACAGGAGGGGCTCCTTGACACAGGCACACAGAATCCCTCAGTCGATCCATTTCTGTACAGATTCTAAAGGCAGGTTTCAGCAGGCAGCACAGCCCAGCCAGGCTACAGACACTTGTGATAACCGAACATTTTATGCAGGTCCAGAACCCCTTGTCTTTAAGCACTGGCTCGGAGGTTTTGGATTAGTTTGGTTTTTCAGGAAAAATAAAATAAAAATAACAGAGACTGTTTTTCCCCAAGGGAAAGGGAGACCCAGAAAAGCCACTGTATATTCTGTGAAGAACATAAACATTTCTTAATCATGAACCAGAGATTTTCAAAGGAATTCTGAGCCTTAACCTTCCTCTTCCCATGGTGAATTGAGAGCCTCAGAGGCTGCGGCACACACAGCTCCCACACATGATGGTCCGAGCAGAGTGCACTGAATTCTCAGGCTTGACTTTCCCCCCATCAGTACCAAGCCAGGAGTTGGGGAGCAATAAGAAGGGCCTTCAGGGCTCCTTGTACCTGAGACATCCTTCTAGAACCTTTAGTCCCTCCTTCCTCTGGGACCTAGAATTGAAGTCCTGTCACTATCTGGATCCAGGACACTGCTTTGGAGTCACCCCTGCAGCTCTGTCCACAGCCTTATGCTCTGTAAATGGTCCCAAGGGTACAGCACAGTCTTCAGAGCTTGTGACGTGTATCCAGAGCAACGCTGGCCTTGTGTCAGGTGGGGTGAAAATGCAGGAACCTGCAGACAGCTGTGTGTCAGCAGAGCAAAGGGCCAGGCTTGAGGTGTCTCCTCTGGATGAAGCACCTCAGAAGATTCTTTGCACAGGACAGTTTGCAAGTCACTTTCTGACAGATTTTCTGCCCACAGACAGAGACTCCTCAGAAATAACAAGGCCAAGGATATGGAGAAGAAGGAAATCTCATTTACTCTTGGTGGGAGTTTGGAATGGTGCAGCCTTTGTGGACAATAGTATGGAAGTTTCTCAAAATATTAAAAATAGACCAGATGACCCAGCAATTCCACTTCTTGATATCTGCAGAATAATGTAAAATCAATGATCCAAAGGGATATATGCACTCCTTGATTCACCACAACCGCTAAGTGATGGAAACAACCAAAGTGCCCAATAACAGGTGAGTGGGTAAACATATATATATATATATATATATATATATATATATATATATATATATATATATGTTGTGAAATACTATGCAGCTGTGAAAAAGGTACCTCTGGCCATTTGCAACGACACAGATGAAACTGGAATGAATTAGTAAAATAACTCAGAAGGAGAAAGATAAATGCCAAATGTCTTCACTCACATATGGAATATAAAGACACAAAGCAGAGAAACAAAAGAAAACAAGCCCTAGAAGTCTGGCTGCAGAATTGAGGCTGCCAGAGGGGGATGTTGGGAGTGGGGAGCAAAGAGGAAAGGTCCCTGGGGCTTTGGTGGTGGGGCTGAGCGGACACCGACATCTTAAGAGCTGTGAGCCTAACCTTCAAATCACGGACATGTTGTAAAACAATGTGATTTCTAAAACAATAAAGTATTAAATTTTATAAAAGCAACTGCAGTACTGTAGGGAAGGGCATTATTGATCAGGGGTAAGGCCTGGGTTTCATGTCATGCGCTGCACTGACTGAGGCGGGAGCAGTTATTGCGGGTAGAGGCCCCAGGCCTTGTCTGCAGCCGCAGGGGCCTGTTCTACGCGAAGGAAGGGAACTCAGTCCACGACATCCTTCTCTGCATTGAACATGCTCCAGCCAGCTGGCACCCCACAACAGTGCTCCGCCTGCTCCACTGCCCCCCTCTTTCAACTTAGAGAAGTAACCATAGTGTATTTTGGGTTTCTGAACCCAGATTCCATGGAGCACGTGACTGCTGGGGCCTCCACACACAGCCGCAGGCGATTCTTCGGCACCTTCAGGGTGTCTGACACTGTCCACCCAGAGAGGGTGTCCTGGCCCACAGGGGTGGCTCAGAGCCTGGACCACCTCACCTCGGTCACTGCACACACAGCACAGAGACCCCCACGGCTTCCCTTCCAGTTTTCTTATTTGCTAATAGAACACACAGAACCCGGGACACCAGCCCTCTTCATCACTAAAGCACTGACTTACTGCAGCATCGAGGAGGACCCGCAGCTGCCTGATTCAATCACATGAACATTTGTTTTTATTTCCTATGGCGCCGCCACCTGCCCAGGTGAACAGAATTGAGAGACTCTGCAACCCCGGTAACTGAAATTACTAGAAACCTACTAGTCCTTTCATCCTTCAAAAAATATATTCTTTTTCCCCTGTCTCCTATAGCTATGTAGCAGGCACAAGTAAGGCTTAATGCATAGAAAATAAGTTAACAAACATTTACCCACAGAAAAGAAATTTTTGATTGAGGGGCAAAGATCTGCTTCTCCAAAAAGTGCCTTTCACAAAAGGTTGCTTTATGGGATGGTCTCTAAAGGCTGAGTGGAGTTTGCTTTTGAACAAGACAGTCAGTCACGCTTTCAATGGACAAGACAGACCTTAATCTGCAGAGCTGTCTGCTGTGACCGCCCTAACCTGGCTTCCTTTTCTCCCCTACCCAAACTCCTTCTTTCTTAGCTAAGCTATTTCAGATGGTATCTGAAGCCACATGAATGAGTTACTCAGTAATGCTGGGCAGCAGACATATTATTAAACTCCTTTTCAACTTTTTCTCGTATGAATCTGTCCAATGCTTGTTTAATTACTTGCTAGCCTAGAAGGATCCAGAGGGACAATTTCTTCTTTGCCCCAGCAATCTCCTCTGCATTGCAATTGCTGTAAACAGCTCTGGAGCCAACACACAATAGATGAGCTAATAAGTACCCACATCACTCCTCCTCTAGCTCACTGTCCATGAGAACAAAGAAGGGAAGTTGGAAAATCCCAAACCCCTCCCAGGAGCTCACTATTCCTTGTAAGCATCACATATCTAAATGGATTATCAGAAGCCCATGCAATGAAATTTTTTAAATGCTGCAGAAATAGTCACATTGCATCTTTCTTGAGGTATTATTCACTTTAGCATATGTAAGTGTAAGAGTGCATGATGATTTAAGCATGCATATGTTATGGAATAATAATCAAATTAATCGTTGGGATCCCTCATCTAATCACCATGTTTTATGCATCATGATAACAATTAACAGATACTTAATAACGCAATTCCAGATATTTAATACAGACATCATGTAACCACAGCATGAAGAGAGAGGTGTGTGGCTTTAGGACCCCCTGAGTTCTATTAGGGGAGAAAGCAGTCGGGAAAGAGAAAGTGGGGGGGAGACATGATTGAGATCATGAAGTTTTATCCTGATAAGACAAAAACGTTTCCTAAAAACTCAGTGTCTACAGGTTCTGCATTTCACAACTTCTAAAATGCACAGGTGGTAAAAAAAAAAAAAAAAGGACTTTTCTGTGTCTTAAATATTATCTGTTTAAGGTAACACTTTCTTTATCTTCATATTAGCACCTGGTCCGCTTCTCAGGGTCAGATCGTTATAGCCCAGAAGCTCCTACAGAAAGGTATGTTTCCTGATATATAGAAGATTCTAGAAGGTAAGCTAATCTTTGTTGATCAAGTCTCCTTAAAAGCTGTTTTATGATGTTAATTCCTAGAATTCAGAGGAAAAACTTGAAATTCTAAGGTCATGTAGAAAAAATTTCCACCGTAGTGTGTACTTTCCAATATTATAGGCTGTGACTGCAGGAATTTCAGCAATGACAAAATACTTGGCTTACATTTCTAAAATGAAATTTCAAAGAACCACCCCAGTACAATGGTTTTCCTAGTAAGTCACCTTCATACCTATATATTACAAACTAATTATTTAACGCAAGTCAAGGTCCATTCCCTTTAAGTGTCTGTAATACCTCCAGAGAAAGGAACATCACTGAAATCTAATACAATGGATACATTGCCAGTAAAAAATCTGAGTTGAAAATGAATAATGTAAGCAAAAGAAATGAAATACAACCTAAGAGATTTATCTATGTATAAAGCCTTTTAGAGGAACTCTCCTGCACTGCTGGTGGGAATGCAAACTAGTACAACTACTATGGAAAACTGTTTCGAGGTTCCTCAAACTGCTACACATGGAGCTTCCATGGGATCCAGCAATCCCACTCCTGGGTATCTACCCAAAAGACACAAAAACACTGATTGAAAAAGATGTCTGCAAACCCATGTCTATTGCTGCTTTATTCACAATTGGAAAGGCATGGAGTCAAGCCAAATACCCAAAAGTAGATGACTGAATTAAAAAGATGTGGTACATATACACAATGGAATATTACTCAGCAACCAAAATAAATAAATAAATAAACACTGGAAAAGATCACGCTTAGGGAAATAAGCCAGAAAGAAAAGAAAAAATACCGGATAGTTTCACTCATAGCAGGAGTATAAAGGACCAGGGAGAAAATAATAATAATGATGAACAGTGATGTACCAGAGACATTTTGTGGGGGTGGAATGGGGAATGGGATCAAAAACAGTGGGGGGAGGGAAGTGCACTGGACTATGGCACACGGGGGATTTGGTGATGGAAAGCCCACAGGGATTGCAACTGAGATAGAAAAAGGCACAAGATGATGTAAAAATAACTATTGTGTTATTTAAAAAAAAAAAATGCCTTTCCTTTTAGAAATGTTGAGAAACTTCATTACTAACGAACGCGTCTGTGGACTAACCGGTCCTGCCAGGCAGCAAACAAGCTCACGCACTGCCCACTGGGCCCCACTGGGCCCCACTGGGCCCCTGTCAAGCTAAGGGCCGGTGACGGACCCTCTGGGCAGAGGACTCCAGCAGCCTCGGCTGTGGTGGGCGACACAGGGCGCAGATGCAGGCCGCTGGCCCCACCTGGCTGGTCAGGGCCTAGTCCGTTTGCACGTCTGAAATGAAAAGCGCCTCCCAACCTCTTTGAGGAAGTTGAGCTGCCGGAAGCCTGAAGGGACATGTGACCCACCGAGTCTCGGTCTCAGTCACCCGGCGGCGTCTGGGGTGTCACATCAGCGTCCAGCCTGGCGGGCATCCTCCCCACGCTCAGCCCGCTGGCCGCTTTCTGGGAGGAAGCACCCACTCAGCCTGTCCTCCCTGGGAGTGGAAGCGGGCTGCAGCTGAGTAGACGTCCCCTTGTGGGTTGAGCGCCTGTCGCCCAGACAGCTCACTGTCCTTTGGGCTCCTAAAAATAAGATTTAAATTCACCGCCTTTTGTTGTGTGCTTTTAAAAATGTCCTCCTGCAGATGGGACGTCAATATATCAGAAAAAGCAGAACTTTGGAATAAGCAAAGCAGCGAACAGTACCCCCAAATACAAAAAAAAATAAAAATAATACTAACAAAGAACACTTCAACTACTCATCAGTGCAAGTCAAAAGTGCCAGGTGATAGGGCGCGGGGGTGGGCAAAGGAGGCTTCAGAGCAAGATGTGGACATCCAGAGCAAGTGGGCTCCGCCCCTCCCCCGCAAACTGGAAAGTGGCAGTGGAGAAAATGATGTTGAGGCGACAGGCAAGTTGGGGCTATTCTGTTTCAGACCTGAGTGGAGAAGCGCAGGCCTGAGAGCTGCCTGACCCTGGTCCCGTTTCCGACTGGGACAGCGAGAGGCAGATCCTAACAGATGACACGGACATGTCAGGAGTAAACCAAACAGAATGCCAGCGGCGGCTGCAGGGAGGTGGCAGGCGGGGAGAGCTGGGGCCCCAGACGCACCCCACTGCGTGGACAGGACACAGCCTGGCCGCTGAAGAGGGCGCAGAACACAGGCCCTGCTCGCACCTGCCCCACCCCTGCGACGCCCTCTCCCAGGCAGCCCTCTGTCCAGCGCCTCCTGGCGCGGCGGGCCGCATTCCCGGGCACCTCGCTGCAAGACCACGGTAAGCTCCGACCCTGCCCGCGGGCTCACCGAGCCCCGCGCCCGCCCTGCTCTTCTCAAAAGTCAGGCACTTGGCCCTCCCTGGCGCAGCGGGTTAAAGCACAGCACTAAGAAGCTAAAGCCGCTTCCGCATGAGTTCGATTCCCGCCTGCCCCGGAGGTGACCCACATGGCGCGGCAGACCTCCCCTGACCCGCCTGCTGCTCCCCTCAGCAGTGGACTTCGCTGATCTGCCTGTTCTGCTCCCCGCTCTGTCTCTGGTGAATCCTCTCGCCCTCCGCATCTCTGGCCTGTACCCCAGTTCTGTACAAATAAATAAATCTTTAAAAAAAAAAAAAAAGTCAGGCACAACGCAGCTCTCTCTCTTGCCACGGAACCGCCTCCCCTCCAGGCCGTCTCTGCGGCAAAGGCCCTTCCCCACCTCACCGCCCCACAGAGCCCCGCAGGCGCTCCGCTGTGTTCTCGGTTCTTCCCCAGGAGCTGCCTACCCAAACAGCAGCCGTCCTGAGAAAGCGTCTGATGAGGAGTAAGTGAGGCTCACCTCCCCCGCTCAGTGGATGCAGGACCATGAGAGGGGAGGCCACCTGCCTCAACCACGGCCGTCAAGCCCCAGAGGGGCATCTCGGAGCAGCGAGGCCTCTCGTGGGAGACGAATGACAGGCCCCGTGGAGGGCGTGATTTGTCTTTCCTCGAGGCCACACGTTTGCCTTCTGTTTTGGTAACGTGGGACCAAAGCTGCCAGCAAGAAGGACATGTTAACTCTTGGGGGGGCTGGGGAAGGGCTGGGGGACCTTTGGGGAGGCAGCCAGGGTTCTTGGAAAAACACGATAGGGCTAAGAGGAAAAGGAAACGCATTTGTTCCGAGGGAACGAAGCCTAGTTCCGACGCGTCTGACGGCTCAGATGGGCTCTGAAAACAAATACTTATTTATGACCCCCGTTGTCGGGCAGACTTGGGACAGGCTGGCTGGTCCCAGTCTCCTTTTATAAATAAAGTTAAGGGCAATACCCTTCTTTAAAAACATTTTGCAATCACAAAGACGCTGAGATTGTGTGCGTGGGGGTGGTGGGCTAGAGGCAAAAACAACAATACGTAACATTCCTTGAAAATAGCCCTCCCAGGGCCTCCCTGGTGGCACAGCGGGTTGAAGCCAGCACCACAAGCTGGCAGCAGCTCCGTCTACGCAAGTTCCTTCCCTGCCAGGGAGCTGAACCACATGGCACAGCAGACCTCGACCTCCCCTCAGCAGTGAGTTTCGTCAGTCTGCCTGTTCTGCGCCCCACTCTGTCCCTGGTGAATCCTCTCACCACCACCACCACCACCACCACCCCCCCGCCACCTCTGGCCTGTATCCCAGTTCTGCATGCATAAATAAATAAGCCTTTAAAAAGAAAGAAAGAAAAATAGCCTTCCTTTGGCAGACTTCTCATCAAAACATTCTGGAATAAAAGGCAGGAGTCGGCCCTCCCTGGTGGCGCAGCGGGTTAAAGCACAGCACTGAGAAGCTAAAGCCACTTCCGCATGAGTTCGATCCCCACCTGCCCCGGAGGTGACCACATGGCGCGGCAGACCTCTCCTGACCCGCCCGCTGCTCCCCTCAGCAGTGTACTTCGTCGATCTGCCTGTTCTGCTCCCCACTCTGTCTCTGGTGATGCCTCTCATGTCTCTGGTGAAGCCTCTCGCTGCCCCCGAGCCTCTGGCCTGTACCCCAGTTCTGTATGTAAAAACAAAATAAATCTTTAAAAAAAAAAAAAAAAAAAGGCAGGAGTCACTATGTTAACAGCACATCCAGGCTCGAGCTGCATTTAGCTCTGGACCTGGAACTGAAGCAGAGGCGGAATGTTCTGGCACCTTCCCAGACACCTGGGTGCACCTGCGCGGCAGCCTCTCCACACCTTCACACAGACTCGGGCTCTCTGCGCCAGGCCTGGCTCCCTGACTCGCCGGCGTCTGCCGCAGAAGCAGGCGGGAAACAAAGCTGAGCTGTTCGCAACGGGGTCCCCTCTGCTCCTCGTGTCATGGTTCACTGTCGACTCCCAGACACTACTGCCCCCTCCCTCCGGTAGTCCGGGGATAGACAGACGTGCCAAGTGCCATTCCCCTTGCTTCAGAGGCAGGGGCTGCCGGCCTATCCGCTCCGGGACTCCTGACCACACAATCTGCCGCTTCCTGGCCACCAGCTGCCCGAGATCACAAAGTCCCTCTTGCTCTGCCCTCACGCACACGCCAAAATGCCTCCGACTCAGCCTGGGAGTAGCTTCCCCTTGCCCAACGCTGTCGACACAGTGAAGAGCTGACCGACAGGCACAGCGCGGCAGGGAGGGAGACGGCTCTTCCTGGCCTGTGCTCAGTTTCTCGTCTGCAAGGAAGCCAACTCCAGAAGCAACATCGCAGGCCCCAGGTGAGGTTCTCACAGCCTGGGACGTGGGCCCGGCCGGAGGTCATCGGCGCTGGGATCGGGCCGTGATTCCAAGCGAGGGTCCCCACGGCTCCGGCAGGAGACATTCAGGTGTGTCTCCTCTCTCAGGGCACCTGGACTGAGACGAACCCAGAATCTAAAAGGGGGCGCTCCTCGGGGCTCACAGGAGCGCTTTCCATCATTCAGAGCCACCTGCTCTGGTCAGGGCAGTAGACACGACCCCTGGGGGCTTTGAGAACCTTCAATGTGTCTCGTCTGATGAGATGGGCTGTGAGTGTCACACACACTTTGGAAACTTGCTACAGAAAGATGCAAAGTGCCTAGTAGTTTAAAAGACTGATTATGGGGGTGGCCCAGGGGTTAAATCTCAGTGCTGCCAAACTATCAGCAGCCCCTGCACCTGAGTCCATCCCTGGCCAGGGAGTGACCCACAGGGAGTCCATCCCTGGCCAGGGAGTGACCTCTCCTGTCTCTGTGCCACTCCCCTCAGCAGTGGATTTCAGCAGGTCTGCCTGTTCTGCTCCCCACTCTGACTCTGGGGATCCTCTCACCACCTGCACTCTGGCCTATACCCCAGTTCTGTATGCATCAATAACTAAATCTTTTTTTAAAAAAAATTTAATTCATCATAAGTTTTTTCCAAACTTATAAAACCTTAAAATTTTTAAGTATTAATTTCCCACAAACTCACTCCAAAAAGTTGGCGCGGAACACGGACACTGTCAGGGTGTCTTGACTACCCCCAAAAACACACTGTTAGAAGAGGTTTCATCTCCCATAAGTGATATTGTGAGTTGAACCCAGGAATAACCTTCAGTTGGCTGGTTTAGCACCCACGAACCCCAGGAAACCCCAGTCCCAAATTGAGTTGAGTTCTGGCAACAGAGCAGACCACGCCATGGACAACCTAACACCATAAAGTGATAAAGTGCTGGCTAAAGTGGTAATAACAAGATAAATTTATAACCATATACACAAGCAAGAGAGGGAGGGAGGGAACGAAGGAGAAAGAAAGAAATCTCTGCAGTGAAGAGGAACTGAGAGCAGCTGGCGACAGAGGAGGGTTTGTGGGAGGGAAACTGATTCTGACTTGAGAATTGGCCCCGGTGAGGAGTCAGTTTTCAGTTCTCCTGGTGGAAAGGTGCCGCTGAGGCAGGTGCCCGAAGGCAGAATTTCCAGGTGGCCCCGGGCCAGGCCTCCCCTACCTGGCTGGCCAGGACTGCGCTCGGCGAGCTTCATGGGGAAGCGCCCCACCAACGACCAAATGCAAAGCCCAGCTGGCGCCTCCGCGGAGACACCACTGCACCCTCACCTGCGGCAGCCCCCAGAGGAGCCCCACGGTAGCTCGCCCGCCCAGTGGTGAGAAGCTGAGGCGTCCAGGAGCAAACACAGAGTCACTCCGCAGGACGCAGTCCTCGCTGACCAGCACAATGGCAGCCAGGGGATTTTAAATGCCCCATCCTAATGATGAGCAGAAGGACAGATGAGCAGGAATCTTTGACACCTACAGATCTGAGAAAGATTCTGAAAGAAGTACAAACTGAGGATAGTTTTAGAGATCTGAAAGAAAAATGTAACCCTAAGAGGTGAAAACAAAGGTCCACGGGTGCTCAAAAATGCAAATTGTAATGATAATCAAATAAAGCTTTTTTTTTTAAAGACTTTTTTATTTCTGCATACAGAACTGGGGTACAGGCCAGAGGTGCAGGGCAGTGAGAGGATTCACCAGAGACAGAGTGGGGAGCAGAACAGGCAGATCGATGAGTACACTGCTGAGGGGAGCAGCAGGGAGACAGGAGGGGTCTGTTGCGTCCGGTGGGTCACTCCCTGGCTGGAGAGCGAGCGTGCATTGAAGCAGCTGTGGTGAGCTTCATGGTGCTGCACTTAACCCATTGTGCTACCACACAGGGCCCCAAATAAAGTTTCTAATAATAAGTAAGACACTGACTTGAAAACCCACTGGATGAGTCGAGGAGCAAACGGAACGACACTGAGGAAGGCGCAGGTGAACTGAAAGCCCATGCTAGGAGGTCGTATCGCAGGAGTCACAGAGAGGCAGAGCTAGAAAATGGGTAGGGTGGGCTCTCGGGGCTCTCCCTGGTGGTGAGGGTTAAAGCGCAGCACCACGAAGCTGTCCGCAGCCCCTGCCACACAAGTCCAATCCCCTGCGAGCGAGCGAGGGACCCACGGGGCGCAGCAGACCTCTCCTGTCTCCCCACTGCTCCCCTCAGCCGTGTGTTTAACAGATCTGCCTGCTCCGCTCTTGATCTGCCAAAAGAGCCTTTGTGGGGGATGCGTGGAAAGCACAGGGCCGTCAGCACCAGTCCAGCAGACACCAGGCCTTGGGAAGCGCGGCTCCTGCAGCTCCAGTTAGCCGGCGTGAGCAGGACTTAGAGGCTGGCCAGTCCTCTCGCGCTGGCCACGGCCCTGGCAGGGCCCAGAGCTGTGCAGAATGCAGCCGCACTCCAGGCGGCGGGTCTCCTCCGCACATGCTGGCTATACCTGGGAGACTGAGTGGCTCACAGGCCCTGGCCGCAGCCTGGGGACACCTTTCCCGCGCCTGAGCAGAGCCCAGTCCGGCTCCCAGGACGAGTCGTGGGAACAGAACAGAGCGTGAAGGAGTCAACATGCAACCAGGTGGGAGGAAGGGGGGGCACAGGATGGTAGCAGGGCCCCGAGACCCAGCACAGGGTGCAGAGCTGAGGGAGCCCCATGCACCCCTCCACCCTAGGCGGCCTGCAAGTCACGTTTCACTCACTTTGACGCGGACAGACACAACCCGTACTGGTGGGTCACCGGGGGTAATACTGAGAAGCCCCAACTTTAAACCTGTCCTCCAAGGGGCTTCCTGGGCCTTCCTAGTCAGGTGTTGGTCCGGACTTAGTCCTGGGATGGTCAGAGACTGGCAGGACAATCCGTTTCGTTAGTCCAAGAAAATCCAGAAAAGACGGGAGAGGACGGAAGAGGAGAGATCAAACCAAATCTCAGCGCGTCTGGGACACAGCTGAAAAAGAACTGAACCTGATGTTGCCAGTCTTGAGCTCAAACCCCCACGCTGCCCCTCTGTGCCGATCCTTTGGACAAGAGGCAGAATTTTAATGAATCAGCAGTTACATCTGTAAGTCGGGCCTCATCTTACCTCCTCTCTGGGCTGTTGTGTGACTCAAATGGCATAAATTTTCTGAAAACACCTTATAAGCACTAAGCTCGGGGGCAAAATTACCCTTCCACATATGAGCGAACCCTGAATTCTGTGATTCAGTAATCCATGTCGTATCGCCTGACATCAGGAATATCCACAAATGTGGAAGTGATTTAATACAGCCCTAGAGCGCCATTAGAAAATTTACATGACTTATTTTTTCGTTGTTCACACGATAAATCCTAGTGTTAGTCATCGGTCTTGGGAGACAAGCTATTAAAGCAATAGGCTTCTTAATTAATTTAGTGCAGAGTTTATCAGTGCTGTGTACACAGCTTACTCAGAGTCAGCTCCCATGGAGTAAGCCTTATCTTGAGCTCTGCAGTTTCCAGAAGCAATTCTTCCTAAGTTGGAGATTTGTTATCTGCTGGCTCCTTCATAATGCATTTCCTGGAATGGGTCATGAGCAGTTGAGTCAACGGCTTCTGTAGAATTAGCTCAGTTCTGATAGAAAAGAGTGATCCTGCTGCCAGCAGACAGCCAAGTAGCTGGAGGTATGTGTCGACATTCAGCCTCGAACATTCAGAAAGGGGCGGCCAACGTTATAATGGAGAGCAATTCCTAAACATTCTCTGAACTTAACAAACCTATGAGACACAGCATTATATGTAGCTCGTAAATGCAGAAAATATTTCAAAGACTGTTGTTGCTAGATAATTACGTGCATAGGAATTGTGCATATTTCCTTCTATTTCCAGTCCATGTGTAACATCCATTCTTATGTAACAGAAGCTAAAAGTTAGAAGATTTAGAATACGAGAGATTTACGAACTAGATTTACAGAACAGATGTAGAATGCAAAACACAAAAAAAGCTTTCACCTATTCTCATACACCCTTTAACAAAGCAAAATGATGGCAGGAGGGACCCAGGGTGGGTTCCTCCATCTGCTGCAAGCACTTTAGCAGACGCGACCTGTGTGAACACACCTGTCTCCCAACCAACATTCTGTCCCTTCTGCTCTCCTTTCTTGTAGCCTCCAAGACAGAACATTCTGTCCGGAAAAAGTAGAATGAAGATTCTTAAGGGAAGAGTTGCCTGTGGCTGGATTTGCCGGAACAAAAGGCCCATATGATGCATGCCTTACTCAGCCTGCCCCACAGCCCTCCTCACCCGGCCGCCCTCTCCCCCTCCCATGCTCCTCAGATGATCTCATCCCCCTCGGCATCAAACACTGCAGGGAGTTTGCTTTCTCCTTGCTTCTAACACAATCTTACTCTCCCTCCCCTTCCTCTCTTCCTCCAGAAGACATATCATTTGAGAGATAACCCTTTCATCTGGGCCCTTGATTTTACCTCACCAAGCATCTTTGGGTCTTTTCCCTACAATTATTCTCGCTTGCCCTGCATCTGCCCTCCATGCCTGATGCTTCTGCGGGTCCTTGTCTTTGACTTACGAGCTCTGTTGTTCTTCCCCATCCTGTGTGAATGCCCACGATGAGCTAGTGTGTGTTTAGGTACTGTCTCTCCCTCGCGTTATTACCTTTTCTACCTTTTGCCCAACAATGCCTGAAATCCTTCCTATCTTGACCCCTTTCCCTATCATTCTCTTGAAGTCCCTCTAAGGGAGCAACTGTATCACGGTTCTTGCCAGATTGCAAAGTCAATTTTCACTCACCATCTGCCAGAGAACCCTCTGGAACATTTTCTCCCCACACAGCAAAGCCATTGCCTCCTCTCATTTCATCAGCTTCTTTTCTCCCAAGTTTTCTCTTTGGCATCCTAAGCTCCGAAGGCTCCAACCTGGCCCCCTTTCTGACACTGCCCTCCTTTTCTTTGACTCATTTTTTTTCTCATTTCCACTTGAAAGTGTTCAAGAGCTGAACTCGTTCAAGGGCTCATAACTCTCCCCTCAAGAGTAACCTATCTATAAGTTCTTCCCTTATGGATGATGCTTACTTTTATCTCTGAGATCTTGAAACCTCTCCCAGAGTCAAGGGCCAATTTTCAACTGGTGTCTCCAGTATTTTCTAGTGCTTCAGGCTTCCCTGCTTCCAACTTGACCTTTTTCTCCCTGGCCAGTCTCTGCTCCTAATGTCCATTCTGTGCTGGGTAAGAGCATCCCGGTCTCCCCGTCACCCACGGCCAAAACCTTGGACAAATCTAAATTCCTCCCCTTTGGGTCCTATACTCCACTCGGTACCCAATCTTGATTCTATCTAAACATCTGCACACCCTCGTCTTCATACCTGTCCCCATCTCCAGCCCTCTCTGCTCTAATCGTGTTTCAGCAGCCTCTTAGACGAACCTTTACACATGAATCATGTCTCTTTACTAAAAACCTTCAACAACTCTCCAACTGTTTATAGGACCAAAGCCAATCTCCTTGATTTAGTGAAGACTCAATAACTTACTTTCCAACTGTGTCTTTCATGTCCCCAAATGCCATCACCACCACGAGCCCTTCCTCAGGTCACTTTCAGTTCCTTGACTCTCAGGTGTTGCTCTGACTCTCAGGTCTTCCTTCTGTGAGAAATCCTTACTACCTATCGCCACACATATAAAGCCTTTGTATCGTCAAAAGTCAACTCAAACAATTCCTACCCATTCAAAGAGTTACATCATCCTCTTAGGTAGTTCTAATCCCCCCCCCTTACTTTGATCTCCCCATTATTTCCTATTGGGTTTTCTATTTTCTTCCCCAGCTAGATTAGCAGGTCTAAAATCAGAGACTGAGTTTGATTTGCCTGTCTGGTCCCTTTGCTGTGTGACATCCTGAACTGGCGTGCCGTAAACGTTGACATGTGACATGTCAGTCTCTGCAGTATTGGCTGAGGTTCAGGCTTGAGAGTTACAGCCAAAGTCGTGGGATTCTGGTCCAATTAACTCAAGGTCCCCAGCCCATGCTAGCTGACCACCAGAGGATGGTGTGAGAATTCAGTGGTTGGAAAATTAAATTTTAGATGCATGTGAAATGCTTAGCACATGCTTGGCACAGTTTGGGGTTGGACTATCACTGCTTATCATGAGAGAAGAGACAGCGGTGAGCCAGTTCTTGCATGTGTACAAAATGGCGCCCTCTTCTCTGAACAGTTAAGCAATGGGTATTAACAGCTGTAAAGAATGCGCATAACATTTGACCCCATATTTCATCTCTGGGAATTTATCTTAGAGAAATCATGCAGCTGAATGCAGAGATTATCATGAGCTAGAAATACGTACAAAGCACCAGGGAGGAAACAGCTTGGATTTCAGCCGGTGGACACTTCTGGAGCAAACGTGCCACATCCGTAAGAAGCAATACGAAGCAGCTGTTGCACTTGCTTGGGGAGAAAATGTTCACAGCACATGGCAACGTGCAGAGCACAGGAGCTGAAATGACTGCTGGGAGGCCTCAGCTGGTGTCCAGAGGTTCCTGGAAACTTCAGCCTTAAGTGAAATGGCACAGGACCTTCACCACGGGTAACTGCCATTAGCCAAAGCGCAGTTCCTATTACTTTTGGTCACACGGCAGCACCCAGGCTGGACAGGCTGTTCTTCCATCACAGGGCGCACCAAGCCCTCACCCAGCTCCTTCCGCGGGGCGTGGAGCTTCCCGTGTACACCTTGGGAAGGCGTGAGGACAGGGGAGCCCCGAGGACTGGGGAGCCCCGAGGACAGGGGAGCCCCGAGGACTGGGGGAGGCGCGAGGACAGGGGAGCCCCGAGGACAGGGGAGCCCCGAGGACTGGGGAGTCCCGAGGACAGGGGAGCCCCGAGGACTGGGGAGCCCCGAGGACAGGGGAGCCCCCTGAGAAATCCGGCACGGACACGGGGAGACGCTGGCCCAGAGTCAGTGCTTTCCTCACTGATGTTGGGATGAAATGGTGCCGAGTGAAACCACTTTACTCAAGGACCTGATGTGCAGTCAAGCCCTTTTGTATAAAGGACCCGACGTTCACGCGTTGGACTCGCGCGTAGGTGTGTGAGCGGCCGCAGAGGTCACCGGCAGAGCGGGGCAGAGGTCACCGGCAGGGCGGGGCAGAGGTCACCGGCAGGGCGGGGCAGAGGTCACCCGCAGGGCGGGGCAGAGGTCACCCGCAGAGCGGGGTCTCGGGCGCTGCTCCACGCGCTGTTTCCTGCCTTGCGGGCTTTTCTGATTTTCTGTTTCATGCCTGAACACCTGTACCTTTGTTAGCTAGAAACAAATGCTGGTAAGTACTCAAATGTCCATTCTTCTCCTTTATCTCTTAAAGCGTTGTCTAAGAAAAAAAATCACTTGGGAAACTCATTTCCTTGAACTTTGCAAAAAAAAAAAAAAGAAAGCAAAAGTGAATCTCTCTCCTTCTCCAAGGCTGATTGCTCTTCATTTAGATAGAGAGGAAAAACAAATTTAGGGTGAAGAAGCCAAACAAAGGTCACCCTGGCAGGCACTTGGGAGCATTTTCTAACCAAGACGTCAGGAAGTCGAGCCCCAGCCAGGGGTCTGGAGCTGCTGAAAGCAGTTTTGTGGGCTACTGGTTGTTTCGGTGGCTGCATCCTAGCACAGCCCCGACCCCCAGAGTCCATCAGCGGGCAGGTGAGCATGCCGGGACGCTGGATGCATCGAAGCCACAGCACGCCCAGATGGAGAATTCCTTGAGCGCTCACTGATCTCAAGGGGCGCAGCGAGTGCACGCTTATGTGAAACAGTTCTGGATACCTGCTATCAATTCCAGTGCACGATTAGGAATTTAGTTTAAAACACATAAGACAGGTCCCTCCCTGGCGGCGCAGCGGGTTAAAGCACAGCACTGAGAAGCTAAAGCCGCTTCCGCATGAGTTCGATTCCCACCTGCCCCGGAGGTGATCACATGGCGCGGCAGACCTCTCCTGACCCGCCCGCTGCTCCCCTCAGCAGTGTGCTTCCTCCATCTGCCTGTTCTATTCCCCGCTCTGTCTCTGGTGAAGCCTCTCGCCGCCCCTGAGCCTCTGGCCTGTACCCCAGTTCTGTATGCACAATGGATAAATCTTTAAAAAATAAATAAATAAATAAATAAAACACATAAGACCGTCAAGAAAGTAGCTCTTATAGGTACTTGCTGTAGGTATCAAACGTATGCTAACTGTGAGGCTTTAAATATTTTTAATCCCCGGGAGGAGAGGCAAGGTGTACCCTCGCACAGCTGTGGTCCCTGAGGTGGAAATGAGTTTACCAGCAAGTGGCCTGGAAGACGGACGGCCTCACGCGCTCACCCTCTGCCCTGAGCGACAGGCGTCGAGTGTCCCTTCAAGACCATTTCAGACAACAAAGCTTAACCCAGAGCGACAAGTGGAATAAGCGAGTAGGAAAATGCAAGCGAAACTGTCACTCACCGCGGAGCAGGGGCCTGCACAGTAATGGATGATCAGAGCATCCTGTATCCTGTCTCCAGTGATAGTTAATGAGCGAAAACAATGAGGGGAAAACCCGAACCATACCACTCACAATAATGTAATTCTGGTGTGAGAACTGAGATGTCTTCCTAACCTCAGTGATGAGTGCATATCCTTTGTCAAGCGTTAAATTTAATTACTCTTATTTATTTACGGATCCAGTGTTTCTGGCCACGGTCGCTGCTTTTCAGCACACTGCAGAAGCAAGCAGACGGTCAGCTCTGGGAGAAAGCAGCTCAGACCCCAGTCGGGGAGGCCTCCAATGTGGCACCACCATCAAGGACGGTCACCCTGCCGTGCCAGGCTGAGAAGTAGCTGTGTTGCAAAATGCACCCCATGCTTGGCTTTCCCTACAATGTCAAAAATAAGGAGGTGACTGGCACCGCTGCAGACAGGTGGGTTCCTGGGACCCTCACGTGCTCAGCAGAGCGCTCAGGGAGCGTCAGGCCAAAAGGAGCAAGAGGCAGCACACCGGGAACACCGCACCCTGGCA
>NW_004567104.1:74406301-74421787 GCF_000260355.1 Condylura cristata
GCTGTGTTGGGAGCAGGCCCGGGGGAGCCTCCGAAGACATTTAAAACATGAGTGCAAGCTTGTCCCTGGGAGAAGAAAGCTAACGGCCGACAGGACCCTCCGCCCCAAACCAGGCCCGCCGGGGTTCGCCCCCGTGTGGGAGGGGCATCAGGACGCATAATCAAGATTCAAACCCGGTTCTCAAACTGCTTTTCCACCCCCACTTTCTGTTTTTGTTTTTTTCTTTTTCAGTGGTAAAATAAACACGTTTTAACTCAACACTAAAATCAACAGAGAGCATTTCTACTGCTAAAATCTTAAATTATGTTTAAGTTTTAGTTGTTTTACAGTCAAGCAGACCGAAAAATGACTTCTTGAAGATCCCTGCCCCCCATCTTTATTGCAGCATTCTTTACAATAGCCAAGAGCCAGGAAAACCTAAGCTCACAAGGAAAAATGGCCAGATAAGGAAGATGTGTTTTCTGTGTAGACAGTAGAGTGCTATAGCACTATGCAAAAACAGATGAAATCCTGCTACTTGCAACAACGTGGATGGAACCAGGCGCATTACGTTCACTGAAGTCAGTCAGATGGAGAAAGACACACGCTGAATGACTTCCCTTGGTGGGATACATAAAGAAACAAAACAAAGAGATAAAAAAAATCAGTCAAGACTAAACATTTAGACTGTAAGACCCAATCAGTGGTCTCCAGAAGGGAGTAGGTCAGGCAGGTAAAAGGGTCAAGTGGAGGGTGAGGAGCAGGATTGGGCTTTTAGCATGAACGTCACACTGATGCCCACCTGAAATTTACAGGCTCTTAGAACCAGCGTTACTTTGATAAAAAAAAAAATTGTGATAAGTAAGTAAACTTCTTAAGTTTCAACTGGCCTTAAGAAGAGGGGCGTGGCTGGTGTTGACATTGGCTTCCATTTGAAGAAAAGGTCAGTAACCGTTATTTGCCGTCATGCATTATGGCTTCCCCCACCCCAGCATGCTTCTGGAATGCATGAATGGTCACGAAGGGCAGCAATGACCAAGGACAAAGGCGGGAGACTGGACTCTTCTTCTGGACGTGGAAATGACAGACACCATATGAAAGCTGCCCCGTCGCCCCAGTGGGGAACTCCCCAGGGAACTTCCAGACAGTTGTCCCGACTTCCCAGACATTGCTAAATCAGCCGTGCTGGTACGTTTCACTCCTCCCATGGCAAAGGAGAAGAGGAAAAGAAAATGACCACCTCGGAGATGTGCACAGAAGTGAAACTGCATTGCTGGTGGTGTTTTTATTGCTGGGGGAAGAGGTCTTTAGTCTCTTAATGAATTGTTGCATGAGTAGTGTTGATTAAGACAAGCCATGTCTGCCTCGAGTCTGTGTGCTTAGCATCCCTGATGACCTGAGGAGAGCGTGTCCTGGGAAGGTGGGAGGGCTGGTCGGCGCTGGAAGCCCCACAGGCCATTAGATGAGCCCTCAGTCTCAGTGGCCTCTACAGCAGCTGGCGTCACTGTGGGGTGAAATGGCTCCTAATTGTGCTATTGATTTTCCCCTCCTTAATGGGTTATTCTCCCAACACACTCCAAGTTGAGCCACTACCACATACCACAGCTATGTTGCCAGGAATGTGCGTCAAACTTTGCATTACAAGCACATGGATGCTTTGCTCTGTGGGTTACTTAGCAGGTGGAGAAGCCCAGGAGGAGGATCCCAACAGCCCTGCAAATGTAAGCGCTGGGTACTTTACATGCCGTGTCGTTCTGTCTGGTCCTGGCTACCATCTCCTAAATGACATTACACCCCCCTTCCAACAACTGAAGGTCAGACAAGGGAAGAGACAAGTCTGGGGGTCACGCAGCCAGGACTTCATCCCAGGAGAATGCCTTCCTGTGCGAGGGGAGGCCAGAAAGTAGGATGCAACACCGAGGCTGGGCCACTCTGCTTCCAGACATCTCCTCCCGAAGTTCCGCCGTCAGTTTTGACATGCTCAATAATTTTGGAGTAAAGGCCCCTGAATTTTTATTGTCCACACGATCCTTTCGATAATCTGAATGTGTGTGCCTGCACCCGATTCACACATTGAATCCCCACCGCATTACCTTAACTATAGCTGACACGAGTGTGACGTAAACAAAAAGACACGTTTCCCATAAACAAAGTAGTTAGCAACATCTCACAGGCTGTTCGTAGCTAAATTCACTAGAAGCAAATTTCAACTGATCGAAAGTCAAACTGTGTTTGAACCTTGTTGAACGTTATTTTTGCTCATTCATTCCTGCCTCCGTTTCCGAGGGGGAGACTGCCAGGTACCCAGACGGGTTACTATGCAGCTATGGGGTGATCTTAGAGAAAGCACCGCTGGGCCATGCAAGCCGGAGATCTTCTGGGAAAAGCCTCAATTCTCAGCAGCACACGGCCTTCCTCTTTCTCTAGTTCTCGGTGTTTCACGTCCTTTTTCCTCTCCAGCTCTGCCGTCTGCTGTGTCTTCTGGACTCCGCACGGCAGCCAACCTGAGCCTAGCAGGAGCAAGACCCACCACCATTGGCAGCTCTCTGTATTTCAGTTCAAATTTTTTGTGAGTGAAGCTGATTGGTCACTGTCCAGAAAGCGGAGGGTTGCCATGGGTCAGGTGCCCACGTCTGCTCCAATCACCAGTGGCAAACACAGAGCTAAGCCTGAGCCCAAGACCCACCCTTCAACAGGGACGCGTGGCAGAAATTCTTTAAAACAGATCTGTGAAAATGCATTGCACTATGGTGAGGGCACACAAGTGATGTGGTGATGGGAAACCCAAGGAGACTGCAACTGAGATGGGAAAGTGCACAAAAATATGTAAAAATAAATAAATAAATAAATAAATAAATAAATAAATAAATAAAACAGTTCTGTGAGTAGAGCAGACACTCGAAAGATGCTGCCAGGTGTGAGTGAAGGTGAGTTTGTCTGCCTAGCTGGGAACTGCCGCGCACCAGCAGAGCTCACAAACTGTGCACAAAAGATGCAGCTAAGGCTTGCCAGGCACACAGCAGAACCCGCAGGAACGTTCCTAGAACTGTCAGGCTCCCCGTGGCTCGCCTTCTGTGAGGTGAGACAACCTGTGGGTGGCCGGCCATTCCAGGTGGACAATGTCAAGGCTCAGACCCTGCTGGAAATGCCCTGACCTCTGGGCAGCAAGAGTGGACCCCACAGGAACACGTCTTCGTCCATTCTTCAGTCACTCATTGCCTCGTTCACTTAAATATTTCTCTCTTTTTTTAAAGATTTATTTATTTATGCACACAGAACTGGGGTACAGGCCAGAGGTGCAGGGGGTGAGAGGCTCCACCAGAGACAGAGTGGGGGGGCAGAACAGGCCGGCTGACGAAGTCCACTGCCGGCCAAGACCCTGGTGGGCAAGGCCCACTCGCGGCTGCCAGGGGGAAGTGGACGGCTGAGCTCTGGGCGCACAGTGACCAGACTGGGCTGGCCCGTCAGGTCGTGCACAGAACAGCAGACTACCTGCAGGTCCAGATGTGGAAGACCAAATAGCAAATCCTTCAAACTGTGGTTATTTTGGGAGCTGGGGCCTGTGAGGAGGCGAGTGTGTCAACTCTTGCTGGGTGGGGTCCTCATCTGATCTGACTGGTGTCCTTATGAAAAGAGGAATGTGGGTACACAGAGGGACCCCAGGAATGTTCAGGCAGGGATGCTCAAGGCCCCGCAAGGCCACGCACAGTGAGAAGACCAGGCCTTGGGCAAAATCCAGCCAGTTCGCACCTTGGTGGATGAGAAAACAGACCTCTGGGTTAAGCCCCGTCTGTGGATATTGTCAGGCAGCTTCTAGCAGACTAACACAGATTCTCATACTAGGAAGCAGCATGAAATAAGAAAAATGTTGATGTGGCTAGAAGTGGCAGAGGGGTAGAGGCTGGAAGAGTTTTGAGCCCAGATTTGAGGGCTTTCCTGGTGGCACAAGGAGTTAAAGTGCAGCACTGAAAGCTTTCCACAGCCACTGCAGCATGAGCTCGATCCCCTAGCCGGGGAGTGACCCACAGGGTGCCGCCGACCTCTCCTGTCTCCCTGCTGCTCCCCTCTGCAGTGGGTTTCAGTCCATCTGCCCCAGGCAGGCTTTGATAGAAAGGAGGCATCACAAGACTGACTCACACAGGGGGCTGGGCAGAAAGGGTTACGCGGCCATTGGCACTGCCATGGAGATCAAGACCCTCAAGTGCCAGTGCCTGGACGACAGAGCTGAAGATCCCAGCAGGCAGCAGGTGCTGTAGGCGTGTCTATCACAGACCTGAAGGGTGATAGAAATGGACATGGAGACCACGGTGGGATCTCCCATCCCTCTCAGATTCTATTCAAAATCAGCAAACCCAGGCACACAAGGGCGAGCCCTCTCCAAGGGAAGCTGCCTTCACCAGGGCAGTCTCTGCACCAGCACGGGGCAGCAGCCTCCTCAGCCCACACAGATGTCCCTTCCACCCTCTCTCTCTCTGCAGGGCAGCAGCCTCCTGCCTGCCCAGCCTGCACTGGCCGGAACCTCTCTGCACTGACCTCCCTCAGCGGAGGCCACTCTCTTAAGGCCACTGGCCTGCAACCGCGCAGGCCTCTCTCAGGAAACCTGTCCTGAGCAGCTCTCCCTGCCCACCTGTGCCTATGCAAGTGTCCAATACTCCTGCCCTTTTCCCTAATAAACAAGTCTCTGTCTCATGGAGAAACTCGCCGCGTGCAGCTGAAAGGGGAGCCCTAGGGATGCCTGTCCCAGTGTGGGCCCAGGATCCCCCACTAACTCCAGAAATGAGGTCAGCTTGCTGGCTCATCTCTCCATAGTTCTGAATACTATTCCATGTGCTGCGCTGAGCAGCACTGGCTTACCCGGGGGGGTGGGGGGGGCTGCGGAGGGCGCACAGCTCTGAGCAGCGATGCCATAAACCTCCCACCCAGGCTTTGTGTGGACGTGGGTTTCCAGCCACTCAGACACAGCTAGGCGGGTCACGTGGTAACAGACACGGTCGGCAGCTTGGCGTGGAACTGCAAACTTCAAGACGTTTTTCAGATCTCACCTTTTGGGGCGAATACTGATGTCTGAGACTTCATCCAACCCCACTGGTACTGTTGTAACCACACCAATAAATTCTGAGGGGAGCGACCAGGCGGGCGAGGGGTGCAAAGGGGAGAACCTGCCCCTGGCCACCGGCGTCAGGCATGGCCAGCGTGTCCGGAGCCACAGTCCTGTTTTCTCCAAGGTTACGGACCAGCTTTGCCGGTCGCATCTTCACTGAACTGTGCCTGGGGCCCTGTTGGCCTGTTACGGGTAGGAGAGAGGGGTACCCCCGGGCCCCCAAACCTGCCTGCTCTAAACAGGTTCTGCCATCCACCGCATCGAGACAAGACATAAGAGCTTTAATGCAAAGGAACTTTAATGCAATGAGTGTGCAATACAGAAAAGACTAAGAACATAGTGCCTAAATCAAACGCCTGAAGCCACCGGTCCCCTCAAGGGTAAAAGTCCGCCCAAAGGGACTGGCCCAGAGCAAGGCCTGAAAGCCGCCAGAGTCTAAAGCACCTTCTGGCCGGGACCCATACCAAGCGGTCAGACATGGCCACACAGGTCTGGAAGAAAAGAGCACAATCAAAATCAAGATAAACGCTGTCACAGTCACCTCCCCGCGGGTCTCTCACCCAGTCCGGGGCGAGAAGCAGCGCAGTTTCTTCACCTGTCTCTGCTCCATGTGGCCCCAGGTCACCTCTGGCCTCCATCCTGCTTCCTTCTCCTCCAGACTCTTTGCTCAGCTCCACCCTCCTTCCGGGTGGGGCAGGGAACCTGCAACCTTCCCTTTTCCTGGGGGCCCCCTGTCACAAGCCCCCACTGTGAGACCGGGAAGGCCCTGACTCCCCGCACTCAGTTCTTCCAAAGAAAGAAGCTTCCAGCCTCCAAACCCCAGAGAGAAAAGCTCCAGCGTTGGGCAGGTAACGGCGCCAGCCGCGTCTGCTCGGTTTGCAGCTGCGGTGGGGAGCCCCGCCGAGGCGCCTCACTGAGGATGCTGGCATGGGCCGCGCTGGGGGGAGCTGCCGTGGGTCTTGGTCGCGCCCTGCCCGGCATCTGCCCCAGCATCCAGCACACCAGACCCAGCCTGTGGCGGCTGCAGCGTCTCCCGGGGGCACCAGGCCCTTGTGGGGACTCCGTCTTGCGGGCGTGGGGGCCTCTTGGGTGGGCTCAGGACACTGTGGGCATCTTCGAGGAGGAGCCAGCCAGGTACTGGTGGCCTTGGGGCTCCTGTGTGCGCTGTTTGCTCGCGAACCCAGCGACGGCGGCTCCCAGAGCCCGAGCGGTCCTGGGGGAGGGGGGAAGGGCCCACACAGTGGCCATCGTCCACTGGGTACTGCCCTGGCATGCTGGGCAGTCCCCAGCACAGCACCTGCGCCCTGATCACAGACACCCATAATTCCGGAGGAAGCCTGCCCCTATAGAGCTGGGCAGAGCAGTAAGCGGAGCCCCTTGGACACCAGTGAAGGTAAGCCAGGGGAGCCCCGCTTCTGAAATCCCGTCCCTGCTCGTCTGGGGCTAACCCCAGGCAGAGCAGGTGTGCTGGGGGGCAGGGCAGTTGCGTCCTGACTCAGGGCCACTTGCCTAAGGGAACGGTAGAAACACCCCCGGCTCCTCTACCTCCCACCCTGCCTGCAGCAGGGGCCTTAAACAGAGTAACATGGAAAACCATGTGAGCTACTCAGACAAAACACAATGGATAATCTTTTAATCACTCTCAGGCTAGACAAGCTTCTTCCAGTACAGACTTCCCACACACCCTCCGTTCCTTTCATTTTACTCCCAGGAATCCTCCTCGGAGGCTGTAATCTCTGCTGCAAAAGGAGTGGAGCTTCTTACAGGCCCTGCACCCACTCAAAGGCACTTGGGTACAAGAGTCTCACTGGCCACTGACGTCTTCGGAAGGCTCCTTCCAAAAGGGGGCGGGTGGCCTCGGTCCCCGGGGCCGGGTCTTCAGGGCTGGAAACGGGGCTCCCTGGCCTCTGCTAAAGCAAAGGCAAGAAAAGGCAGACAGAACTAGGCAGAGGAACTGCACTCAGGGGGTCCCTCCAGCTTGCTTACGATCAACTGAAACTTTCATGTTGGTTTTTTAAGTCAGTAGATCTCAAAAAGAAACCCACTCCTTTCTATCAGGGTTCAATTTGCTTCCTCCTGTTTTTAGCCTGGGAAAATTCCCCTCAAATTAAAAATAAGCTTCCGATCTTTTCTAAAGTCGCAACAGGTCTTCTTTGGTGGCAAACCACTGTCTGCTGCTCTCAGACAGAGTCTGCAGCAAACTCCCCCCTCCCCATGAACCTCCACTCCACCCCTTCTCCCCCGGCCCCCCAGCCCGCCCCCCTCGTCTGTTTCCTGGAGCTAGTGCTGAAGTATGGAGCCTTCAGAGGTACTCTGGATTCCATTACAAGGAGATTCATGAATGATGCATCAGTGCCTCCTGCTTTTATTTAATCTCAATCAGAGAGAGACAGAAGTGTAGTTACAGCGTCCAGCTGCCCTTCTGGCTCTGAAGGCTGGGGCTGGAGCTGAGGGGCTTCAAGGCAGAGCCTCCCCCAAGGGCCCTGCTCACCAGGACACCCCCCAGTGTTGAGGGGGGCTGGCAGCAAGCAGGCCCAAAAATTGCATCAGCCTTTGCTGTTTCCTTTGAGCACATCATGAACATGTTGTAAAATGTTCTGGAACGCCACTTCCACCCCTGGCCTAGCCAGCAAGAGAGCCAAGCCATGCAGGAATCAGCAACCTGCAGGTAAAGTCAGTCACTTCACACCGCGTGTGACTCGGGAGCCAGATAAAGGAGACTGAACAGTGGGGTCCCCAAGCTTCTGCATGCCTAGATGCATCCTGTCAGAAGAAAGGAACTCAACCCTACATGGCCTCCTGTAGCATTAGCATAACTCTAGGTCTGGAGACCTAGACCCTCCGTCAAAAATCATTACAGTTTGACGGGCCGGGACTCCTTGTTCCTGTTTGCACGGGATCGGGGGTCCTCATGACCCCCAAACTGTTAAGTGACGGATGCATGCTTCAACAGGGATTCAGCCGAGTGTGTACACACGGGCCAAAGCAGGCTCTCAATGTGACCGATTTGTAGGTTTTTAACAGAATTGGTGTGGAGAGCGACAGAGAAGGATTTCAAACATCCCACGGTAAGGGTCCAGCCCCTCGAGCAAATGGCCAGCCAGACAGGTTCAGCTGGAAGCAGAATTGCTAAGGCCTGAAAACTAGCCACTAGTCTACGGTACCTCCTGACAAGGAGCCACAGGAAAGGGGTTCGGAGATCCTGGGGAGTCAGTGCAGTCTGCCAGCGCGTCTGCCGTGGCCCGGGGCCACCTCGGCTTGTGTCTCCTCCAAGGGACAGAATGCCTCTCCTCCATGCGCCTCCTCTATGGCCACCTTCTAGCAGTAGCAGCGTGAGATCAGAGCACCCATGCATTCAGTCATCGGTCAAACACGACCACAGAAGTCCACCCCTGCAGTCTCCCTTCAGAGATCCCGGTCCACGGCATGCTGGGAGTTGTAGTTCTCCGGTGGATGCTGGCACCTGGGGGCTCTTCAGCATAGGGGTTGGTGATGGAGTCTATGAAATGCCAAGTTGGACTGTTTTTCTGAGAGTCGTACCTATACAAACTAAATTCCAATTTGTGTTAGTTCTTACAGAGTAAAATCTGTCAGACAACTTCCAAGGCTCGAACCCTCACTTTGATGATCTAATAAATAATAAACTCTTTGTCTCACTATCACTGAGATTCTTATTTTCAGTTAGCATATATCATATGCCCGGTAAAATGCGCAGACAATCTCACAATATCAGGGTGCTGATCAAAAGTCCGCCTGGTTGATGAAACCGCTGGTTTCACTCTCCATTAGGGAAGTCCCTTTGTAGTTAAAAATTGTCACCACAGTCCAGCAAGAATAAGTCATAAAAACGGACAGCTTTTAAACAGAAGACACTACCATGCTTTTTCATTTCTGGAGTGGTATCTTGTGTGTCCACACTCCGATCTTAATGATAAATAGCCTGTAAACAGTGGGTTAGAGTAAAATTGCCATGTAGATAAGTTCCACACATGTGAACACATATCTATCCTCAGAGTTTAGTTAGAATAGATGCAAAGAATAAGAAAGTCAACTACTCTTAATAAACGAATATGGAACCAGAATCTTAGTCAAGATAGGACCTTGAAAAAAAACTAGGAGTATGACGCTAGCTGGGAGACTTTGGGGTACACTGTGCTTTTTCGTGGCTTGACTTCCTACTTCTGCCTTACTGATGTGTACTCTGTTACAATCTGGTTCTCTGTATTTTGAATACCAGTGAAGCATTTGAGTTTCTTTATGGACCAAAATAAAGGCTTAGCACTTTGTGAGTTGTTTTATTTTTACAACCTTGGCACAGCAAGTGTCATTGATTAAATGTCTGAATTCCAGGAGAGAGAGAGATAAACTTGGCAGATTCTTGCTTCCCTAGGATGCTGGACTGGCCCCAACTAAAGCAGAGATTCCAAGTGATGCTTTTTATTTTAATGCATGCTAATAGATACCCTGTGGTCTGTCATTGGGTCTCCAGGGGGACCAATAAGCGTGGGGGAGAAGGGGGTGCCGGGTAACGTGTACATATGTGGTCAGTGGTGGGGGGGAGAACATCTTCATTCATTATTATCTCGTGCAGGCAGTGTTTACCCACATCATATTTCATAGCTAGTGTTCTAGACCATCCCACAGTTGATACTCACTTGATTCAGTTGTTTTGTTTAAAAATAATGGACCAACGTTTCATTTTACCCAAGATCATTTGGGATACTCTACTATTTTGCCATCAGTGTGTTCGGCAGGGTCCAGGGAGAGACCAGTCCACTATAGTTTCAACTGTGGTCTGCACTTGTTTTTGATTTATTTATGAGCCTTTGCTACCCCCTGGGAGAGGGATCCAACAGGGAAACACCTTGCATGTTTTTGCTGTAACATTTCAGCATTGCTATTCATAAAATCTGCTGAGCTTTTCAGTCTCCCAATCCTTTCTTCCCAGCAAAGTGAAATATGTTCTTAAGTGTTTGGAAACACGGGAGCATAAATGAGTCTTAAATGTATTTCACGTACACACACGTGCACACTCCCTTGCCTATTACTGTTCCTGCTACCGCCTGTATTCAGAGGCTGAGAGTTCCTTGCTCTCCGAATGCATAATTCACTGGAGCTGAAACTCACTTTTAAGCAAGATATATAGCTGGGGCCCTTGGGAGCTGGGAGTTCCACTCACTTTTGTAGCCCACCCCCCCCACTCTCCACCCCTGCATCTTTGGAACCAAGTGTGGGAGTGTCAGTGGAGGTGCTGAAACCCTGTCTGTATAAATGCTGCCTACGGTATTCCTTTCAGGAAGCCTTCTGCAAGCATTTAATAACTTAAGGAGTGGGTGCAATCCTTAATGAATACAGACCTCATCTTGTGGCAAACATGAAGTTGTGCACATAGACCAGAGCTCTTTCATGGGGCCCTATGAGTCATCATATCGCCTACTTGGAGTTAAAATGCCAAGTCACCAAAAACTCAATGAGGCAGACAAATCACTGTTTTCTCCAGCCACCAAAAGACCAAATTGTTATATTTCTAGCAATAATCACCTTCCTGGTGAATCCATCATTTCTAGCTTATGGTAAATCTTCAATAATTTGGACTGCCAGAGGAAATGTCAATATTAGGTTAGAAGGTAATTATATAGAAGGCTATTTTTAAAGGCCACGTAATTATTGTGGCCTTATCATTCTTTATTTGGAGGAATTTGAACCCTTGGTACACCAGGTCCATTCCAAAAAATTTCTTTTCAACAAAAGACAAGGAGAACTTGTAATGACCCAAGATTGAAACAGATTATTTTGTAAAGGTGACAAGCTAAGTAAGCTGAATATTTCCTATAAATGTGCTTGGTCTTATTTACCAAGCCTTAACCCTTGACCAGGAGATGCAAACTATATGCCAGTTACTTAGGAACTAATATGATTTTCATTATAAAATTAAAAATTGGTTAGAAAGCACATGTGTTTTTTTTAAAGATTTATTTATTTATGCATATAGAACTGGGTTACAGGCCAGAGGTGCAGTGGAGGTGAGAGGCTTCACCAGAGACAGCCGGGAGCAGAACAGGCAAATCGACGAAGTACACTGCTGAGGGCAGCAGCAGGCGGGTCAAAGAGGTCTGCGCGCCACGTGGTCTCCTCCCAGGGAGGCGGGAATCGAACTCATGCGGAAGCGGCTTTAGCTTCTCAGTGCTGTGCTTTAACCCGCTGCGCCACCAGGGAGGGCCTAAGCAAATGTATTTTTTAAAGATGTATTTATTTATTTATATAGAAATGGGGTACAGGGCAGAGGTGCAGGGGCAGGGAGAAGCTTCACCAGAGACAGAGTGGGGAGCAGAACAGGCAGATTGACGAAGTACACTGCTGAGGGGAACAGCAGGCGGGTCAGGAGAGGTCTGCGCGCCATGTGGTCTCCACCCGGGCAGGCGGGAATCGAACTCATGCTGAGGTGGCTTTAGCTTCTTAGTGCTGTGCTTTAACCCACTGCTCCACCAGGGAGGGCCCAGAAAGCAAGTAATTTACCATGCCTTCCTTCTCGTTTCGTGTATGCCCCCAATTCTTTAAAAATAAGTATAATGACACTTTACTGTTCATGCTACTACAAAATTGATGCTTAAAAACTTTCACAAGAAAAAAATCACAGTGTGAAACATCAGGATTCTCAAAAACAAATTTTGAAGAAAATACCATACCCCACCTCCCCTCCACTGAGCAAGAGTTGGCCAGATGACAGCTGAAGCGTTGCTTCCAGGGTAAAAATGTAACTTGCAGACGTGAGGCTGATGACATGAAGTTATAGAAGTTAGAGAGTGGGAAGAACAAGCAGCGCCCAGATCTGGGGACACAGGTGGTCTGGCTGAGGAGGGACTTGGCAAATCCCCGGCGTGCACGGCTCTGCCCTGCAGGGCGATCTCTCTCCACAGGCAGACGTTGGAGTGGAGAGTCAGAATGAAACACAACGGCCATGGCAAGCTGCAGTGACAGCATCGCACCACTGCAGATGCCTGCCAGTCTCTGCCAGCAGTCTCTACCTGTGGTGCCCCCGGGCTGGTGCAGTCCACAACCTGTGCAGCTGACCAAGTCAGTCCTGAGGTCAGCTGATTCAGCTTGTATGTGCAGCCATGAGACAGATATAAGGATATAAGGAAAATGTCTTCCTTTCTGACAGGTGAGTTCTGTTGACAAGGAGGTAGTGAGGACTGGTCACATGGGTTTCTAGGCACGACCTGCTCTACCACCTGGCCATGATTTTTTTTTTTTTAAATATATATTTATTGGGCCCTCCCTAGTGGCGCAGCGGGTTAAAGCACAGCACTAAGAGGCTAAAGCCACTTCCTCATGAGCTCAATCCCCAGCCCAGAGGTGATCCACAGGGCGCGGCAGCCCTCTCCTGACCACCAGCAGTGTACTTTATCGATCAGCCTGTTCTGCTCATTCTGTCTCTGGTGAATCCTCTCACCGCCCCTGCGCCTCTGGCCTGTACCCCAGTTCTGTATACAGAAATGAATAAATGTTTTTTTAAAAAAAGATCCACCAGAGACAGAGTGGGGAGCAGAACAGGCCGAGCAACGAAGTACTCTGCTGAGGGGAGCAGCAGGGAAACAGGGGAGGTCCGCTGGGCCCTGTGGGTCAGTTCCGGGGCAGTGGTGGAGCTCACACTGCAGCAGCCAGCTTTCGAGCTGCACCCTAACCCGTTGGGCCCCCAGGGAGGGCCCAAGGGACTTACCTTAGCCCTTGTGCTTTGCAAAGTCAAAAGGTCCCCTAACACCCACACATATCGCCCCAGCAAACACCTACACCTATCACCCCAGCATTGCACCCCAGGCACATTCTGCAAGCTACACAGAGTCAGGTGGCATTTGAGGAGGTAGGTGGTGCGAGGTCCCCAACTGACCCAAGGTCCCCCACTGACCCTTGCGCCCTCTCTGGAAGTGAGGAGCTAGAAGCGTTTGAGCTCAGGAGTTTATCAGCTACTGGAGCCAAAGATCCTTTTTTCCTCAACCATGAAACTCGAAAGCCCATGAAGCAGTTTTCAGAAAGACAGTTGTTTGAAGACATAATCCGTCCTGAATCCACAACCCACAGATCACTGAGACACCCAATCCACGCTCCCACACACCAGCTTGTCGTCTGTGTTAACAAGAACCCAAGTCTCAGCGACAGGCAATAACCTGCTGGATAATCAAAGTGAAGAACAGAACCTGGAGAAGACCCCGGTAGAAAAAGGGGCGCAGACAGTGGCTTCTCTGACTATCCCCACTCCCGAGGTTTGGTTACTACAGTCTTGCCATAAACCGTGTTTCTCAGAAAACAATGCAAAGTTACATTTGAGACAAGCACAAGACAGAGACAAACCACTTCCTCAGACATTGTTCTCCCTGGTGTACCTTCGTTTCCACAGAGGGTAACTGCATACTTTAAATTCATTATCTCTGGGAGGTGCTATTTGCCTGTGAGAAAGGCGAGGACTTGGCAGATAAGAGATTTTGTCAGAAGGAAACACCTGTTTGGCTGGCCGCAGTGTGCGGGGCCCTCCAGGGACTCCAGGCTCCCAGACGGCTGTTTCTGGGGCTCAGGGTCAGTGCACGGCTGGCCAAGGCCGTGCTGGGCTTGACCTGTCCTCTTCTGCTTAACAGGGACTTGCCCTGTGCCCAAGATGTGCTGGCTTCTTTCACAGACAGACGGTCAGGAGCGGGGTGCCTCCTGCTCACGGGGCTGCTGTGAGAATGAATAAGCCCACCTAAGCCCACCTACAGGAAGCCCGGTCATGGTCCTGGGTAGCCCAGCCCAGCATCCTGCACTTCAAAAGGGACACCCAAAGGCCCATGGGGTGCCAGTCACAGCACCCACAGTCCGTCAGTGTCTCCTACACAAGCCCAGGTACCTGCCAGCGACCACCCCAGCCCCCAGGGCACCCACCAGCTTTCCTTGGCCTCGAACGACCCTCGCCTGGGCTTTTCTCCCCCTGCGTGGTTACTCCCTTTGCACAAAGCAGTCAACCTAGTTCTGTGAGGGAAGAAAACAGCTGTGCTTACTTCCCAGCACCACGCAGGGTTCCTCTGAAATGTTCTCTATATCCAAACTTCAGAAACAATGCGGTTTCCTAGATAATTTAAGCACAAACTGAGACCTCAAAACACCTGTGCGCCCTCTCGCCAGCAGCTCAAAAGGGGCAACACAGCATGAGATGCACAGAGGTGCCTCTCTCCAGGTGCTCGTGTACCCAGGCTGTGGCACCCAGACCAGGGCTCCTAGGTAGAGCAGGAGGTGCAGCGCACATGAGCCCCAAAAGCATTTCTGCTCAGCACAGCGCTGGACTCTACTTAAATGCAACAGCATTCCTCCAAGACTCCTCATCATCTTCCTCTGAGGGCCAAGTAGCTGCATCCTAGCAGAGGATGCAGGATCTGCGAGGGTAGCATCCAGCAGGACTGCCCCAGGGACACGGGGACCCTGCCCACCGCCGGCAGCCACGTGAGTGGCCTCCTTCCAGGAAACCCAGCTGTGGAATGAGATGCTGTGAGCACCCCAGGCCACGTGACCCTCCCTCCTAGGGCCCAGTCTCAGCGTCCAGGCTTGTGGAGAACAAAAGCACCAGTGGAGGAGGGCTATATCTGACAAGGAGGAGGCGGGGGGTCACTGCGCCCCGATGCATTTTATGCTTGTATGTGGCAGAAGAAGAAAGCCATCGAGAGCCGTGAGGATGTCCTGCCGGGGGTGGCAGGATCCACTCAATCTCCAGGGCAGGCCCCTGTGGGTCATGGAAGTGCTGGCTTGATTGAACCTTGGGGAGATTTCCTGCAAGTGTTCAGGAGTTTTCTCCATCAACACACCAGCCCGGGGGTCTGCTCCCCTCCCCGGAGAGCTGATAATAACTTGCTCCGTGTGCCGCATTCTGCAGGGGGAGTGTAACAGGACTCACCCAGTCTTAGCTTTCCCTTTGCAAAGGGAAACTGCTAAAACCTACTTGGGGCACAGCTGCTGATGGGGTGTGCTGGACGAGGCCTACAGCATTGGTGGTACACATCCCATCTTCCCGTAGAGGAATTTTTCCCCCAAGATCAACATTACTCTGTTGGCTACTGTGAGCCCTACCCCACCCCATTCTGCAAATGACAGGCTTCCTTTTTTCTGACTCACGAGAGAAAATTCAAGATCTACAGGAAAATTATGGACAAGAAAACAAAAATCTACTCTTCTACAGTCCAAAGGAAAAATCAGTCAACTTTGCTTACTTTACTTCCAGTCTTTTTTTTTTTAGATTGATTTATTTATGCACACAGAACTGGGGTACAGGCCAGAGGTACAGAGGCGGTGAGAGGACTCACCAGAGACAGAGTGGGGAGCAGAACAGGCCGACTGACGAAGCACACTGCCGAGGGGAGCAGCGGGCGGGTCAGGAGAGGTCTGCC
>NW_004567104.1:74422652-74425814 GCF_000260355.1 Condylura cristata
CCACAGCAGCCCATAGTGGGGGGACGGGCCCGTTTCCAGGTGGGGACGCAACAACTGGATTTAAAGCTAAAGCCGCGGGGCCCATGCGCACAGGCCCCGGCCCACGAGAGCTGGGGCCGTGGCCTGGGCTGCAAGGAGGAAGAGGATAACTGGGGTTCCCAGGCAGCCTCCCGGGCGGCTGGCACTCTCGGGGTGCCACCAGACCGCAGTTCTCTGGCCATACCCACCCAGACTTGGTTCTCTCCTGCATCTCAGAGATTATAACTACACTTCGGGAGAAACAGGACAGAAAAGCACATGATCTGGAAGGAACCACACTGAGAAAACAGGGGCCCGATGCGCAGCCAGGGCGAAACGAGCCCCTCAGAGTCTGGAAAATAAGAATCACAGATAATCAAACTATTGAGAGACGACTACTAGAAACACAGATGTGCTCTCCACTGTCTTTCCCTACACACGTTTTAATAAAATTAGAATCACAAAGCTGGCGATTTTATGCCCTTTTACTTTGCTACCTCCTAGGCATTTTCCCACGTGACCAAAAACGCCTCGCCAGCTCGGCTGTAACGGCCGCAGAACGTCCATCAGGGCTGGGCCAGGGCCCTGGACGCCGTGTTGATGGCTGGTGGGCAGCTTTCCAAACGCTCTGATTCCAGATATCTCCGTAATAAACAGCTGTGCTGAAAACCCGGACGGCGCTTTGTCACCCTTCCCAGGAACAGCAGCCTCGGAGGGGAATTCTGGCGAAGCTTGCTGTGAGGATCTCTCCTTTGGATGCCAAAACGCTCTCAGAGGTTCTCTCCCTCCCGGCTCGCAGCCGGGGCTGGGGCGTGTGTCCACACCGCGCTCCCTCACTGCCCACTGCTCCTCTGCATCTGAAAACCTATCCTGGTGTTGCTTTGCATCTCTTTGATGCGATTTCTTTCATTTTGACTTACAAGTGCTTGGGGAGCACCTTTTAACTAACTTGCTTATTGCCAGTGGTACTGCTTCCTGTCTTTCCCTTCATTTGCTTTTGGGCTTCTCATTCCCCACTTTTTTTTAGGGAAAATTATTTTTATTTATTTGTGCATACAGCACTGCGGCTCAGGCCAGAGGACTCACCAGAGACAGACTTGGGAGCAGAACAGGCAGACGCACTGACGGGCACAGTAGGGAGACAGGAGGGGTCTGCTGTGCCCCGTGGGTCTCTCCCTGGCCGGGGTCCAGTGGCTGTTATGGGCCTAATTTTTGGTCTGGTCTTTCTGCTGGGTACTCGCTTCTATTTACACCCCTCGTGTGTGAAGGGGCTCTATGGAGGTCTTGTGAATCATGGAGTCCAGGAATTGCCAGAATTTCAGAAGCCAGAATTTGGGGGGGTGGCTGGTTGCTCGCTGGGGACCTCACGCGAGCTCACGTAGCCAGCCAGATTGTGTGAGCACGTGTGTGTGTTGCACACACATGGGGGTGGATGGCAAGAGGGGAGAGGCTCAAACTGATACTGCTGACATTACCCTGTCACCAAAGAATCCTTCCTGAGTTTGAAAGATAGAAAAAGAGCACTTTAAGATTCTTAAAACATACTGGAAAATTGGTTTTAAAACCGTCTTTGAGATCAAAGTTCTTACGGATGGTTTTTCACAGTGCCTATTAGATTTCAGTTCTGATGGGGTGAATTTTCCCCTATAATTTGTGCTTTAAAACCAAGAGCTGGTCAGCTGGGTGTTCAGGTGAACTGCACTTCCTGAAGCGGATCGGGAGACTCGGGCTGGGTGCTGCTGAGATCCTCGCTCCCCGCGGGTCTCTCTGAGGAGGACAGGGCCTCTGAGCCAAGGCTTGTGGGGGTGCGGGGAGCCCCAAGCAAAGGGAGAGCTTTTCCCGCAGAAGAAAGCTTCCGCTAGCAAAGTCAGTAAGCCCGCCACGAAGGGTCCCTAGAGCTCTGAGCGTGGACAGAGTGGGGAACTCAGACTTTAATTGCAATTAGCCACTTTAGAAGGATTTTGTGGAACCAAATGACATAGTCCAGGCCAAAGGGACTGCATGCGCAAATGTGATTCTGCTCACACAGGAGAAACGGACTGTAAAGGGCAGACAGAAGCAGCAAGACCTTCTGGGAGGCGAGCACTGGGTCCAGACAGCACTGGAAATGAGGGCCAGAGGGTGAGGATGCAGTAGAGAAGCAAAAAGCCTCCTTCCCCCTACAGGGCTGATTTCATGCAGACGGTGCTGCAGGCTGGGCGGAAGCTGCTTCGGAAAAAGACTCTTCTCTGCAGAGCATCTTCCAGGAGGGCCTGACCTCCTGGTCTCTTTTCCGTGGAGAAAACAAAGCCTAAACCTGAAGCCCTTGGCCTACTGTGCTCTCCCTAGTAGCCTCCCCAATGCATCTTCCCACTCTCCCACCCTCCAATGCTCACGTCACAGCTGAGCTAAGTGGCGTCTGAAGTTGCTGAGTCATGCTGGGTCTTTCCCCTGTTTACAAGAGGCAAACACATCATTCTGAAATTTCTTTTGGCTTTCTGTCTCAGCATTCTGTCTGATGCATGTTGGACTATCCACAAGCTGAGAAGAATCCAGAGTACGGGATGATTCCTTCACAGACTGCCAGCAGTGGGAAACTGTCAGACTAGGGATACATTCTGGAAGTAGCTGATGAGTGTGCAAGAAACAGAGGGGGGGCAGCTGACTTGGGGAGCCACCACGGGGCGTTTCCCACTCAGAAGGAACAGGCAGGCAGCAGTGAGACTGCAGCACTGGGAGAAAGCTGGGTCTGCACTGACAATGGGAAGTTGACAGTCAGTCACTGTATAATCTGAAATCACGGACATGCAAGTGTCTCATGAGAGCAGAGCAAATGACCTCATTTAGAGCAGCCTCTGGCATAGAGTCAGACAAAATATGGGGAAGGGCACTAACTCTGAAATGCAAGTCAACTACATATAATTTCTTAGTAAGTTGTTACTCGTGCAAAGTAAGTATGTCCTTATATAAGAATTTGTTGTTCAGGGCCCTCCCGGGTGGTACAATGCGTTAGGACGCAGCACTGCAAGCTGCCGGTAGCCGCTTCAGTATGAGTTCGATCCCTGCCCCGGAGGTGACCACAGGGCGTGGCAGACCTCTCCTGACCCGCCCGCTGCTCCCCTCAGCAGTGTACTTCGTAGATCTGCCTGTTCTGCTCCCCCTCTG
>NW_004567104.1:74426004-74430376 GCF_000260355.1 Condylura cristata
GCCTGTACCCCAGTTCTGTATGTATAAATAAATAAATCTTTTAAAAAACTGTTCATTTGAAATGAAATTCACCGGGTGTCCCAATGTAGTTATGTGCACTGTCCAGTTCGCCAACCTGAGGACTTTCAGCCACCCTGCTGGCGGGGCCTGGCTAAGGAAGAGGCGGGGCCCTTGGCATGGCCGTCAGTTCTCTGTGCCGATCCGCTCCTCCCTGGTACCCAGATATTTGGTCACCCATTACTTTCGGTATTTCTATGAGAAGGTTTCCAGATGAGGTAAATATTGAAATTGGTGGACTTTGAGTAAAGTGAAGTAAATCGTAAAAAACACTCTCAAATGCGGGTGGCATCTTATCACTTACCTGCATCTACAATCGGATGTTGCTTATCACGGAGACATGGAGACGCACTCCAAGAAATGCTTCCCTGGGACTCGCCCCCGCAAGAACACCAGAGTGTGGCCTGGGCTGCGTGAAGAGCCCTGGACACCCAGCCGCCTGCACGGCATCTGCTGACAGACGTGACTCCCGTGATCACCGGTGAGATGTCCGTTTGTTCATAATTACTAACCATTTCTGTCCCTCAGAGCTGGAGCTTTTCAGAAGTAGTGCAGGGCCTCTCTCTTCTGCCGCAAATACCTATCCGCTGAGTGGAACAGACCTTTGGGTGTCCTGTTTGGCAAATGCGGGTGATGCCAGGCAGCAGGAAGTGCTGGTGGGGAGCGAGATGATACCCAGAGAAGGCAACAGGCGGGGATGCTGCCACAGTGAAGGGATGTCCCGGCAGAGACCCAAAAAGCAGGTAAAGGAGGGGCTGCGACACGGGGCAGAAGGTGCAGACCGGGGTCGGCCGCTCGAGGCTGGGCCTCGGCCCAGCTCCCCCGCTGCGCTGTGACTGCCATGGGAAGGGCTCACTTTGGGCTACGCGAGTCTCACTACTGCCCTGCCGCTGGCCTGCAGCTGCTTCTCCTGTCCGCTCGCTCTCTTGATTTGCAGTAGTGGTGGGGTGCATCAGCGGCGTCCAAGATTTCTCAGGTCCCTGCTGTCTGGCAGCTGAGCAATTCTGAGGATGGACTGTTGCCAGCGTCATGTTTTCTCTCAGCTGAGTTTCGTTATCCACAATCTCAGTTTTAATTGTTATCCATGATCTCAGTTTCAATTTGAGCCTGTATTTACCTATTCAGATTTTACTTTTCAGTATGCACAAATCATTAACTATTTTCTGGGGCCCTTGTACCTGTATGCTCAGCCAGCAGGCCAGAGAGCAAAGTCATCTTCGCAGCCTCTGCGCCTGGGCAGGCCTGACCACAGCAGCCCACGCGGGAGCCTGCGGCCTGCAGGCAAAACCCGGCTTTTCACCCCACTGATATCAAGCTGCCCGGCCTCGGCATCTCTGCTGCGGGCTCTTCAGAGAGGAACAGGGTAACCTCTGTGCTGCCTTCCCCAGAATCAGCACATCTTCAGCCTACTCAGAACCAGAGGTTCTTCCTACCGAGGGTAAGTATCCGCTAGATATCAATGATGCACCGTTCCTACCTATATAAATTAAAGTCGAACTTGGGCTCACTGGAACGGGTCTTACAGAGTACAGTGTGTCCAGCTGCTTCCCGGGGTCGAATCCTCACTGTGACTCTGTGACACACTTGTTGTCTGACCATCACTGAGACTTGATTTCCCTTTAGCACACATACATCAAAGTTTGGTTTAGATACAACACTGGAAGACAACTTGCCTGATACAGGATGTTTCCTGGGAGCCCACTGCCCTCCCTTCATGCTGGAGTTCGGCTTGTTTTTCTTACACATTCTGTGAAGGGCAAGACCCAGCAGAACTCTGTTTTTCCCAGAGAAATGATTAGACTACAAGAAAAAACTGGAGCCATGTAATTTATGGCCCTGTGTTAACGAGAGGAGTCAACACGCAAAGTGGCTTTGGAAACAGACCTCGCACAAATCACAGACATAACAGACAAGGATGGAGACGTACGCACCCTCCTCTCACCAGCCAACTAAGGACTCGCAGAGGAAAAGCGAATGTCGGGGTTCTTTTCCATGACGGCTACTCAAAATAAAAAGAATGCGTCCGCTATATGCCAAGATAGAATTTGCCCAGTGTGCTTTTTTTATTATTATTATTTCACTAAGTCTAAAATGAAGACGTTTGGCACCAAAGAAAGTCTTCCCAGAAACTCTTATTTTTGTTTCCAGTTTTTCAGGACAAAGAAGTAACTGATCACAGAGAACAATATACAAGTGGTAAATAAATGGGGAGAGATTACTCACACTACAGACCCAGGCAGAGAGGACAGAGGAGAGACGACAGAAACAAGTTCTTTGGTCCTCAGCTGAAAGACTGGGATTATCTTGCACTAAAACCTGGCTGTTATGGCTAAGGGGAAGGAAATGACCTTCCAGGTCTCCTCTAGTCTGCTCACGGGCCTGAGGTCAACACCAAAAGGGCTGCTAGGTCCTCAGCATTGCCCCACAAACTGTGGGAAGGTGATTAAAGGATTAAAATTTGCATGCAAAGCAGTAGCTATTCAAGCCCACCCTACCCCCTCCATGTAACAGAGAAGATAAAAGCTGTTTCCTCTCAAAGCTTCAGGTTAAAGATGGAAGAATTAGCCAATATGTAATCGTATAGCGGGGCACTCAGAGAAGGCTGAGAGGGAGCCGCCGGCGATGATATCCAAATATCAATCTCCACTTAGAAAAAATTAACCCCTGAAACTCTACATGTAAAGCCCCACGCACGGAAAGTCACTGCCGAAGGACGGTGCTCAGGGGTGGAGGAGGTCAGGACTCCCTCCTAGGGGTCATTTGGGAGGGAACAAGGCATCCTGGGCTGGGCGGGCTGGGAGGAGGGTGCTGCCGGCATGTAGTGGGTGCCAGAGAGGGTGCTTGGCATCCTACCGCGCGAAGAATTGCCTCGAAATAGGAAGATCTAGTCCCGACTGTAAAGAGAGCTGAGGCTGCAGCATCTGGTGTCAGTGCTGCCAGGTGGCCGTCCATCGCTCAGAATGTTTCCCTGGCTCCACTCAAGCTTGCCCAAGGAACTCCTGCTTGCCCCCCAAAGAGAAGCCCCAGGGCTTTTCCTCCTCCCTTTAGTGCTGGTAACTGCTAGACCTGGTCCAGTAATTACGAGTGCCCACACCACAGGCAGCCCATTTGAGGGGATACTCCCTATTCACGGCTAATTGATCCCCCTAAGAACTGTGTCGGCTGTCTTTGTGGTCAAGAGAACCGATTTATGAGGTAGTTAAAACCGAGCTGTGTCTCTCTTTGTAAATAAATTGTTTAGCATTCTCAGATTTCAATCTAAATACTTACAACTTTATCAGGCTCTGCAGTAGTGGTCAAAATAGGATCCTGCAATTACACTCAATTGCCACCTTGGAAATGAGACAGCCAGGCGCCAATGGGGTGGCCCCAGGACAGCCTTCTGCTCAGAGATACCTATCAGGGAGATTCTTCTACAAGACAGTTTCAACCAGACACAGAACATTCTAATAATACACTTCTTCGGGGTGGGGAGGGGGAAGGCTGGATTAGATGACGGATTGATTTGTGTTTGTATCTCTGTATCGACACTGGTATCTGCATCCGCATCGGTGTTTGTGAGGGCCGTGGGGTAGCACACGGCTGCGGCTGTGAGCCCCGGGCCTCGGCAAGCTACAGGTGAGGCCAGAGCCTGTGCCCACCTTGGGGTTCTGGGTACCTGGATGGAGACCACCGGGGGCCGGAGGTCTTGCTACCGTGCACTCAGGTGGACATGTGAGCCAAGGAATCCTTTTATAAAACACATTTATTTGGTCTTCCAATGACTTAGTCTGTTTAAGAGAAAAACCCCTAACGACAGGGCTGGCTATCAGTGTACCCAGCGATCCTGAAGGGGCCGGCCAGGCCAGGCCAGTGTTTCTCAGCCTTTTTCATCTATTGTCACCTCTACAGGAGCCTATTTAGATTTTCTTCTGATTGCCTCTCTCCCTCTGAAATTTTGATAGGGCAGATTTACTGTGTATCTGGTTACATTCAGTGGTATTTTAGCGGGCCACAAACCACTGTAATAGCTTGGATTTCCTCGCACTCTAAGAACCAATTTTCTGCCCTTGAGGGCAGTCGAGGATTCATGGGTGACATTAAATCTCCATGTCCGACTTGTCATTGACAGAAGTCACTATCAAAAATATTTCAGGACTCAAAACTGGCCTTTCTTTAAAATGTTGCTTCTTAAAAAAACTTAACTTTTTAAGTTTATTTTTTATGGTTCTCTGCAGGATTGGGAAGAAAATTAATCTGCTAATTAATCGTTTCATAGTAGCATACATTATGTAGCTTTTTCAAGCAATGCACTTATTTGTGAAATTCATTCACA
>NW_004567104.1:74430886-74432342 GCF_000260355.1 Condylura cristata
ATCCTTTTTAAGAGTGCATACTATTCCATCCTGAATATGTGGGCCATCATCAAACTTAGTGGGCCTGTGTTGTTGGCCGCCTAGGCCAATTTCAGTGTCTTTATCAGTAAATGAAGCAAAGACGGATGCAGTTAATCTGCGAAGAATTTTTTCAAATGCGTTTGGAACGGGGTGGACCCAGGGAAAAGGGAGTTTCCAAGTTCCCTGCCTCATCCAAGGAAGGGTGGAACTGAACAGGGAGGAGGAGGAGGGAAGGCTGTAGGGAAGCCTGGAGAAGGAAGGAAAAATGTGGAGAGCAAGAAGCCTGGGGGAGGCGTGTGGAGCAGAGATGAGTGAAGAAGCTGCACTTGCCTCTTGGTCCTGGGAATGAACCAGGGACCTGCGGGACACAGGAGACATATGAAACTGACATGGGTGAGAGCACTGTCTGGCAGTGACAGTGGCAGCCTTTACCTTGATTTTGATTCTGCTCTTTTCCTTCCAGAATTGTCTGGCTGTTTCTGACCCTTTTCTATCTCAGGCCTCAGTGCTTTAGACCAACCCTGTTTTGTCAGGCATCTACCCAGAGGAGATGGGTAACTTTGGTGCTTCATTTAGAAACTATTCTTTCCCTTCTCTTATCTTTACTGCACATTTATGGTATTAAAACCCCTTTCGACTGAAGGTCTTACACACTAGAGTATGTTTTGTTTTGTCCTGATGCAGCAGACAGCAGAAGAACCTCTTTAGAGTGGGCAGGCTTTGGGGTCCCGGGGTGCACTCACCCGGCCCCGTAACAGACTTGGTGATGACGGCAGGACTGAGGCACGCAGGATTAGTCAGCCCTATGGGGAAAGGTGGCTTCCCCAGGGTGCTGGCTGGCGGTGAGTGCAAACATGGGTTTCTTCCCTAGTGTGTTGGTTTCAGAATTATGCCGATTTGCTGCTGACGCTGATTAATAAAACTGGCTTGGAGCTTAGAGGAACCATGTGTTGGTGTGCGATTTGCTTGCAGTCATTAGTTCACAGGTTTGACTTCGTGGAAATTGTGTGTGGTAGCAAGCTGTTGTACCCAAAAGGCGGCAGTGCGTTGGAACTCCGAAACCAGATCATATGCGGCATCTGCTCCTTCTGAAGCCCGTTTCAGGCCTCTTCGAAACGCAGAGGTTTTTCTTCTTTTGAGCTCTTACTAAGATTTTTGCCTTCTGTTTGTGTTACAGGGCAGGAGAGGGGCATCACTGAACCCCCCAACCTGCCTGCTCTAAATAGGTTCCATCATCTGGCACCTCAAGACAAAACATATAAAACCTTTAACAGAAAGGAACCTTAACCCAGTCAGTGTGCAATACAGAAAAGACACAGACTATAGCTTCTAAGTCAAACACCCCAAGTCCCGCATCAGACCTGTCCCCTCATGGGTGAAAGTCCACGCAAAAGGGACTGGCCCAGAGCAAGGCCTGAAAGCCGCCACAGTCTAA
>NW_004567104.1:74432442-74433162 GCF_000260355.1 Condylura cristata
GCACCTTCTGGCCGGGACCCACAGAAAAGGGTCAGCCATGGCCAGACAGGTCTGGGAGGGAAAGAGCAACATCAAAACCAAGATAAACGCGGCCGTGGCCACCTCCCCCCGGGTCTCTCACCACACCTGTGCCCCAGTCCAGGCCCGGAAGCAGCAAGCACACCATCTCTGCTCCCTGGGCCCCCCCCAGGTCTCCTCCTGGCTCCATCCTATTTCTGGAGATACTAATGGGAACAGGCCTCAACTCATTCCAACGGACAGAACTTGTGACAGTGAAAATGTTCCACAAAGGACCGAAGGGACTGCAGAGATGAACCTGATTTTTCATTAAGTTTTGTTTAAAATAATACTGAGTTTTTTTCCCCATTCTGTTTTGACTCAAGGAAAAATTCTTGCTTTGGCCTACCAGGATGCGCAGCCAGCCTGAGTATATTTTCTGTAAACAGAGCTAACTGTGTTTGTATTTTCTCTCTCCTTGATATCAACATGAGAGAAAAAAAAAAAAAAAGGTGGTAGTAATTTTTATTGCTCATGACAATCGATCTATTTTTTTGCATAATTTCAATAGGGAATTTTGTCTCTAAATTATATAGTTGAAAACAGGCTTCATTACATGGCTGTGATTGAAATTTTCCAGAAAGTTGAATTGGAGCTTAGCTAAGAAGAGAAACTGATGCGTTGTTTGTAAAGTTATGACATTTTGCTTTTTTTTTTTTTTTT
>NW_004567104.1:74435157-74446239 GCF_000260355.1 Condylura cristata
AAGGCGCATCAGCCCATGCTGGAGCAGGAGAAGGGCCCTCCGCCCCGCCCTGCCCCGGCCATGTCCCTGACCCTTGTGCATGGAATTGATTTTTACCCACGCCTGTGTCACCGGGCTCGCAGCAGGCGACGGCTGGAAGTGCGTCAGTCGTTCCCAAGTCAAGCCTCCACCGGCTTGGCTTGTTACCTGCCCTCCTTCACCTCAGTAAATGCAGAAATCAGAGCGATCCTTTACGCCCGGCCGCAGGCTGGAAGCAGGCGACATGAGAACCTAGAAGCTCCGTGTCGTTCCTTCTGGGCTTTTGGTTCCTTGGGGCTTTTTGCTGCCGTTTGACTTATTTTCACTTTGCCTTGTCCCCAAACATTTTGCTTTAAGCCACTTATGTCCCACCAGCCCGTTGCCATCCCAAATGTGGCATTTCAAACTTTCCAGAAAGTTTTTGCTGGAAGCTACTCAGATGAAGTATTCAGTTCTAATTAGCCTGAAGGCGGGTGGGTGGTGAGTGAGCTGATGAGGCGACCGAGGTTCTTGCTCTAAATAACCGTCTGACTTCAGAGTTTGACTAAGGGGGACCCATCGGCCAGGTTTGCTTGACACTGTCTGCACCTCGGCACTGCCAGTCTCGTGTTCTTAGAACAGCCCGGCCCCCAGCAAGTGGCATAGCTGGCCGCCTGCCCGTGACAGACTCAGTCTTGGGCACCCTTCGATTCTGAAACAGCAAGCCTGAGACGGAGAGGGCAGAACCACGAGCCCTGGCGTGAATTAGGTGAGTCTCCCCCACTGGCAGAAGACCGGGGAGCCCACACCCAGAGCACAGTGTTCGCATCCGCACTCTTACCTGTGCCCACCTGGCTCCATGTCTGCAGAGCTTAGAGGTGGACTCTGCTCTGTTACTGAAGCTCTCCAGGCTGTGGGCACCTTCTTCTGGTCACCTTTGTCTTCCCCTGGAAATTCAGGGCTCAAGAACAGTAGAGGCTGTCAGGATGCAGCAGGCTGGACGCGCCGGCTGTGCCATGACCCGGGACCCAGGCGCCTGGCCGCCTCCGCCCGCCCTGCCCTGACAGAGTCAGCGGGAAGGCAGGTTCTGCAGCTGCGGCCCCCGACAGCTCAGGGCCGGCCTCGGTCTCCCCGATCTCGAGGGTTCGCGGTGATGTTGCCTCAGCAGGCCCCCTCAAGGCGCAGGATCAGGGCTGTAGCAGATGGAACATCCCCGCCCAGACGGCATGGCCTCCTCAGGCCCGGCGAGCCCCTCATGCTTCCCTCACCCCTACATGCGGAAAACGGAAAGCAGAGTCCATAGAGACTTTTGCTTCCGTCTTTCAGACCTTTCGGACAAAGGCAGAAAACTAAAAGGAGACCAAGGCGAAGAGAAAGCCCAAACTCATCCGCAAGCTCAGGACACCAGGGAGCCCTTCCCTGCTTCTTGAATGTAGCTTGAAAGAGCAATGTCTGCACTGCCCTGTCCAGTGGCGGGCGAGGCAGAGGCCCCGAGGGGCGGCCTCAGGCTCAGGAGTGTCTCGCGTGGCTCCCTCCTTGTGTAACAGGAGGCCCCCAGGAAACGGGGAGGTTCCAGGTTCCCTGCCCCACCCAGAAGGAGGGTGGAGCAGAGAAGAGAAGAGTCTGGAGAGGAGACTGAGGAGGGAGGAAGCAGGATGGCGCCAGGAGGAGACCTGGGGGAGGCACAGGGAGCAGAGAGACACGTGAAGAAGCAGCTTTGTTTCAGGCCTTCCTTGGACTGGGTGAAAACAGACTGGGTGAAAGACCCGTGGGGAGGTGACCACGGCCGCGTTTATCTTGGTTTTGATGTTGCTCTTTCCCTCCCAGACCTGTCTGGCCATGGCTGACCCTTTTCTGTGGGTCCCGGCCAGAAGGTGCATTAGACTGTGGCGGCTTTCAGGCCTTGCTCTGGGCCAGTCCCTTTTGCGAGGACTTTCACCCGCGAGGAGACGGGTGACTTCGGGTGTTTGATTTAAAAGCCGTTTTTTTGTCTTTTCTGTATTGCACACTCATTGCATTAAAGTTCCTTTCCATTAAAGCTCTTATGTCTTGTTTTCATGCAGATGGCAGAACCTATTTAGAGCAGTCAGGTTTGGGGGTTCAGGGATGCCCCTCTCTCCCTGCCCTATAACACCTGTGCAAAGAATTGAACTCCTCAACACTTTTCCTCACACACAAAATCAGGTTAGAATACGGAATGGTGGGTGAGGTTCTGGGGGCTGGAGGTCAGGGTGATGGCAATCACAAGACCAGCATGCCTCTGACGGCAGTTCTGGCTCTCAGATCCTCCCCACACACAGGCTCATGTGCGTGGGAGCCCAGACGAGGCAGTGACCCTAAATTAAAAGGCTCACAGCTGGTGCGAGGGGAGTAGCTGCTGTGAGGGTCACATCTGCAAGGCAGTGCCCTCCCCCAAGGCTCGCTCTGAGCACTACCAGTCTCTGCTCCGCAGGGGTCAACCTGCCATCTGCTATCTGTAGAACACGACTGTAAGTTGCTGTGAGCTTTTCAGGAACTTCCAGTGTGACTTGGTATAAAGGCTGACCTCACCAGAAGATTGTCTATGCTTTTGTTCCTCGGCGTATTACAGCTTCACCAAGAAGAGTGTCAACAGCAATCATTTCCAGCACCTCCTGTTTTCCGAGGACACTTTTCTCCATAACCCCCCTTAGAGGCACAGGGGTCTTTACCCGCCCTGCCTTGGGGCCTCACTGGAGAGTCAGCTCCTGGTGGACTTCTCCAAAATTGAGCTTTGCTATCAATTCCTACAAGCCCCATCCAGATCTTTCTCAGCACTACTAATTGTACTGAACTGCTACCTTGATTGGTAAAAATACAAAATCTAAAACAGATGAGCCATAGAGATTATGAACACTAATCTCCAATACAAGCACCTATCTGGAATACCACCTTTGTTCCTGGCATGGACTTAAGACAGAACTTTCCAGGGCTGTGTTATGAATGATGTCCATGAAGGTCATTCTGGCTTAAGTTCAGACACCCAATGCTCCCTCATACACACACACACAAAAAAAAATCCAAGTCTGTTTTATAGAAGGGCTAACATTATTGGAACCTGGCTAGGCTCAAAGGAGAGAGAATTCTGTTCATACAGATTTCTGTTATTCCCCTGTGTAGACATAAAGCACCTTTCCTTCAAATCCCACAATATGGATAAAAAGGCAAGCCCAATCTTAAAGGTATTAAAATTAGAGATATAATCAGAATAGGTAGTTCTGTAATCAATTTATTCAAAGCATTAAAAATGGCCTTTCAATTTTCAATGCACACTCTTCCCACACAGAGTTGGGGAGATCAGATTTGGTGCCATCTGAAAAGGAAACTCTGTGTGGCCAAGTGCCACAGGAGCAGCAGATCTCCAAATCTCTGCAAACACTAGAAAGCAGAGACCCGAACTGAAAGCTCTGGTATGGCCCTGGGTTTTCTTATGAAGTATTTTGGGGTTCTGACAGCTTTTTAAAAAATATCCAGCACATTCATTATTCCGAAATATGTCTATTCTGGTCTAATGCCATCCAATTAGATTTTCTTCCTGACAGGAGCTGGTTCCATCTAATAAATTTGTTCAATTCTGTCAACACTTAGGAGACAAAACTTGCAGAATCTCGCTCATTGCTCCCATCGCACCTCGTCAGTCCGCAAGCAGGAGAGAGACCGTCAACGGAACGCAGAGCCTGAAAGCCTCCTCCAGAGAAAAAGTTGGACGAGTCAGAAAGATTAATATTTTCTCCTTTTCTTGTGGATCATCTCATACCCCTGGGGCCTCATTTTCAAACTGGCTGCGAAGAAAGGATGAAAGAGTCCACCAGAGCAGGATAATTAGTCCAGCGATGCTGCCGTGAGACAGAACAGGTCAGCGGCTACTGCTGGGACGGTCTCTTCTTAGAAGCCAAGGCACGGCGTCCCTGTCCACAGCGTGTCCCCTCATCACGGGTCTGGGATCTGTGTGGCGAGCGGAAGCAGCGTGCCTGGCTGGAGTCTGTCCTGTGCTTCGGGCTCCACCGAAAGTGAATCTCTGTTTTGTTTTTTTTTAAGATTTAGTTACTTATGCATACAGAACTGGGGTACAGTAGAGGAGCAGAGAGAGTGGGAAGCAGAACAGGTGGATGGATGAAGTCACTGCTGAGGGAGCAGCGGGCGGGTCAGGAGAGGTCTGCCGCGCCACGTGGGTCACCTCCGGGGCGGGGATCGAACTCGCGCTGAAGTGGCTCTAGCTTCCTAGTACCGTGCTTCTTAGTGCTGCGCCCCCAGGGAGGGCCCCAGAGATCATACATTCCTATGCCCTCACTGCCAACCTATTTTCTTCTGCTTACCTCAGTAGCCCCTGTCTTTTGGAGTGCACCCCTCGCAGCAATACGCACCGCAGCGGCTGCGCTGGCTTCTGCTGGGGGGGGGGGGCCTCCTCCAAATGGGAACGGACTTGCCCGAGGGAGGGGCCCATCAGCACGGCCCCACTCTGCCGATTCTGTGCACGGCCCATGCAGCCCGCCCTGCGTCTCTCGGCTGCGATGCTGAGACCTGGCCTGCCCACACCACACAGGAATCCAGGCCGCGGATACCATGCTCAGATCATATTTGATTCCCAGATGGATGTATCCTGGCTCCCAAAGCCAAAGTTTCCAGTTTCTGAGAAGTTACTTTTCGTAACTCGTACTCTGGCACCCTCAGACCTTTCTCCAAGATTTCTTCTGGCTTGGCTCCACGGACTGAGCAGTGAATCTTTTCATTTCTTCTGATGCCAAAGGATCGGACAGTGTGTGTTGCCTTGGAGAACACAGGGGTCTGACCTGTGAGCAGCTCTAGCACCTTAGAGGCCCGCGTCAGGCTGTGTCCACTCTCCCCCACACAGATGCTGAGGCAGAGCTTGCAGATGCGAAGTTCCCGCACAGGGTTCTCCTTTTCCCCCTGACCCTGTGCCATGATGGAGAACAGGAAGAGTTGTTAGGCAGACTTAAAGAGCAGGTTTACTAGGGAAAAGACAGAGGAGTAAAGGACACTTGCATGGACAAAAGCGGGCAGGGAGAGCTGCCCCGAGAGGGACAGGTTTGCTGAGAGGCCTACTTGGTCCAGGCGGGCAGCCTTCAGGAGGGCGGCCTCCGCTGAGGGGTCAGTGCACAGAGGCCCCAGCAGGTGCAGGTCACAGGCGGGCAGGAGGCTGCTGCCCTGCTGAGGGGCAGAGCTGGTGGGCAGGAGCCCTGCGTGGGCCCAGGTGGGCAGGAGGCTGTCCTGGGCAGGGCAGAGACTACCTGATAGTGTCCTTTTCTCCTTGGGAGGGGCTCACTCCTCTGTGGGGTGGCCTGCTTGCTGCTAATTTTGGAGAACTTTGTGGAATCCTAAAGGGACCGGAGATTTCAACAGGGGCCGATCTCTGTATCTTCACCCACAGGTCTGTGCTCCTGACATGCTGCAGCAGGCCGACGCAGCAGTCTGACACAGGAGTCTGATACTTGCCTGGGCCTGATGGCTGTGATAGGCACTAAGGGTCTTGATGTCTATGGCTCGGTTGATGGTCATGCTAGTCCCTTTTGCCCCCGCCTCCTCGTGTGAGTCCGGTTTTAATCCTGTGATGTCTCCTTCAGGTATTCTGTTCTTCTCCCCCATCACACCCATGGGCCAATGCAGTTCTCCTGGGTGGCGGCTGCAGTCAAAACATCCCGTCCACACTACATGCCAAGCTCTGTGCTGGCCCATTAAAATCACCACTGAGGTGATTTGGTGATGGGAAACCCGCGGGGGTTACAATCGAGATGGAAAAAAAAAATGTGCAAAATGATGTAAAAATAAACTTTGTAATAAAAAAAAAAATCACCACTGATTTCAGTTGCCATGCGGTTTTCTTTAAGAGAAGCATTGGGGGTGCAGCTGGTCGAAGCATAGCACAGGAAGGCTAAAGCCACTTCAGCATGAGTTTGAACCCCAGCCAGGGAGGTGACCCACCTGGCGGGCAGACCTCTCTTGACCCGCCCGCTGCTCCCCTCAGCAGTGTACTTCATCAATCTGCCTGTTCTGCTCCCCTTTCTGTCTCAGGTGAGTCCTCTCATGGCCCCTGCACCTCTGGCCTATACCCCAGTTCCGTATGCATAAATAAATAAATCTTTTTTTAAAATAAATAAATAAAAATAAAAGCAGCATTGGAGCTAACATTTTGCCAGTGAAGAACTCCGAGCACCTGCGAGGCAGTTTTCTTAGCGGGAGAGCCACACAGGGTTGCCAAGCGGTGACGCTCCAGGGCTCCCCAGCACCCCTCATCTTCATCAGCACTGCAGAAGGGGAAGCACAGGCAGGAAGCAGAGGCCCAGAAGTGGGGTCATCAGGAGCAGGCTGGCTGAAGGCTTCCGGCTACCTGAATTGCCCTCTCCAGCCACTGCCTCCAAGGGTCATTAGGGCCAAATAAGCTGTCAGGTGGCACCTGTTGCAGCCACCTCCAGAATAAGCACCTCCCCCCCCACCCCACCCCAGGAGGCCTGTGGTACCTGGGAGCCTGAAAGATCTCCCTCAAGGGTCACTTAATTACCATCTGCAAAGCCTGCACAGCAGGGAGCTCGAAGGCTTTGCAAAGGGATGGTGTGTCCTCCCCCAGTCCAGGTGAGGGTCTGGGTGAGCAGATGAGCATAGAGTCCAGATGCTCCTGGCTGTCTCTCCCCTCAGGACAGCGCTGCATCCCGCCCAGGCATCTGGACGGCACCTCCGATGGGCGCTGATGTGGCTCAGGCCTACACTGCTGGTCCCCACTGCCAGGCAGCAAGCAGTGTGGCCGGTGGCCGGCTCACTTCCACACGTAAGCCCAGCCCCAGTTCTTCCGCTTCTCTGCCTGCTCTTCCCGCATTTAGCACCACGGCCGGCACAGCACAAGGCTGCAAGTGACTCTGCGCCATGAAGTGATCAAGTCCAACTTGAGATTTTGAGCCTGCAGCTTTGAGCATAAGCACCACAGACGTCCTAGAGTGGTGTCACCCAGGGTGACCCCCAGAAGGAGTCTTCTGGCAAATACTGCAGAGGTCAGTGCCAAAGCAACACAGACCTGGATTCACCTGATGCCACCGAATCCCCAGACTACCCCAATACAATGAGCTCATAACCCCACCTGCCAACCGAGCTCAGTTTTCCACACCTGGACACCTGGTTTTCCTTTCAAACCACTCTTCACTCCTCGTCTCCCCTCCTTTCCCCTCCGCCTTCCTAGGGTGCTGATGCTGGAACTTCCACCCTTCCTCCCATCGTGTCCTCGTTCCTCTCCCTCGCCTCCCTTTGCTGTCTGCCCACAGGCCCAAGCTGGTGAGCAGTTATTCCATCACACTCAGAAACGCCCAGGTGCGGCCCACCTTGTCCTTGCACTGCAGCCAGCGCCAGTTTCAGCCCAGCACCAACCTCCTCTATCCCACCACCCTGCGGGTCTCCCTTCCCCCGACAGGCCCAGTCAGAGGAACTGTCCTTTATTCAAAGGAACAAAGTTGAACAGCCTGGTCACACTCCTCTCCCAGTCTAACGAGGAAGAAAAAAGATCAAGTGCCACAAGGTGAAACTCCTCCCTCCACAGTTGCCATCAAAGCTCCGCAGGCTCCGACCCAGACAGGCCCGGTGTCTCCCAGCGGCGCCCTCTGCCCCAGGCCTCGTCCCTTCGAGGTCCCGCCTGGCTTTGGTGCTCCCAAGGTCAGCCTCCTGCGGGGCCCTCTGGCTGGGTGGCCTGTCCCTAGCCCACTCTCCCTTCCCCGGTGAGCCAAACTTGCCTCCACGGCAGTTCCAGAGTCGTATCGTTTGATGGCAGCAATCTGAAAGGCAGCAACAGAGAGAACTCTTGGCAGAGACAGCGTTCAGCAATTTCAGACGGCGGCCCTTTCGCTCTGCACCCCTGATTTTGCCATTCCTGCTCAGCAGCTGCAGGTGTTCTGGAAACACTGTTGGAAGAGCGGTGACATCCCTACTCGAGAACCCTAACCCCTCGACCCGGAGACAGTGGCTCAGGGTGGTAAGCTCGAGAGACGCTGTGGATGGAGCTTTGTTGTCTGAGTCAGCTGAGCTTGCTGACACGGTCACGTTCTGCCAGCCCTGGTCAGCCCTAGCCTTCGAGTCGGCGGGAAGGAAAAAGCTTCGAAGCAGCCACTCGGAAAGCCAGCCCTGGTGCAAAGGGACAGCCCCGTGCAGAGGCTGTGCCAGTGGGCTCCTCGCAGTGAAAGTCAGCATCTGAGTCCTCCTGCCATCTCTTTCTGGGAAACTGTCATGTGGTCTGGACTGCCTCAGAGGAGGCCCAAGTCCTGGAAATGATGGGGCTGTCCAGGCACTGACCGGAATAGACCAGGATGGCCAGACCTCCAAGGACTTACCCACAATCCCCAACCGGCTGGCACGTTTGCTCACCACTCTGCCTCGCACCACCCTACAGAGGTCCAGGCTCTGGAGCCAAAACCCTCACCCTTCCCACAAGCCGGCTCTGCGTATTTTAGTGTGACTGCACCAGCATGCCGGGAAGCAGGGCGGCAGCCCAGGCCCAGCGGTCCACTTCAAATGTCAGCAAGAAAGGCAAACATTCCCTCCCAGGGTGGCAAGGAATACGCCAACCTTGGCGTCTGGCCTCAGGCAGCTTCCAAGAACTCACCAGAAATACCCAGGAGCAGAGAGGGTCAGGCTGTTTGGTCAGGCAGGCTCCCGGTGCCAGAGGTGCAGGTCTGAGCTCACACATGCTCTGCTCGGGAAGAGCTCGCAGGTGAGGAAGGACAGTGCCTACGTAGACCCGGCTGACCAGGCCAAGGAGCACAGCCACAAAAATTCAGAGGCCGTCGGCAGGCTGGCAGCAAAGGGCTTTTTTCCCCATTAAGCAGTTTGTGGACGGAGGCAGCTCTCCAAACACTCTGTGGCAGTGCCACCGGGCAAGGATGGCTTGCACTTTGTTGGTTAATAAAAACGGTGACACATCTTCTTCCCTCATTCCCTAGGGAAGTTCTGCTGCTGACACGAGCTCTGGGTAGAAGGCCCGCAGCCTCTGTTTGGTGGAAGATTGCGTGGGGCAGCTCAAACCTGGTATCCACAGACGGGGTCATGCTCGGAGCCGTGCTCCATTGATTTGAGGTTTGGCACAAACCAACAGGATATTTGTGACCCTAAACAGCCATCACCAAACCCCCACGGCTGCTATCAAGACCAACTATTTGCTTTTACTAGGACATTCTGATAGTGGCTTCCCCTGCGGTGAAGTGGTCACCTTGTGGTCAGCCCTGTCTGTGCTGCAAGTCATGCAAGTTAAACCCCAGAGGAGCCCGCCACGGCTCCATCTGCTGGCCCCAGCCGTGTGCCAAGGGCCCGCTGTGGTGGAGACCCGCACCACGCCACGCACAGTGGCCTGGCGCACACGCTTACAGGCGGAGTCGGCTTCAGAATGTGCGCGATGAGAGCAAAGGGAAGATGAAAGCAAGCCCAGACAAGCCCGGAAACCGAGACTCCCCGAGGGGGAAGGGCGCCTCCCTAGGTGGAGGCTGATGGGCTTCGGTGGGGGTGCGCTGTGGTGACGCCTAGCTGAGGTGTAATCTTGTACCCCTAAATCATATACAGTGTTGTTGTAAGCCATTTTCACATCGATAAAAATATATTCCAAATATAAGAGATCGTGGGTTAGGGTGACGGACACTGATGTAACAGGCGTGCACCGCCAATCTCCCGGGACCTGGTACAATGAACTTGGATGCAGCGGGTCTGGGCGGAGCCTGAGATGCTGCATTTCCAGCAAGCTCAGAGCCTGCCCACGCGGCAGGACGGCCTACGGGGGCACAGTCTGGACAGCAAATGCATGGGCCTCCCTGGTGGCGCAGGGGCTGAAGCGCAGCACTGTGAGGCTGCCACAGCCGCTGCAGCAAGAGCTGGATCCCTGCCCAGGGAGGGACCCCCAGGGCGCCGCAGACCTCTCCAGTCTCCCCGCTGCTCCCCTCAGCGGTGGGTTTCAGATCTGCCTGTTCTGCTCCCCACTCCGTCTCTGGCCTGCACCCCAGCTCTTACATGCGTAAATAAATAAAAATAAACCTAAAAAACAAACAAACAAACAAAAAACACCTCGAACGCAGGCAACACGCGGTCACCACTGCTCTCCCACCAGCGGTCTGGCAGCTGGTCCTCCAAGCTGCAGCAGGGCTCAAAGCCTTCAGGACGCCCCTCGGAGCTGCTTCAGGACGGCTGTGCGGCATGACCCACATTCAGGCCCAGCCGATGGGGGTGGACGCTGCCCCTGTCCGCGCCCTGACTGAGGAGCCTCGCTGGCTTGCTCAGTCCCTCTGTTGGTCTGTGGGCTTTAAAACATCCTCAAGCAACAAAATGGCAATCCCGGGAAAAGGGGGATCCACCCCTGGGTGCGGCCGCAGATGCCCCCAGCAGGGAGCCTGGAAAGCGCCGGATGACGTCGGCCAGGGAGCATCACCCGTTTCCACATCATAATCCTCAGTTTGGGAAAACCAAGTAACAGAAGGTTATTTCGCTCACTACTTTCAATGCACACCCCGCCCCCTCAACACCACTGGAAGGACAAAAAGGTGCTTTTTTATTTTTTTTATTTATTTATGCATACAGAATGGGGTACAGGCCAGGGGTGCAGGGGTGAGAGGATTCACCAGAGGCAGAGTGGGGAGCAGAACAGGCAGATGGACGAAGTACACTGCTGAGGGGAGCAGCGTGCGGGTCAGGAACGGTCTGCCGCGCCTGGATGGCCTTTTTTAATCCTGATTTTTAAAATATCCTTGGGTCAAAGCCTCAGCAAATGGATCACTGGCTGCCATTTTTAAAAGTAAGTCATTTAGTCTTAATATTGGACTAAATTAATTTATGGCCTTTATTCTGTAGTGAGGACACCGAAGTCGGAAAGAACCTCACAGTCTAGGAAGAGATGCAGTCAGGGTGCCGGGCACAGGGTGGGGGCTGTGTCCCCCCCAAACAACACCCCTCCGAGCTTACACCTGCTAACCTCTCTTTAAAAACCCAACCTCAGAGCTTTACTGTCTCTGGTGAAGCTTCTCACCGCCCCTGAGCCTCTGGCCTGTACCCCAGTTCTGTATGCACAAATAAATAAATCTTTAAAAAAAAAAAAAA
>NW_004567104.1:74446339-74527421 GCF_000260355.1 Condylura cristata
AAAAAAAAAAAAAAAAAAACCCAACCTCAGAGCTTTAAAAGATGCACTTACCAACCAGGGATTTTTTTTTTTTTAATCAAAAATTTTCTCAAAGTGGAAAAAAATCAATCATACATACCCCCTTCACTTCCCCACAAATCCCTCTCTTCTCCAATACCTTGTCCACTTTCTGATGCCTGACCGACACTTCCCATGAACAAACTTTTAAAGTGGGAAAAACGGACGATGGCCCCTGAAAATGAAACCCTGGTGTGAAAACCATTGATTATTTTTTAAAAAATAACCTCAAAAAATCGCTCAGAGCAAAACAAACCAATTTGAATGTTTTATACTAACATCCGCTGCCCGCTCTCATCAAGGCCTATTTTCAAAACGTTGGGGTGAGTGAGAAGCAATTTACTCTGAAGTGCAATTCACCACTTCTCATTTTGTCTTGGGGCGAATGTGCAGAGCCATTTGGGGTGCACAGCCCCTGTCTGTGATATGATGGGAAATGACGCCCACCAAAAGCACAGCTCTACCCACCTGGCGCCCTATCTCAGACAAGACCACGTGTTAACACACGCGCCATTTGTTCAAAACCGATTGAAGACACGACTCTGCCAGCAGTGTGACCGCCTGTGCAGAGAAAGGCGCATCCAGGCACATCCCGGGGGCGGTAGGAACCTGCGGGGTGGAGTGCGGGGTCCATTCCAGGCATCTGTACTGTTCTGTCTGTGATGGCGGGAAGCCAGCGCTTAGCCTTTCTGACTCAGTTTCCTCATCGGTGGAATGTCTATGAAATAACCTCGCTTGTCACGAGAATTAAATGAGCTCAAGTGCACACAGTGCCTTTGATATAGGTGCTCAATGAATACCAGTTTCCCTTCCGCATTCTGCTGTGCATACAGGCAAGGTTATGGAAGAGCAGATGTGTAAACAAGCCTGGACATCCCAGCTCTTAACTTGTAGATCTCAATTCATATTCCATAATTAATACAAATGTACAAATGTATATAGAACAAAATAGCTTATGCCCATAGCCAAATGTCTCACACACCAGTGCTTTCAATGCTTTAAAAAAAAAATCCTGGGGCCCTCCCTGGTGACGCAGCGGGTTAAAGCACAGCACTAAGAATCTAAAGCCACTTCAGCGTGAGTTCGATCCCCACCCCAGAGGTGACCCACATGGCGCGGCAGACCTCTCCTGATCTGCCCACTGCTCCCCTCAGCAGTGTACTTCGTCGATCTGCCTGTTCTGCTCCCCACTCTGTCTCTGGTGAATCCTCTCACCGCCCCTGCACCTCTGGCCTATACCCCAGTTCTGTATGCATAAAAAATATTTTTAATATATTCTGGAACTTTCTCATTCTCTTTGAATACTGTGTCCTTCCATCTCCCTTGCCCCCCAGTCACCACGTAATGCCCACAGTGAAACAATTGGCATATGAGAACGCCAACAAGTACTGTAAGGAGGCCTTGCGCTCGCATAGGGCCAAGAGTCTAAATGAATATATTCAGATCTGCTGGGACATTGATGGGCATTTTATTCAGGGCCAAGTCATCGCCACTGCCCTTAGGCCCGGGCACGGACCCCAGGCTGCTGGCAATAAGACCTGCTTCAACTGCGGCACCCTGGGCCATTTCAAAAGGGAGTGCCCGCAACTCACTCAAGGGACAACTACCAGACCAGGGAGGTGTCCCCGTTGTAGGAAGGGAGCCCATTGGGCTAATAATTGCAGATCTAAAACAGATATAGACGGAAGGCCGCTCCCTCCCCAAGATCAGCAGCAGGGAAACGGGTGGAGGGCCCCGCTCCAGGGCCCCAGAACCTCAGTGTATGGAGCAATGACACCAGGAATCGGGAACTTACCCCAGCAGTGGCCGTATTCAGTTCATCCCACAGGGCAACCCTTTCGCGTTACAGACCTCGCCCGCGCCACCCCAGGAAGCACAGAATTGGACCTCAGTACCTCCGCCCGAGCAATCTTAACAGCCCAAATGGGGGTACAAGCCCTGCCTACAAATGTACACGGGCCACTCCCCAAGGGAACGCTGGGGCTCATTTTGGGGAGAAGTAGTACCATTTTGAGGGGAATCCAAGTTCATCCCAGGGTGAGTAATGCGGACTATCAGGGAGAAATAAAAATTATGACATCAGTCACACATGGGGTGACTGTTATCCCCCAAGGAGACCGCATTGCCCAACTGCTTCTATACCTACAGTTACTACCTCTAAGCCCGCGATACGTGCCGACAGAGGCAGGGGGCTTTGGATCTTCAGGCCCTGCAGCTTTTTGGGTAGCCCGCATGAACGAGAGGCCGTGCTTGAAATTAACTATTGAGGGTAAACTATTTAGTGGAATACTGGACTCTAGAGCTGATATCTCCGTCCTGTCCTTACAGGCATGGCCCAAGAAATGGCCGTTGGAAGCCAGTACAGCCACTCTGCAGGGTATAGGACAAGCCAGTCCCAATAAGAGTGCAAAAACATTGAAATGGCAGGATGCCGAGGGCCATAATGGCTATTTTCAGCCTTATGTCCTTTCGGAACTGCTGTGAACCTCTGGGGAAGAGACATTCTTCAGGAAATGGGGGTTGTTTTAACCACTCACCCTGTGACACCCCCCGCTGCCCGAATCACGCAGCGCCTGGGGGGCGGGGGAACTGGGACGAAGGTCAGGAAGGAGTCTGCAAGGCCGGTCACAGTCCCTAACACCAGATGAACAAATTACCAGGCTGTCAGGGGATCGACGTGGTTTGGGCCATTTTTAATCAGGGTCACTGTTCCGGAGCCTGCCCCACTCTCTATAACTTGGAAATCAAATAAGCCAATTTGGGTGGAGCAGTGGCCCTTAACTCAGGAAAAACTGCAGGCCGCTCATCATCTAGTTCAAGAACAGCTGCAGGCTGGACACACTGTTCCTTCCACTCACCTTGGAACATACCTATCTTTGTCATAAAAAAGAAATCTGGGAAATGGCGACTGTTGCAAGATCTCAGGGCTGTCAATGAGATCGTGGAGCCTATGGCCCACTTCAGCAGGGACTACCCAACCCCTCCGCCATACCCCAAGGGTGGCACATCATCACAGTAGACTTAAAGGACTGCTTTGTTAATATTCCCTTGGCAATGCAGGACTGTCCTCGCTTCGCCTTTAGTCTTCCATCCGTAAATTTTAAGGAGCCAGCCTTGAGATTCCATTGGGTGGTGCTTCCACAGGGCATGGCAAATAGTCCCACCATATGCCAAACTTATGTTGCTGCTGCTTTAGAGCCCGTCCGCCGCCGTTTCCCACAATTGTACGTCATCCATTATATGGACGACGTGTTATTATCTGGACCCGATCAGCCGCAATTGCTCCAGGCTTATGCCCAAATGCAACAAGACCTGGAAAGGGTAGGGCTCCTCATAGCACCAGAACAGGTCCAAATGCAGGCCCCCTTACTCCTATCTTGACTACAGGTTAGGATCCGGTAATGTAAGGCCACAAAAATTGACTCTAAATACTTCTTCCTTGCAAACTCTGCATGATTGGCAACGATTTTTGGGAGATGTTCAATGGATGCACCCCTCTCTTGCCATTACAACCAACGACCTGAGGCCGCTGTATGAGATACTTGCGGGAAATCGGATCCCACCTCTCCCCGGGCCTTAACACCTGCAGCCAAACAAGCCCTAAGACTTCTTACGGATAGTATCGAAAACATACACCTCCATCAAATTGACTATAGCCTCCCGTTACAGTTCATCGTGCTTGCTTCGAAGCTTGCCCCTACGGGAGTCTTTTGGCAAAAGGGACCTATATTATGGGTGCACATGCCCACGTCCCCCGCTAGAGTTACCCCCTACTATGAAGCGGTCTTACAACTACTGTGGCGGGCAACTAGGATCGCCACGCAAACATTTGGCATACACCCTGGCATAGTTATAATGCCTTATACCAAAGAACAACTGACACATTTCCAGCAATATAATGATGGCTGGACTCTCTTCCTTGCCTCCTTCGCCAGCAAGTTAGACTCCCATTACCCTCAACATCCTTTGATGGGCTTCTTCAAAAATCACCCCTTTATATTTCCCCGGATAGTAAAAGACAACCCCATGCCAGCCGCACGAACGATCCTTACAGACGCCTCCCCCGGAGGCAATGCAGTGGTGGTTACTGGAACGAAGGTATGGAAGCGCCCTGTAGGGGACGTATCCGCCCAGGTTGCGGAAGTGATGGCCTGCCTCTTCGCCTTCCAGCTCTTTCCACAGGAACCTGTAAATTTGTACACAGACAGCGTGTACATGGCTCACATATTTAAGCCCCTGGAGACATCAGCATATGTCTCACCTACCTCCAAGGTCCAACACGCACTAAGTTGTGTTCAGTATCTCATCTGGCTACGCACAGAACCTCTTTTTGTCGACATATCCGCAGCCATACGCAGCTACCTGGTCCCTTGTCTGCGGGTAATAACCTAGCTGATAAAAATACCCACATTTGTCTTAATGCTCATGCCTCAGACCTGCACAACAAATTTCATCTCAATGCACGTTCCCTTCAACACCACACTCAGTGCGCACGAGAAGCAGCACAGGCTATTACAACCTCCTGCCCCCGCTGTGCCCCCTTTCTGCACGGCCCTATGCTCGGAGTTAATCCGCGTGGCTTGCGCCCGAATCACCTATGGCAGATGGACGTCACACAGATACCTGCTGCAGGACGGCTAGAGTTCACCCATGTCACGGTAGACACCTTTTCGGGCGTCATTTTCGCATCATTACACGTTGGCGAACGTACTAAAGATGCTATAGCACACTGTTTGTCGGCCTTGGCCTACATGAGCAAGCCGCAAACCATAAAAACTGATAATGGCCCCACGTATCCCAGTAAAAAATTTGCTTCCTTTCGCCAATATTATGGCATTTCCCACAAAACCGGGATCCCTTATAATCCCATGGGCCAGGCCATTGTGGAAAGGGCCAACCAGACACTCAAACAATATTTTCAAAAAATGAAAAGGGGGGAGTATGCCCCCTCCCCGACCACCCAGCTGTCCACCATCCTCTTTATTCTCAATTTTTTCACCGTGGACATGGAAGGGCGGTCGCCCATGGAACGCCACACATAATGCTAGATCACGTGACCTTGGTTGGGTCCGGTGGAAGGACCTGCAATCCGGGCGATGGATGGACCCTAGTCCTATATTGGCAAAGGTGAGGGGGGCAGTGTGCGTTTTCCCCCCAGGGGCAAACAAGCCTATCTGGGTTCCGGAACGCTGCATACTACCAGTGAATCAGGATGCGGAGCCTGGTACTTCCCCTGCTGCAGATGCTGACCCTCGTCATAATGGCAAGAACACACCTGAGGTGGAGCTTGGTAAGAAACCCCCCACTCCTGATGCCGGTGAGTAAGGCTAGTCCCCTCTTTCCCTCATTCTTTGCCAATAATATGACTGGGGGATCGGCCTCAGCCAGGGTAGAACTGGAACAAGCCAACATCACAGAGCATTTCAACCTGTCCGAGTCCCTCTGTTTTTATAAGATCTCTAATGCCTCCGAGTTACCGGACAACTCCTCCTTTTACCATAAATGCCTTGTGCTTAGTAATAACTCACTTGCTGATTTCTCTGCCAACGCTTCCGGTAGCCTGGTTATAGGGCTGTGGAACACCTGGTACCCCATTCATAGACACTCCTCTCCACCAAATAACAGCATCCCGGGGCCTAAACTAGTTCCCCGGTGCTGGGACTCTCCCCGAGATTTCTCCCAAAAATCTGCTCTGGGGTGGGAAGACTGCATAAGTAAAGAGCCCGACCTATTGAAGAGTCGGGTTGACATGTGGTGGTACGGTCATCGTCCGGCTTGGGAAAACTCTGGCGATCAAGGATGTGAATATTACTATCATAACCCAGTAATGGCAAGTATTGTCCCCTTGTTTTGGGGTATGTATCTCTGCGGCCCCAGGCCTGCCTGGATGCAGTTCCCATGATGCTGCAATGCGGGCACGCTTTTAATGCCAAGGCCACCTGAAATCAATCGGATATATTTGAGACATCTCTAAAGATAAACTATACCGCTGGACGAGATTTGACCATACAACCCTCTGCTTGCATTCTTGCTCCTTTTTCTTTGTACTGTGGAACTCCACTGTGGGGCGCGAGGTTCTCAATTGTTCTTCCAGGAACTGCAGACTGAGCGATTGCTGGGACGGCTCTGATGGCACGCTGGTCGTTCGAGTGCCCGCGGTGGTTCCCCGGCCTGTAGAAGTATCCCAGGGGCGGCAGGAGGTTGTGCTCTATCGACAGCGGCGGGACTTCGGGATCACCGCCACAATTGTTGCTGCCGTTGCCATCGCCGCCACTGCTGCCACCGTGGCTGGCCTCGTGTTACAACAGACAGACCTGACGGTGGAAGTTGTGGACTCTCTCTCTAGTAACGCTTTTGAAATTGTAAAACAGCTGAATGCCTATTTGCGAGGCCCATGGAATTCCTCTTAATTACACCTTGCAGGTGGCCCATCATATTGTTAGCATCAATAGTACCCAAGTCCCTTCTATCCAAGCGACCTCTTGGTGGAACGTGATGGCTAGGCTTGGTGGCTGGGTCCAGCGGTGGGCAGGAATGCTCTCACTTGTGTTGCTTCTGCTCGTGGGGGTCAGCATCTGCCTCTGGGTCTTGTTTCGCTTCATCCAACAGAGTCAAGCCAGGCACACAGTCATTCTCCAGGTCCTCCTGGGTATGACTGCTGACACCCATGATGCACTACAAGTCTGGCTCAAGATGATATATAAGTCCTGAGTCCCCCCTGTGACGGGCAACCCCACTTGATCATGTCGCTCGCCTAAGACAGGGTCGGAGGTCACTCAAAGACGGGTAAGAGCGTACAGTCGGTGGAGACCTAAGACAGGGGTTCTCGGCTTAACAAAATAAAAATGGGGGAGATGTTGCGTCCTTTGCCTGGACAGACCTCCCCACCTCCCCCACAGAATCACATGCACACTGTTGTGTGGAAACAGAAAGAATGAGCCGTGGGTGCTGGAACAGAAAAACAGGAGGCAGACAGTGTTCCTGCCTTGTGTTTACCCGCTGTTCTTTGACCCCCATGTTATTGCCGCATGTTATTGACACACTTGCTGAGAGCTTCCGCCTCCCCCCAGCCCCAGGTTCTATGCTGGAGGGTATAACTAGGGAAGGAGAGAAGAATAAAGTGCGCTTTGCTTGCTGACCATGAAGTGTGTGTTTTAATCCTGACGTCCTTCGCTCAGACCATCTCTGCTGTCGTGCTGGCACGGCGGGGTCCCATCACGCCATAAGCTCCTCTGGTAGGTCCCCACTACTGGGCGACAGCGGACAGCCCTAGGAACGCTAGATGTCTCTCAGAACGTCAAGATGCTTATCAGAACTTCTTGATAACACACCACTACAGGGCTCCGGGGTCATGCCCAGCAGGAGAAATGTCTGTTCCGACTGGGACACAGAGGAAACAGCGCGTAAGTCTGTCCTAAGAGTGTGGCAGGTAAGTTGGTGACTCACCACTTGACACCACATTTGTTACTTCGGTTCTCAGAACCCTGAAATGGATCACGGTCCAGGGCGCCCAGCGAGAGATGTGAACTACACAGCAGTCTGAAGCCTCCCGCCGTGACGCCTGCAGCCGTGAGCGCCGTTGTGGTCCACAGAACCAGACGTGGGTTTTCGCTGCGACACCAGCGTATCTGAGAACTTCAGGCGTAGGACCCGTCAGGTGGGGGAAAGACTTGCCCAGGGTTGCCGTGCCAGTGTCAAGGAGGGCAGACAGATAAACACACCTATGAAGGACTGAGTTACCAGGTCACCTGTGCCTCGCCTGAAGAATGCTCGACGTCACACCTTCAGTGCCGTGACCCTCCCTGCCTACGGCCTATTGCCTTCCTCTAGCTGATGCAAACTGTAAAATAATCATCACCGATCCCACGGCTGTGTCCAAGGAGGTGATTTCTTCCTATCAGAGCAAAAAGCCTCATGTAAATGCCACTTTAATCAAAGGCAGACACTGAATTCCAACCAGTCCTCTAACACTGCAAGGCTGCACTTCAAGGCGTTCTGCAGTCCTCTACCACTCATATTTTCCTCGTGAAGATGCCAGCGTGCAGCGCACACCTAACATTCAGTACGTCGGTTTCAGCTCTGCAGATCCTGGATCTTGTCCTTTAATAAACCTGTCACTGACAATGAACCCGAAAGCTCTGCTGTCAAATCCTCTATGTTCTTCACCTTTAAAACGAAATCTGAGCAGCTGTCAAGCCAATTTGCTGGCTCCTGACCTAACACTAAAGAAGCCTATGTGTGCAGATATGCCATGCGGCAGCTTGGACCACAAGCTGCTCACACAAGCCCGGGCACATGGTGCCTCTCAGCAAGTGGAAGGCTGTAAGGATGGAACACGGGGGCCAACTTAACAAGCCATCGCGACAAGCATGGAAGTCTGTGGACCAGAATTCTCTCTCAGCTTTGGAAATCATTTTCTGTGTGCCATTCTCACAGAAGATTAAAATACGATGCCAAAATCAGTCTCAATGCTTGGTGCAATCCCAATTAGCGAGGACTCCGCGGATTAGTCAACACCCCATAAAACATATACAAGGGTGTAGACGGGGGATGGTATGCATGCATTAGCTGGCTGGATGGTAACTGACACGTATGTGTGCTTGTACAGTGCTACACCCAGACAGACAGCCACAAACACACCACATCACATCCAATGTAAGAAAATTACCACCAGCCCAGCTAACAGTCGCCAAGAAAGAAGCACAAAACATAGCGAACCCTCTATAATTCACGTAAGTAATGGTAAGACACTGATAGCGACTTAATTAAATTCAGATTTTGCTTTAAAATGCAGAATGTGATGATTTTATTGCACATGTACTTGTGCTAAAACTTTCCATTCCAGCAGATGGCGAGTCGCTAACTTGGGAGCATGGAGAAGCAGCCTGAGAGTGAGTCCAATGGTGGGTTTTATCTGAGCGTAGACAGAAGTCCCGGAGTTTGAAGCCCTAACATCCCTATTTTCCAGATGAGAAAATTGAGATTTCCAGCGGCATGATCTAGAGCCAGAGTCTGAGTCGGGGCCACCCCAGAACCGGTACTGTGCTGCCGGCTTCATTTAACAGGTACAGGTTACTCTGACCCCAGCGCTTCCGTGTCTTTATACACAGCTCATGAGTCACGTTCCCCTGGAGGGCGCATGACAGGCTGACGGTGCCAAGGTGGTGCCTCTTAACTTGCTGAAGTTTGCATCACTGCTGAAGGGTGGGTAGGATCCAGTTTTGGGGCCTGAAGCTTAAGCAAGTTGGGGACCTCTTTTATAGAGGAATGCAAACTTAAAAGTATAAATTTGGGTGTAAATGGGGAGGAAAATCATAGATCAATTTATTAGAGAGTGGAGATTCAGGATTTTTCTGATAAGGTAGCAAATCAACTTATCAGCATCATTTTGCTGCTCATTCTCTGGCTTCCACTCCAAGCAGAACAATCTTGAGATCCAGCTCTCCCCACTCACCGACCCATGTGAGGGAGACCCGACAGCTAGGCCTGTCTTCATACTAACTCCAGACTTGCTAACAGTCTGATTACTTGAGGGGCTTGTGGGGGGAGGCATGTGTCCCTGTCCCCAGCCCACACTTCACGCCCAGAGGGTTCACCTGCATCACCTTGTGTGCCAGGTACCTGGACCTCACACTGCAACTTCCCCTCCTCTATCCAGCCTTCCTGCCACCACACGATCCATGATCAAGTTCTTGAGGCCCAAGAAGACCAACCCCCACCCATTCTGCTCTCCCAGATCCATCTCCCAACTGCTAACCGTGACTCATCTGCCAAAATCACACAACTGAAGGGGGAGAGAAATGCACCATCCTCAGTGGAGAGTCAACAGCCCTCAGTAAATGATACAACTAGGCAAGAAAAAATGTAAATATCGATATTGGGAATTGACTTAGATTTGTTCGATAATTTGCATTGTCTTTATCAGACAAGGGACAAATACGCCAAGCTAACTCCCTCCAGGAGAGTACAGAGAGGAGTCAGGTGAACAGACAGACCCTGTCTTGGACTCCTCAGCCTTCAGATAACATTCTGTGATAACCTGTACGGTCACCCTAATAGCCCAGTCTACCCCCATGTCAATCCCTCAGAAAAGGGCTCTTAGGTGTACATTCTTAGCACACAGTAGGGCTCGTCATGAGGTGTGCATATCAGCACACAGTAGGACTTATCACAGAAGGACGTGCATTAGCAGCGCACAGTAGGACTTCTGAAGTGTGCATTATTAGCGCACAGTAGGACTCATCATCAGGTGTGCATTATATAAGCTGATTTCTGTATACTGAATATGTTAATGCCTATTGCAGAGACCTCCCTCAGCACCCTCTGTGACTGGGTTTCTTCTTTAAGCCAGAAGTCTAAACACACCCAGACCCTTCATGGCCATAGAAGCAGTGGGTCCCCTCAACCAAAGCCCCCTCAATCCAGAGCTACAGAGAATGATTCATGGGTGTTCAAGGGAGGCCCTGGGGACCACCGTCTGAGCTGAGGGCCTTTGCCTCCAGGGCCGTGTTCCCATGAGTGGGTGGATCCCCCAGTCTTTCCTTCCCTCACCGGTCCCCATCCGTCACATCCAGGGATGTACTACGTGCAGGGAGCTCTGATTGTGACCTTGACCTCCGACGAGGGAAAGGTCCATCCATCCAAATCCAAATAGAGTCCAAAGACAATGCAGATGAGCACTGCCAGGCTTTCATTGAGAACAGCAACTGGTCACACCCTGAAATAGTTGTTTTTAAGGAGAAATTTCCAACTCTTTAATACAAAGAAGTCCGTCTTATCGACCTCTACAACTCCCTATTTCCTCGGGAGCACTTTCCGACTGAATGAATGAGTGAACGAGGTGGTCTGACCCTTTGGGCTGCGTGGCCCGGGGCACATTCCTGACAACACACGTCCACAGTTTTGCGGAAAACCCCGCCGCTGCAGCTGTGGCCACATCGTTGTGTTCCTTGGTTAAGTCGCTGTGGTTCTGTTTGATCCTTTAAAAAAAGAGTATTACATTGTTAGCATATCTTCCACTTTTTACAAGATGTTCTCATTCTTCCATTCAAATAACCTGAAATGCTCCCCTGAAGATCTGTGGCAGTTTGGGAGCAAGGCTAAACCTCCACGGGACAGGCTCTGCTTCTGGGTAGTCTGTGCATCTTTCCTGCATTTGAAAATGAACCCTCACTCTTCAGGACCTGCCCCTGGAGTCCTGACAGGCGTCGAATGACTCGGTCCCCAGGGCTTCTGGAAGATGCTGGCACCATCAGCAGCTACATCTACCATCCCGGAGCTGTCCTTAGGACCCAGGTGACCCACAGGATCACCTTGTCTACAACTGGCAGACCCAAAATACCCCTCCGGGAAACTGGTTTTTTCCAGGGTTAAGTCCATGAGAAGAACTTATGTGTTTATATTCTGCTTTTCAAAAACCCCAGTTTGTAAACAAGTGTATTTCTGTTGCCTTTCGGGATAGTGTAAATATTTTGCCTACAATGCTCAGCGTAAATGTTTCGAGGTCTGGACTTGCTTCTGTCTCTGAGGAAGCCGTGAGACCTGTTCTTTAGCTAAGCATTTAACTGCTGCTCAAGGGCTGTGTTTCACCTCTGACTGGGCCTGGGAAGCTGGAACCAGCATCTTCAAGACGGGGTGCAAATAACAGATTAGCAGCAACAAAAGACTTTTCAGCAGCATCAATAAAGCCTCTGCAAGCAGCGCGGGAGGCCACGCCGGGGTCCCAGGAGGCCCACACAGGATACACATCTTGTTACAGAATTCCTCAATGCCTTTTTGCCGTCTCCCTAATGACCAGTTAAATGGGCTCCCCGGAGGATGCTTGAGTCAGCGCCAGCTTGAAAACTGCTGAGGAAACATCCTCTTTTACTGGAAATGATTTCCATCAAACTGCCATGTGCCATATTTAGACTCATGGCTCAGTAACACCCAGCAGAAGGAGCTACGTTTGCAAGGCAGGAAGCCCTGTGCTATGAGAAAAGAACAAGTGACCACGGGGCAGTGAGCTGGCACATCTGTGGGGGCTGAGACCGGAGGGCCAGAAGCGCTTCATTCTCTTGGGAGGGGCAGGCCCCTTCCCCAGGGCCAGCTGCTGCTTCCATCCTGCTGCACCACAGACCAGAGCTGCTCCAGGGAGGTGCCGTGTCCAGGCCAGCCACGACCGCCGCCTGTGAGACACCCAAGGCCGGGACCCCGCGGGCCGAAGCTCAGCCAATGACTTGTCGCTGCCATTGAAACTGAAATCACAGAATTTAAGTCACCGGTTTACATCATAGAAAAATGATACTAAAACACTTGACTTGTAGAATGTCATTTGTTCACAGGCAGAGTCATGAAATCAGAGAACTGTAAAGATGTGTTTGTTCGTGTACAGGCAGATGGGATTTGATGTAAATGCTGAGGAGCAAGACGGCAGAGGCGGTGAACTCCCAGGGGCCCGTGCCCCGCCCTCCCGATCTCCCGGACCTCTTCCTTGGCGCGTCTCTTCCCTGCCCCCTCCTGCTCTCCCACATCAGCCCCCGCCCACAGTACCTCATCCCACGAACTCACAGTGATACGTGGCTCCACACCCCTGTGCCCTGACTCACGCAGACAAGCCACATGTGCAGCTACAGCCACCAGTCCTGCCCCTGGTGGGGTTCTACGAAAGAGGATCCTGTTACAACTGCCTCTGCATTTTCCTCTTGTCTCAATAAGAGCTTAGAAAAATCCCTCCAAGTCAGCCCCTTCCCACCCCCACCGCGGGCAAAACCTCCTGAAACTGTTCTGCTCTTTTTCTGTAACTTTCCACTGGAAATCAGAACCAGAACACATACCCAGGTCTTAACCCAGGTTTTGTTAGTAAGGAACAAGAAAAGTTCTTTGAGTCCCACACAAGCTTAGGTACACACAGTGCCCAGGCACCGCTGCCTGAAGATGCAGGTTTCATTACCTGTGTTCAGGTGTCAGCAGGACGATAGGCCAGGGCTGTGCTGCTGCGACGGCTTTTCCCCACTCCCAAAAGGAGCCACATCAGCCACTCAGGGCCGTGGCCTGATGGAGAGGCAGAAAGAGCCGGGGGGGGAGGTGCGGGGGGGTGACAAGAGCCTTTACTGCAGTTTTCGTGGGAGGAATAGGCAAAGTTGGCTGAGCAGAGGGGCTATTCAGAGGCAACTCTGAAGACTGCGGTGGGCCCGGTCACAGGGGCTGGCCCACAGCGCCCAGGGCCTGTCCGGGAGTAGTGATGCCAGGGGAGTATCGCCCAGGGTAGGGCCCTGTGAGCCTGCAAGCAAGGAGGTGGTTCTGTGGCATGGAGTTTGGATCAGGATACATGAACGGCCTGCTCCCAGGAGAGCTGCTTATTCCCTCTAGGATTAGCTAAACCTGGCAGTCCCACCCTGACCCCCGAGACCAAGTATCAAGAGTACAGAAACTAGGAAAACATAATACAAATGCCTCTGTCACTCAGCAACTCATGGGCACGTCAGTCATGCACAGTTCACTGTTCCTCCTGCTCAGGAACACAGCTCCTCAGGCTCATTCAGGGTGTTCTGCAGGTCCATGGGCTCTGGAGGGTGTATAGGAGTTTGTTCTAGGGGAGAGTGGAGAGGGGTACTTCCAGGGCCGAGAGACTGGTAGCTAAAAGGAAGCATTAAAGCCACACTGCGAGAATGGACTCTCGTCATCCCACTCGCTCTGCACAGCCAACAGTGACAGAAAATAAGTGACATTTATTCCCAAAGCTTCATGCTGAGTCAATTCAGATCCCCAGGGAGGAGAAAGCTGACTGCTTTTCTCTCCGACAGCTTTTCCCCCAAACTTGTGGGCCCCAGGGCAAGACTGTACATTCCCTTGCCTATAACTAAATAACTACATGCTATCTATCAAATGCACAAGCTGTTAAATGTCTCACCTATCTTCAACCTTGACAACTGACTTCAAAATAACAAAAGAAACACAGTAAGAAACATCAGCAGAGTGGAGAAATTAATATTAATAGCCATAACTCAGCAAAATACATTAATATATATTATTAGACAATAATTATTAGTATTCATACTCTGCTATTGGGTCAGCATCTTCGGCACTGTAGTAAGATTTAAATGTACATAATTGGTTAAGCATTTTATACTTATTCCATCAAATTTATTTCTTTTACTTTCAAGTTTTACTATAATAATCAGATAATTTGCAAGATACTAAATGTTAAGCCAAATGAGATAATACAACTCTTTAATCATTTCAAAGAAAACTCAGGCAGTAATGAGTGAAATCACTGATAACAGTTCTTAAGTAGTACTTACATTTGGAAACCACCCATGAATTTTACAAGTAGTGCTCAAACAGAAAGCAAACAAAATATTCTGATGCCAGCCGACAGACTGTTCTTTTCACCACTTCTTAGAGCGGTATCTAAGCACTCAATGAGGATTCTATATCGCGTTTCATATGGTGTTACATCAAACCTGCGTGTATACAAATTCAGTAATGACAGCAATTGTTTAATGTTTCAAAATATTTCTCAGTTACATGCACAACTCTTGAGAACGCCATGGTTGTTCAACCAACTATGGGAACCACCAAACTCAAGTGAAAGTGGGAATCCATTAAGCAAAGAAGCTAGGGAGCCATGACTGTGAGGGGAAGGTGGACAAGGTCACTCACTGACTCATCTGTAGGGCATCTCTCCAAAGCCGTGTCCCTCTCCAGCAACAAAGACAGCAAGACCGGCATAAGATTGACAGATAAAGTATAGAGCATGTACCGAAATACACTTAAAAAATTATTTATATGAAATTGGCCCTCCCCAGCAGCACAACGAGTTAAAGCACAGCACTATGAAACTGTCCACAGCCACTGCAGCACGGTTCGATCCCCAGCTAGGGAGGTGACCCACAGGGCACAGCAGACCTCTCCTGACTCCCCATTGCTCCCCTCAGCAGTGTATTTCAGTACATCTGCCTGTTCTACTCCCTACTCTGTCTCTGGTAAATCTTCTCACCGCCCCTGCATACAGAATTGGGAAATTATTTATTTTTATGCATACAGAGTTGGGGTAGAGGCCAGAGGTGCAGGTGCCGTGAGAGGATTCACCAGAGACAGAGCAGGGAGCAGAACAGGCCAACTGACAAAGCACACTGCTGAGGGGAGCAGTGAGAGGGTCAACAGAGGTCTGCCACGCCATGTAGGTCACCTCCGGGACCGGGGATGAAACTCATGCTGAAGTGGCTTTAGCCTCTTAGTGCTGTGCTTTAACCCACTACACCATCAGGGAGGGCCCTAAATAAATCTTTAAAAATACATATTTATCTGAAATTAAAATGTAACTGTCTCTTGTTCATTTGTGTACCAATGACATTTGGACTCCTTTAACCTTTGATCTCAGCACACAAGAAGATGAAAGGTAGCGAAGGGTTCCTGAGACCTTGATGGTGTCAAAAGAAGTGTCCTTGCAGGAAGAACAATGAGAAGCAGCCTCCGAGCCAGTGGGTGGCGCTCACTGCCAACTCAGTAGAAGGTGGTACTTTCTAGACTATTCTCAATGTCAACTCAATTGTAGAAGGTGGAGCTTTTCACCCCTAAGGTGGGGGCGGGATGTGAGGGGGTGGTTAATGGGAAATAGAGGCAGCACTGAGGCTTTTGACTAGATTAGTTGTGGCTTTGGGAAAGTTAATCTGCTGGGGTTTCTGGTAATTAAGGTTGAGCTGCTGAGCTCCTAGAGTTACACCACTGGTGAGGAGGGTGTGTGGGGGGAGGCTTCGGTGTGGGCCTCAGCCTCTGCACAGCAGAGTCACCCTGGAACAGGAGCAGCAGATCTGAACACGTGCCAGCCCGTGAGCTTTCTCCCTGCCTGTCTCAGTCTTCTCAGTCTCCTCCTGCCTCTCATCTCCACCTTTCGTGGGTGGGGCAGGGACCCTGAACCTCTTTCCCTGGGACCACACCCCCCCTACACAAGTTGGGAAGAGAAGAGTCCACACCCTGCTGCTGCCCGAGAGACAGCAGGGACAGGGGTCACCACAAACACACTGGGGGGGGGGTATGTGGGGGGGAGAACACAAAAGAGGATGAATGTCACATGTTGAAACAGGTCATGAGACAAAACCCATCAAATCTGATAAATTCTGATTGAAGTTATGAGACTTTTCTCTAGTAACAGAAAAGTTGCTGAGTTTCCCTTTGAAGAAACCAACAACCACACTGTCAAGAACCTAGGGAAGGGGGTGGCCAGCCCCTCTCACCCCGAGGTCAGGCACTGTGGGGGCCTCTCCGCAGATGGCATTCTGTGCCTTTGGCTATTAAGCTGCAAATGTAACCACTTTTTGTGGTTCAAATAAGCTCCAGGAGATAGTTTCCTGGAAGTTTTGAGTCGTATTTCTCCTATCACCTCCATCTAAATTGCTGCTATTCGTGACCTTTTCATCTAATTACACTAGTATTTTGCCCTATTTTTATGAAATGGCCCATTACATAACCCATTACGTGAGTGCTGCTTTAGGTTACCTACCTAAGGGGCCCACGTGGATTACTGGCGCAAGTCAGTAATCCAGGGCAGACACCCAAAATGCTGCCCTGGACACCATGCACAACCCCGCAGGGAGGGTCACAGGACAAGGGGAGAGAGTGGAAAAGCAGGAAGCAGACAATTTATCCAAGGGAAAGATAGCAGAATGAAAACATGAAAGACAAGTGGGAAATGGATGAGAGGAAGCTAGGGAATTCTCCTTCCTGCCACCGGGTGTTGGACAACCTGGCTGTGGTAGAGGCTCCAGGTAGCAAACATCGACCTCCACCCACTTGTGAATCAGAGCTAAGTTCACAGAGTAGAACAGCACAATCTGAATGTGTTACAAGACGCCTCCCTGTAAGTGACCTGTAGACTCTACTGACCAACACAGTAAGCGCAGGGGCGACCCACTGGCCCTGCAGCAGGCAGAGCTATGTTGCATTCTGACCACACTGTGTTACATTTCTATCCAATATCTGGCATTCGCATCCAGTGGGGACTCCTGCATTTGTGACAACTTTTCAGAAGCTATGAGCTGGAGCCAGCTAGTCGGCTACAGCCGCACCTGGCGTCGGGGCAACAGAACGCTGGGCAGGGAACCCGCCTTTAGTGGTTGGTCACTGTGTTCCGGTGTCGGGAAGAAAGGCTGACCTCAGGGGAGACTACTTCACTGAGGGCGCAGGGCAGTAACAATGCGCGTAAACAATACTGGCTAATACTGCTCTGCTGTTTGCATGAGATTTGCATTATGCTAATGTATTAATGGCTGCAGTCAGGCCACCAAAGACAATATCCAAATCTGACAGTATCAACTTCCCAGATATATTGTGCAACTGCTGAAGGATTATGGTTCAACAGTTTGCTGTGCCTGATAAATACTAACATGGGCTCCCCAGCCTTGGCAGGCCAACTGCACAGACCACCTTGAAACGAACCCCCAGAAGCTTTGAAATACTTGGGGAGACGCTGCATGTTAGTATGAAGAAACAGATGTGAGAACTGCAAGCACAGCCAGAACAGAGCTCCCTCTTGGCTTGGGGGATGGAGGGGGGGAGGGTTTAGCACAAAGTGTTGGGGGACAAAATAACTCACAAATTTAAAACTCTATTACTTTAGTAAATGACTCTTCATGCAGGTAGCATCTATTTAGATACTGCAAGGGCTTACACAGTAGACAGAGAGGGTGGGCCAGGTTGTGAGCAAATGAGAAGACCATTTCATGAGTGAGGTATTCCTTTGGGGGTGGGGGGCAGCTGAATCTGCCCATGACCTCACTAGGGCTGCTCGGAAACCGCAGGGGGTTGGTTTTGGACCTCACTTTTGGGAGAGACTGAAACTCCGAGGTCAGGTATCTAATCTGTGCAGAGGCCTGGCATGAAGGACTCTGCTTGGGCATGTTCCTCCTGTGTTTAACAACTGCGAAACAGCCGTCACGTGAACTGACATCTCCCTGGCCTTCCATGGAAGATGGACATGCTTCGAAAACAACTCCGTGGCCAACCACATGTGAGAAGCGCCGGGCCAGGCAGGACCTGGAACTAGCACAGTGTCCTTGGCCATCCAATCTTTTTCCTCCCTGTCTATTTCCTGGAAATATTAATCCTGTGAATGCACTTTTGAAAAAGCCAAGTTTGTGAGATGTAACTGGAGGAAGAGTGCGCAGTCCAGGCAGGAAGTGTCAGGTGTTGCTGAAAGGACCCCACGAGCAGTCTCGGAGAAGAGCTGCACTGGCCAGTGGCCCGAGGGACTCCAAGGGCGGAGAGACCGCGCCCAGGGGAACTTGGGGAGGAAATTTATACCAGAGGGTCGGAGGGGGAGGAAGGGCCGGCGAGCAGAACAGCTGAGGTGGAAGGCACAGATGAGGGTCCTCAGTCTGCACAAACAGGAGTGCGGGCGGGCCCTGTGGTCCTGACAGGCACCTGCTCCTGGTGCTGGCAGCAGACAAAGGTCAGGGCGCCCTCTGGCCCCCTGCACTGCCTGTGCTGCCAGAGAGTAAACACCAAGGCCTGTCGTAGAAAAATTATTTTTGAACTTAACGAAAGAAATACTGTCACCACAGGCGCCATAATTTCTGAATCAACCCCCAGGCTACATCATGAGAAGCATCGAACGTCACTTCCAGTATTTCCACAATTAGCAGAGCCTAAGATTGTCCCATACTCTTGTCCTGAGCCCCGGGCTCCCAGGGTCATGTCTGCTTCCAGGGCACACCATCGCCTCCCAGCCCTGTGAACCCCACCTGGAACCCCACTCCTGTCCTAGATTTCCACCAAACCCCAGACAAACAGACAAGCAAACCCTGCAGCAATGTGTGCTTGTGCTTCGAAGGTGTGACCAAATTCTGCAAAGGCCCCAGGAAGTTCTACTGCCCGACAAGCAAGGAGAACGAGCCAGAGGCACAGCCCCAGGATCTCCCTTTTTAAGGCTTATTGTGACGTATTTCACGTACCTGCTGGAAGGACTTCTGAGCAGCTTTCAGTAGGTGTACGACTTTGAGACACAGTGAGGCCTCAGGCCTGACGCCAGCCCACACCCCACCCCACCCTCCTGTAACCTCAGATTCACTTTCTCTCCTCGGTGTCTTCAGTGTTCTCCCCTGCAGCCAATCCTTTGGAATCGTGTCTCAACAACAGACAGTACAATACGATAACATTCTAAATATAGATAGATCTCTTCCTGAGAGACATTCAGATGTCAGGGTTTAATTCTTTAAATCATCATCATAATAACGAAACTCACGACTTACCCACTAACCTCCCATGTAAGCGGCCAGTGGAAGCCGAGTGGTGAATTCTACCAGAGCACTTCCGGAGAAGGCAGATGTTGCTCCAAGCGGCTGACTGGGTCAGGGCTTCCCCAAGGCGGGTGCACTTGGTTCTCCTCCTTGAGGTTGTCCTTGCATCGTCCCCACCCCCAGGGGAGTTGAATCTAGGGACTAGCGACTCCCTACCTGACTGTCACAACAGCTGTTTCTCACTGCCGGTCTTTCTCCATCCATCTCCACCACCCAGTAAGGTCCCTCAGGTAAACTCAGTAAGAATAACAGCCAGGAAATGCCACACGGAGGCTCCCCTGTGAGCCTCACCTTGGCCTCCCCCCAGCACACCCGGGAAATGCAGCCCATCAGCCGGTCCCAGGCTGCCAAATCCATAGGGAAGTGAGCACACCACTTCCGGTTGGAGGTCCAGCGTCTCAAAAAACCACGGTCCAGACTTTCTTAAACAAAAGAGAAAGTGAGGGGAAGAAACTAGAAGAGAAATAATAGTGGGTTTCAGAACTCTGCACCATGGGACTGGGGTGGGCCCTGCTGGATGCTGGGGTGAGGACTGAGAAGAGACCGTGAACATTCAAATAGCCACAGGAGCAGAAAAGGCCTAGAAGACCATCCCCTCTCGCTCCCACCACTGCAGGGCAACAGCCCCCTCTCCCCAAGAGGTGGTTAAGCATTTGTTGTTCAGGGACCGACAGTCCTTTCCAGAAGCGACTCTGCCCACTGTTTGCAAACCATCGAGCAATTACTGCAGCAAAGCTGTCCATGAGGGTGCACAGCCCACAAAGACAAGTTTTCTCCGCTCTGCCTTGCAGTGCTTGGCTGCAAGAATGTTGACTTTGTTGTTTCAACACACGTCCTCACACTTTGGATCTCTACTAAATCCTCCTCAATACTTGGATCATACAGCCAAACACTCCGCACAGGCAGCAGCTGACGCGAAGAAGAGGGAAGGCCCTCCTGTGTACCACAGTGTCCGCCGCCACCCCATCTCAGCCGAGGGCGAAACGTGCTGACCAAAGATTTGGGAGGCAAAGCCAACCAGGACCTGGCACTGTCAAGGCACCTGTGCGCGCAGGGCTCAGGGTCCTCAGCCCCTTCCACCCCCTTCCCCTCTTCCCACAAGACGCCACTTTTAGCCACCATGCCATGCCCGCAACACAGGCCGGTCTCCTCTCTGCACTAGGTGGTTCACCTGCAAACGGACCTCCGTATCTGCCCACTGGGTATGAAACCGGGAAGATGGGCCCTTTTTCCTTAAATTTCAAATTTGCTGAGCACTGATGCTTTGTGAAGTCCAATTAAGACACGCAAATGGAGCTTGCAGCTGGTTCTCATGGCAACAAGAGGCTGCTCTGAAACTTTGCAGGTATGCAGCTCTCCACCCCATGCTTCTCCAGGCGCAGACTGGCGCACGGCGTGTGTAAGGACGGAAAAACGACCAAGCCTTGGTGCGGAAAGATCGCCTGCGCCCTCGTGCCTCCAAGTCCCAGAAGTCCAGCTTGGAGCCACCAAAAGTGTGTTGGTGAGCAGCGTGGCCCACTTGTGATCTGTGTAGGAGGAGACAGCCAGACCGGACTCAAGATGACAGCAATATGACATTGTCGTGAGAGCGAAAGCAGGATCCAAATCCTACTAACCGATAATAGATACAGGATCATAAATTCAAAGAGTGCTTCCCATTCTGAGCAACTTGAAGTTTTAAATAATGGCCTGTTCCCCACGCCGAGGTGGCCCGCTGGGCAGCGAGTCGGCGGGATCCTGTCCGCACCCCTGGTGTCGGCACACGCACACAGCAGTGACACGCCTCGAAGGCCAGCCTGACTCTGTGTCTAACACTCACCCGCACACTTGGAGTTCTGGTCGCTGTAATCACTGTAATGAAAACAGCATCAGGAATCTAGCCCCTCTCTCTAAGCTGGGCCAGGCGGGTCTCTACTGGGTGTGCTGAAAACACCCGCATCAGAAAAAAAAAAAATCAACACATCACAAAGTACGTGCTGTACAATACTGGCTAGAGGTGAGCTAACAGAGAGGAGCTTTTTTCAGAGACGAAAAAGGAATGTGATCATTTTTGCACTAAATGTTGAAGCAAGTTTAGGGAAAACAGGCTGTGAGGAAATATTCCAACCATCTGCAATGTTGGCTGTTGACAGGATTTAAAAAGGGGCCAGATTAAAAAGGGATAAACAAAAAGGTCATTTTCAAAACACTTTACCTACATGCCAAAATAAAAGAAGCTATCTGTGAAAAGACTTGCGTTAAGTTGATGATTTAATCACCGTAGCAATTGAGAATTGATCGTTTCTTACCCCAGTGAACGTGCATAGGAGTGAGTGTGCATTAACCTGAGGATGAGGGGTCTCTCACACCTCTCAAACCCAGAGCTCTCTGCCTCTGGGAAGTCCCTGACAGCGCTACGAAAAGGGGGATGGGTCAGTGTGACCAAGGCCCAGTGTGCCCAGTCTGGCCCGGCAAGTACCCAGACTGTGAGTTAAGGCCTCAGAAATGTGAAATTGTCCACGAGAGCTGAAGGTATGAATTCTTTCTAGCAGCTCATTTTGATTGTAAAATACAAAATCTTCTGTTCTGAACAGACTTGAAATTTTTAAAAAACAGAACTCCGTGCCAAACAGCAATGGTCTAATAGCCAATTTGCAGATGTAACAGCCTCACTGGCCAAGCAGCCCTCGGCTTCACCTAGGCCTTAACTCACACGCAGTAACCGACATAAACACATCTAGCCGACAGCGGCCGACAGCGGCCCACAGCCTCAGTGAGTGCCCACAATAAAACCAAACAAGAAGCTATTATTCACACAGCCTTGCCACCTGGCCATAAAGCGAACGCTTGTCACTGGCCAAATTTGCGGAGTATAGTTTTTAAATAGCATAATAAGGCATAATAAGGAAGAGCTCATTTCTTTTATAAAACACTTTGTACTTAAGTGTGTGTGAACACGTGTTTCTCTATCCCACAATCCCAGGCCTCTGCCTTGGCTACTTGGTGTTCCACCCTAGAACTGGTTCTTAGAATACATGCAGGTGTTGATGGCCACACCTCTGGAAAGAGCCTTTTGTTCATACCAAAGGCCTGCGGACATTTCATTGGGGAAAGAAAGAGAAAAAAAAAAAAAAGAAATGAAAGCATACACTTCTTTAAACTAGAAAGCTTTATTTTGCCCCTGGAGAATTGCAGCTTGCTTAAATGTCTGAACAAATTGTTATTATTATTTTATTGCGCAATAAACTCAAGTGTGATTGAGTCGCCAGTGACTCGGAGATATGGTTAAGCCTGGAATCACAGGGTTGAGTGACTGACTGGCCCCGAACCGGGGTGATTCAAACGATCCAGAAGACAAATGAGCCAGCAACAAGAAGGTCTCACACCGACGAAACCCAATTAACGTCAGCAAAATCCTGTTAAATTTATCGGTTGCCTGGCCTCTGAAAATGGTGGCACCCACCCTTTTCCTGTGCCTGCAGGGCAAATCATTAGATGGAAAACAGCATCTTGTTAACCATAGGCTCTGCAAGGTAAACAGGCCAGGGCCAAGACCCTTAGAGGGTCCCGCCTAGGCAGTGGGGGGGGCAGCAGGGAGATGCTGGCCTCCCTCACAAGGCCAGGAGGCCGTCATAGGGTCTGTGCCATCTTAAAGTCACCATGCAAGATGGGACAACATAACCACTGTCACTTGGCTCACAAAATAATGATTATATAGAGCGAGAGGGAAGGAGGGAGGGAGAGAAATTTTGTCTGCAAGTTCACCAAATACCCCTAACCTGTTTCTTTTGTTTTGTTTTTGTTTTTCAAGCAAGAATGATTCATGTGTTCTGATTCTGCCTCAACCATAATCACAGCAGGCGCACTTAACGCTCACAAATGACAGGTCAATGGAAGGGAACATGCTCCCTGGCCCCCAAAGTAGAAGCGCCTACAGCTCCCACCGTTCAGCCACCACCACTCCAGGCGCACTGCCAGATCCTCAAGCCCACAATCTCCTCATCCACCTCTGTGCTCCTCAGTGCACAGGCAGAACTCAACCACACTCCCCTTGCTCAAAGTGGCCACGAGACACACTGAAACGGCCACGTCAAGAGAACTTTTGTGTGAACAGACTCACCCTCTGGGGTCTTCGGCGTGCCGCCTGCAGGCTGGTTCTGCTGGATTATCCAAGAATGGTTTTCTCCGCCACGTCTGATTCCAAGTTCAATCCCTCCCTGCGCGACCCGCAGGAGCTGACAGCATTCTACCAAGAACTGACTGAAAATCATCCGAAACAGCAAAAGGTGCTCAGCAGGGGGAAAAGCACCTCGAGTGCATTCCCTCTTGGAGAGACAATGTTCCGTTCCCAGCGCTGGACGCGCACACGCGGCCGCGGGGCATGAGCAGACCACCGCGAGACCCGCCTGGATTCATTTCCTGCGGGCTTGTTTGTCTTCTGCTTCCAGTCCAAGAGCGATGGTGGCTGCAGGCCCTCTGGGAAGATGAAGGGGTCTGCGGGGGGCCATCCTGGGTGTCTCCCACCCCGCGTCGGCAACCCTCTCCCTCGCCGCTGCGCCCACCAGAGACCTCAGGAGCCAGCCGCGCTGGCCCACCAGGAATCACCGGCGGCGTCCACGACGCGCGCGTGATTAACAACGGAACAGTGGACTTGGCCGCTGGACACGCCAGGACTGGGGCTTCCCTGCAGAGCAGGCTGGGCAGTGACAGAGCAGAGGGGCTGGAATGGGGCTGGAAACGTCCACAGAACCGGAAGCTGCGACGGGGCGGGCGGGGAGGGCGGGGGCAGAGGACCTCCGCCGCGCCCCAGGAGGCGTCGGGGTTCAGCGCAGGCCTGGGGGTGTCCGTACGACCTGCCCTGGAGTCCTCTCCTTTTTCTCCTAGGCCCTGAGCCTTTCGGCCCTACAGTTCTCGTGCCAGCAAGCACAGGCAGAGTCAGTGGATGTGGGCGGACACCGTCCCGTGGCCTCCGCGGATTTTTCGGCCTTCGAGGGGCGCAGGCCCCTGGAGCGCAGGCGCACCTGCAGGGCGGCGGCACGGGCGGGGGGTGGGCGGGCAGGGAGACCACCTGCCTCGCAGACCCAGGGACCTTGGCCCGCTCTCCGGCTCTCTCCGGTGTTCTCTCCCCTCGGCGTCGCGCGGCCTCTCCGCCCCTGCAGCCCCGTCACCCTTCAGCCCGCCCTGGGCGCAGGTGCGCACAGGTGCACATGCGCGCGCCTGCGCCCTGGCGTGAACCGCCCCAGGGACCGCTGCAGAACTAGGGCGGGCCGGTCCCGAAGAGCTCGTTTACGCTACAAGTGTTTTTTCTTTGCTGATTTAGATGTGAGTCAAAAACGGACAGTTTCCCTGCTGATTTTTCTCCAGACCGTTTAGCCTGGGCGCCCTGATCCATAATTATCGTCAGCTGAGACAAAACTCACTGCTTCACTTCTTACCAATTTATGCAGTCTCCACAGCATCGATCCAGCAGAAACGTGGAGTGCCTTCTCCAGGCACTCCAGGGAGGTGGCTCCAGGCCAGGGAACGAGGCGCAGAGGAGTCCCGGGGTCCTCCCCCCGCCGTGCAGGCAGGTGTTGGGGGCTGCCTCAGCCCATTTGACAGGGGACCAATTGAGCCCACCCAGAGCCGCACACACCAACGGTCCCGGCCCGCTAGAGGGACGTGACCCTTTCCTTCCACCGTTTGCTTTTCTGTGGAGCAGCTTTGGCAATGATCCCCAAGACAAGTGGGAGCCTCGCTGGGGCCACTCTGCAAATTCATGAGGCAGGGGCGACAGACTAGCTGGGCGTATGCATGGTTATTACAGGAAGCGGGAAACCTCCACTGCTTAGCATCTCAGTTTCCCGGGGGCTGCATGGCTCCAAGGCTGGTGGGGAAGAGGCAAAGGGGTGGGGAGACTTTCTGATTGTAATAAAAACCCGTTTGCCTTTTCCAGTAAAAAAAAGGACTGAGTGATTATATGTCTGACCCTGCTTTCATATCACCAACTGCAATGTGAAAGATCTGAAAGGAAATATTTGGGAAAAGCCAGTCGGTACCCCGTGACTTGCCAAGTAACATACTATCTCCTTCACCAGGAGCTGATTCTGTATAAACCAGTTTTCCCAGCAGGCGAGGGCAAGTCAACCAGAGGCACTGCACACTCAGAGCTCACAGGTCTAAGAAGACACGTAGAACAGCCGAGCACATTTCTGTGGGAACCGGTGGGTGTAGAATGGCAGGCGAGAGGGTGCTTTCTCAAGAGGTTTCAGCCTTTCCTTTCTCTGTTCGCTCACAGAGGAAGATATGAGCAAAGCACCGATGGAAAAGACCACCCACCCCCTGAAGCTGGACAGGATGTACACCCTAGAGGCCAGCTCATTTTTCCTTTCTAAGTGACCACTTCTTTTTTCACTCGAGAGAGGATTTACACTTCCATGGTAACCAGATCTCACTTTGGAGATGGCTGATAAGTTCTCTCAGTTTAAAGGACAGGTCATTGTCGTTGACCTGAGCGGCCCAAGTGGGCTTTTTCTGAGGGGTGCTGACGTATTCAACCCTCAGCTGAACACTGTAGCTCCCCGTGACCTCCCCAGTGCTCACTTAGAGTAAATCATATTTGAGACTGATTCACTGGTCTTTGTCCAAAGCTTGTTAGAACCCAAATGGATGATGATTTCTCTTTCCTTGTGATGTTTACTTCCTACTTGCAAGGGAAACTGTGGCCAGTGCTTGCAAAACAGCCCAAGGAAAACCCACCGGCGTCTCTAGATGCATGAACCTCCTGTCTTTACCAGTAAGTCTGCAGTTACACACACACCAATAAAGCTCATCATGGGTTTCTTTCATTTAGCTTATTGGATATGATCAGGGTGAAATTTGGTGTCTTAAGATCAGTATTTTGGAATATTAAAAATGGATATTTTGTCACAGCAGGACAAAATAACCCAAAAGAGTCTAAGACTGCCTCAGACAGCACCTCCCGTCTCACTCCCTGCTCCCTTGCAGAATATTTCAATAAATCTGAATTTTCTCCTAAAATAAAGATAAAAACATAAATAAAGAATATTTTGGAAATTTTTTGTGCTGTTTCATACAGTTCAAAAGCCAAATGTAAAACTCTGTGCCCCTTTGAGAAATGTAGTAATTGCCTCCATTTATACATGGACCCTCCTTAACTCATCACTAGGCCACTGTCAACCAGTTATCCACCGGTCGTTAAAGAATTCCTCTTTAATGGGTTCCTGAAGGAACATGGTTTAGAATATTACAGGGACTTCAAGGCTCTAGGCTCTATCATTATAAATCAACCTCGGTATCAAAAATACCTTTAAAAGCAGAAGGGATGTTCACTACTGATCAAAACCAGCTAGACATAGAGATTCTAGCATAGATGTCTACCTATATCTTATCTTCTTTCTTTAATCGTACAAATCATACATGTTTTGCAAAACAGGATTGCCACCCCCCAACCCCCAGAAGAGCCATTGAAATCAAACCGACAATCTTATTAGCCTTAACTTTAATTGATTTTATATAATCAATGTTTTCAGTTGCTAAGTAAATTCACTTCTCGATGTTTTAAGTACTAAAAGAACATTTTGTTGCCTATAAAACTAAAAGTTATATTAGCTTTTCTAAAATTACTTTTTCTATATTTTCAAGTATCCCTGCCCTGTTTTCCCTCTTCTGTTCCCTACCAATGTTCCCAACGCTTTCAGAATGTCAGTAAGCCACTGTTAACATATTCATTTTTTATTTGAAGAGAATTGAAACGTAGGTAAAAGTTGAGAGCCCACGTGCTTCCTTGAGAAAACTGCACCATGTCCATGTGTCCCAGACAGGCACCAGCCTAGAAGCCCCGCAGTCTAGTCCCTAGCTGGGGTTTCTCACTTTTAGAAAGCATGTGCTTTTTAACAGGAAAATCATATTTATCTGCCTATACTTCTAATAATTAAATAATTTTAAAGCCCGAGGGTTACTTGCACTTAAGCAGTATTTTGAGAACAAGAAACTGAAACTACAGTATAGATAATTGATGTGGCAAGTAAAACAAAGGTCATCTGCAATTAAACGATACTCAGTTAAGTCACTTACAGTATTTCTTGAATTAAAAAAAAAAAAACTGCCAAATAAGTTCCACATTTGTTGTCGGGTTATTTGTAAGTCCCCAAAAGCAAGCACAACTGCACCGACTGCTTCAACGACATTTCAGTTCTACTCGTGGATGCTGTGATGTCATGCGTAGGAAATGTTTGCTTGCATCACGTTCTTTATACAAACACCTTTCCTGGACACTAAGTTACCCTAAGGCAGTAGGGGGAGGCTAAACTAGATGTCCGTTTCCTATTCCAAGGAGCATTCAGGAGGACGATGTGCCAAGCTAGTGTCCTTGTGTGACCTTGATCTTCACTGACTTCACGTCTTCAGAACCTCTCCCTCGCCTGCTTCCAACAGACACCGACCAATTTAGCAGTGTGATGCTTTTCTTCCTGCATTTGGCCCTTTGGAACTTTGTCACCTCCTACATGTAAGGCACAGCCTCGAGTAACAGCAGCCTCGCTGTGTGCTGCAGCAACAGAGACCGTGGGTCTGAGGTGAGAGCAGGTAGGTACTAGCTCGGCATCCTCCTCAGCCACAGTCATCGGGGTGCACCTGGTTCGTGTGCATCCAGAACGCGAGGGCCTGCGGGGTCAGGATGGGCTAGAAACATGCAGTCCACGTTGTCCTGGACGCCGGGGCCAAGGAGTTAAGTTAAGCCCCCCGACACACACCTTTTCCTGGGTTCCCTGTGCTTTTTCTTCCTTTCAAGCATGGATGTTTTTTCGGCACCCCCCCCCAGTTGAGGCATACACTGTGAGGCACACTAACAAGTGCTATTTGCTGCACTCCATGGCAAGATGCACTCCCTGTGTTCATTTGTCTTTTTACATTTACGTTTCCTTCTGAAACGTCAAGCCAGAGCGTTTGAGATCTCCAGAGCCCTGAAAAGGGGGCCCAAGTTCCTTTATTTGTTTCAAATATTTGCTTAATGTTTGGTCTGTTTAAATACCAAACTAGCCTGTGGTTATTTCTCAAGGGCATTCCATGCTCTAACCAAGAAGAAACACAATGTGATCATACTGTGGAGTGGACAGGGCCAGGGTGAGCAGGATCTTTTAGTTAACCACTAGGGTGGGTTGTACAGAGGGCCTGTCCCCTGGCCCCCAGCATGAGGTCTGCAACTCTGTAGAAAACTTGCCATCATTTCCTGCTATGACCAGGAAAAAGGCGAAACCCTTCCTCAAGAAACTGGTTTTCACTTGAATAATCTTATCTTGACTTTTACTTATAAGCATGAATCTCTCAGTCCCCAAGGCCAGACCCAAAAAGGGAGACAGAAAGAAAAAATAAAACCCTTTCTTGCCCTCTTCCTGACAAAAGTATAATAACTTATACCATCCCTCGTCTCTGAAGGACAGAGAAGGCCAACTAACAGGGGAGACAGGAACAGTAACAGAAGCATCTACAATAACTTTCCATGTGCCTCATAATTGGGTCCCAGACCCCAGTGGAAATTCTCCAGCATCCTCTTCATAAAGTTACATGTTGGCAAAGTTTAATGGAACCAGTCATGTTCATTATGTAAGTAGATTTTTTAAGGCCAACCAAATGAATAGCATCAAGCATGATTTACAATAAAACCTTAATGAAACGTTCAGACTGTTTAAAAAGCTGCAGCAGGTTTTTAAGGAAATTGGTTGTCTGTATTTACTCTTTGAATTAAGTGTTAAAGGAAAACAGAATAATAATATATAAAACCCGGGTTTCCTGTAACAACAATAATTACGATAACTAACATCTGTATATGGCTTTACAGTTTGCAAAGTGCTTTCTTATACATTACCTCATTTAATAGAGTGGAAATGTTTAATGAGCTCGGACTTAAACTACATTCATTCTTAGTGTGTGTGTGTGTGTGTGTGTACATATATAATATTAATAAGCACATTTAGAAGAAACTATCTTTAGAAGCACTCTGCACAAATCCAGGACAAAATTCTAACAGCGAGATATCAAAATCCAGTATCAACCCATAAATCAAGTAAACCTCAAATAAAATCTGTCAAACACTTCATAACACTAGGTGCGTGTCATCAAACTCTACAAGGATCCTGCTGGGTCACCTCAGAATGATAAAGAGATCTCAGGTGTGAAAGCATGCTGTTAGAAGTTTCATTAAAGCCTTATTTACTAGTTCAGAACGAATTTACATTGATCTTTTAAACTAGCGCTAACCACAAATGCATTAAACCTAAACAGTCTTCATTTACTGAGAAATAAATGTGTCAGCAGAACCACGACTTTTGTCCAATGCGGTTCCGGGATTTAATTCACAAAGGCTCAGTGTTAAGCTTTTTATTGCTTGTTGTGCTAAAGCATGTTCATTTAATTGCAAATATATTTCCTTCCTGCATCATTATCAAAATTGTTATCTTAAGGAAATATTGTTTTTAAATAATCTGCTGGAAAACCAGGCCAGTACATGGGCTTATTCAGAATAATTGTTTCCTGCTACAGATGAGTTAGCAATTAAGCGGTGACACAGCCTTAGCGGCTGTAAGAGGAGGTGAGAGGCTCTGGAGGCAGCCTCGGCTGATCCAGGAGGTGCTACGAGGCTTTTGAGGTGCCCTCGTGGCTGGCGGGATCGATATATCACTGTTTACATTTTAAGAGAACTTTGTTAATGGTTCCAGGGTTGGCCAATAAATAAATAATTGCGATGTATTTTGTAATTTCGTGAGGCATAAATTATGTCAAAAGTGACCTTAGTCTTGCCATCTTTGAAATGGAGATAAATGTCTTGGGTTTAGCTCTGACCTTCCTCTTTCCCTTCATTGATTTTGGGGAAAGGACTTGCATCCCGGTTTGATCTTAAAGGATGCCAGTCACACCGTGACCGCTACAGCCATACTGGAGAGATTTATATTAAAATAAGAAAAGGAGCATGTTTGAGCTAAGGACTGCAGGTTTTCTTATTCCAGTATGATGGGTCAGTTGGCAGGTAAAGACTGACGCCAGGCCTGATTCTTCATGAGTGAAACCCATACTTCATAGGTTGCATCTTATCGTCCGCTAGGTGGGACTTTTTGTTGTTGTTAAGTTATACTCATGAAGACATGAGGCCTTCGGTGCAACAGCAGTAAGTTCAAGCAAAGAGCAATTAGGACATGATGACAGAAAATACTTTAGGGAGTAGCCATGGTTTCAGCGATTCTAAAACACCGAGAAAAGCACAATCTCTAGAAAGGAAGCCACTGCCCGCAGAACTCCCAATGGGAAGCTGCCACAATAACCCAAACTGGTGATAGCAAGGAGCCAGCAATGGGCTGCCTGGAGCTCAAGGCAGCGAGACTCCTCCCTAGACCTGCTACCACGGGACTCAGGGCCGGTTTATTTCTGAGGGAAGCAATGAGGACAGTGTCTGGGCGGGGCCACACCGAGGTGGCCCCAGCACAGACCAATCAACACACAGCAACACCTGTGCTGCACAGCCAAGACGACATTTGCTGAGAGCCTCAGATACACACACAGCCGCCGCCTACCGGGCTTCGGGGGCCTGGGGGCAAGGCTCGGGGCGGCCACGCCAAAGACTGGGCGATACCCGCCCCAGCTCCAATAATCCACAACTTGGACTGCCAACAGCTGGGAGCACAGCGGACGGGGCTGGGGGGCTGGGGGGTGCGTTCCGCATTTCTCCCCGAGCTCAGGAAGCCCCCGGCTCCCGCCTGGAATAGAAATGGGTAGTAGCTATTATGTAGGCAGACTTGGGAAGGACGGGTAAAATTTCCATTTTCGGAATGAGCCGCACTCTGAAATCTCGCCTCCAAGCCCGAAGGTGTTACCTGGACACGGCGGACCGGACCCTCCTCCCAAGACTTCGCCCGCACGAGCCTTTCAGCACCATCTCTGCCCGCCGCAACCTGTCCTCCCGGTCACCCGCCTCTCCGGGCTATAAATATTGCAGTTCCGGAGCGCTCGGCCTCGCCTGCAGAGCTTCCCCTCTCCTCTCCCTGCTTGCTCACCTCCACACGACTCCCACCACTTTCTTTTTGACCAAACCCTACCTGTGGTTTTCTCGTAGTTTCCACCATCCATTTAGGAGCTCCAAAGTGTCAGCTTATTGTCTTAAATGCCTTCTCGAAATCAAGACCGGATACCTCTCTGAGGTCAAGGCTCAACTTTCTTCTTGCCCACAGTGACCTGATATTCGACAAGCTCCTGTCCTCCGTAAAAGCAGGCTGGATGCACTCAAGTGGACCGCAAGGCGAAAGCCCTCAGCTGCCTCAAGCGCTTAGCTAGGATTTACCTTCTCCTCTTCTAGTCTTGCCTCCATCTCCACAAGATGTCAGGGCGATGCACTTCTTAAGTTTTCATCCTCTGCAAATCCGGACCAACAACATCAGTATCACCAGCTACCTACGTGCCTCCAACACAAAGGCGTGTTCTGCAGGATCGAGGGCCTTGCAGCGGTAAGAGCTGAGGGAAAGCGTGCAAGCACTTTCAAAGGATTCGTCAGAAAACCTGAAGCGTGGAGACGTGATTTTTAGAACAACACAGGAGTTTTATTCAAGTTCCTGTCTCTGGCAACACGGGTCTTCAGTGAAACTCATCTATTTTTAAGTTGATTTGCCGAGACATAAAAATCGGATGACTGACAGCAGGCACGTGAACCTTGTAGTGCTGAGCATTTTCCTTAACTGTTCAAGGACAGCCTGTCTTTTCCCTGCCGGGAGCCCAGCCCACTTCTCTCTGGCCCATAGCCTGTGCAATCCCTGAGCGGAGCTGAGTAGCCCGCCCTCGGTCAATTAACTTTTTAAATCAACAAAGTTTGATGAATAAAATATTCATGTTTTACTCACAATGGTAGAGTTTTCATTTTTCAACATGTCTTGTGTGTACTCTCTTGATGTTCTCATGCCAACCACACCCCAAGCCAGTGACGACACCTGTTTACTCTTTCCGGCGATAAACAGGGTTGGTCCCTTCCCATCTGAGCATCCATCAAGAGCACCAGATACTAACCTCACTCTTGTTTTCTGAGTCAGAGGCCTGGGTTCCAGGAGTCATAAAGAGCATCCTCCCCCTGAATATTATAAAAGAACCCACTGGCAGCACCACAAGTCTCTAATCTTTACAGGTCTCTAATATAGTTACGTCTGTTCTATCTCAGTCAACTTGTCAAATTGGCGTGACTTCCATTTTTAAGAGTCAACTCGTGTGCTTTTCATCCTCATCTAGAATATACAGGTGTCCAGATGAAAACTTCTCTGGCCTCTTCGGATACAGTATTAAAAATCTGGGGCTCTCCCTGGTGGTGTAACAGGTTAAAGTGCAGCACTACAAAGCTATCCATAAACACTGCAGCACGAGTTCGATCCCCGGTCAGGGAGTGACCCACATGGCGCAGCAGACTTCTCCTGTCCCTCCTGCTGCTTCTCTCAGCAATGGATTTTGGTCCATCTGCCTGTTTGGATCCCCACTGTGTCTCTAGTGAATTCTCTCACCCCCTGAACCTCTGACCTATACCCCAGCTCTTGTATGCATAAATAATAAATAAATCTTTAAAAAAAAATTAAGGACACACAGACAATAGCATGGAACAGATACCTCTCAAACACAACAGAAAGAACTGATACAAATATAGAAGCAGGCCAAGATGATATGACATCATTTCAGGATCTTATGTAAAAAGAGAAGTCATTTATTAATGAGTATAAACCATGCCATGCATTCGATCATTCTAAGCTTCAACTCATTGTTCTACTGTATCTTTCAATATTTTATTTCCAGCTAATGCTCCTTTACTCCCTCAGCAGGATTCGTGGGGAAGTCATATTCTCTGATAAAACAGGGTCAATGATATTGTCATTTTCAACTGTGCTATCATTTTCACAGGTCCAAGTTGAAATGAAATCAATTATGAGGACAAATAGCACTGTTTTATCACTAATGAATGGATTTAGCATTGCTTTCCCTATTCCTACCACTTAAAATGGAGGGCACAGCAAACGTGGTTCAGAGAGAGCTCAAATAGTCCATGCTAATGGTGGAAATACTTAAGTATCACCGTATACAGCTAATATAAACCAAAGTGGTTTATTACCACTGTTTTGTGATTTATGACTCACATTATGACTTTATTTTGAAATGGTTGCATGAAATATTAATGTGTGGTGAAAGAATACACAACAAGGAGCAGAGATCATGCTTTATCAGATGTAAGGCAGCTCAGTGATTTATTCCTCCTAAAACACTGAACTCGAGTCTTAGTCTCCTATTTGCTCTCTTATGGCTTCACCCCCTCATATTCAAACTTCTCAAGGTGAGACGGCTCTACTTTGGTTCCTCGATTATAGGTTATTGTGTACCGTTAATTTTTAAAAGGATGGAGTAGTTTATAACAAATGTGAATAATTTATAGCAAATGTTCTCAGCATTGATTAGTGTTCTTTTGAAATAGAATATCTTCTTGATATGCATCATTCCTTTAATGCCTTATGAAAAGTCAGAAGACCTGTTACTGCATTTTTAATGGACAAATCAACTTTAATTTTAGTCATATATAATATGAAAGATAAGTACCTATGTTTTTCCCCGTTTGGAATTTGCCAGGCATTAACACTAAACATTAGCTCAAAGCAATCTAAAGAGAAGTTAACAATAGCACAAAACTGCTCTCCCTTGGAATTGACATATGGTCTGGTTTCTCCAAACTTTGGAGCTGAAATTTCCTGTAACCTTTCACTCTGTTGCCTCCCACACCCCACCTTGCAAAATTCCAAGCTGGGCACTCGAGTGACAGATTCGATATAGCACCTTTACAGCACACTAAATGGATTTAGACCAAGTTCCTTATGTCATTTCCATTTGACCAACTCTATCTGATCCATGAAAAGCTGCATATCTTTTTTTTTTTAAAGATTTATTTATTTATTCATTCATACAGAACTGGGGTACAGTCCAGAGATGCGGAGGGTCAGAGGATTCACCAGAGACAAAGTGGGGAGCAGAACAGGCAGATCAACGAAGTACACTGCTGAGGGGAGCAGCGGGTGGGTCAGGAGAGGTCTGCCACGCCATGTGGTCACCTCCGGGGCAGGCAGGGATCAAACTCATGCGGAAGTGGCTTAAGCTTCTTAGTACAGTGCTTTAACCCGCTGCGCTACCAGGGAGGGCCAAGCTGCATATCTTTTAAATTTTCATGTAAGTTAATATGGCTTAATTTCTACTACATTGAAGTCACCAATCATGGCTTTACTTGCTGGTCTTCACTTATTTTTAAATAACAATTGATATAAATAAAGAGAAAATATTAACTTAACAGTGTATTTTCTAGATGTACAACTGTCCAAGAGTTTTCTACACACTAACTCACTTTATTCTTTCAATAACTTGTAGAATAAATACTATTCTAATGCTTATGATACCAAGAGGAAACTAAAGGCAAGACCACGGAGTAACTTGCCCAAGACCCATCCAGAAGCAGAGTTGGAATCAGGCACTCAGAAGTTCTGACTTCTCATCCATGCTCTTACCACTATACTATTCCTGGCGTCCTTTGCTTAGAAACATTCGATTTCAAAGTCCTTTGTGTAAAAACAGGGAATCAAAAATGTCCAATGACTTGAACTTTCAGAGTAAAATCCTAACTTTATGAAAGAATAATTTTAAACATGAGATCAAAGGAAGGGATATGAAAAAGAAAAGGAACAGACGTCCCTTTTGAGATTTCTCAGTGATCCTTATGAAGACAGCTCTCTGTTCATCCAAAGGGCAAGGTCATTACCTGGGATGTCCTCTAGGGGCAGCAAGGTGCACAACAAAGTGCGCAGTCAGGAAGGATTCCCCTGAGATTTCAGGCTGGATTTCATTCCTGGGTAGTCCAGGCGGAACCTCCCTGAGCCAAGATTTCCATTTCACCGCCATTTCCAGATAATAACACCCACCAGGAGAGCAGCTGTAGCGCTTCGAGAGAATGTAAAATATTTGGCATATACTAGGCACTTAATATCTGTTACTGTCTCTGCCATTCTACCTATTATTCTCCCACCACGCCTATTCTCAGACTGAGTCCCTGCATTTCTGCAGGGAAGACAATCCTTTAATAATGTTCACCCTTCCTATCTTTAGTTAATCACCTTCCCCCCTTGCTCTTGACATTCAAACTTCCATTGGAACTCACTGTGTTCAGTCCAGTCCACAAGTCACATGCTCTTGACTTCCAGCCGCCACTGAGAAATGCAGGGAAGAGATACAGGAACAGAGGGCGTGAGTGAAGCACAGCACAGGCCCTCACCTCTCAGGCGCGACCGCTCAGCTCCTGTGCAGTTTGACCAGCAAAAATGTGACCAGTGGGATTCCTAGTCTGTTGGAGCCCAATCTTCTACTGAGATGCGGGTTTCAGCAAATAAATAGATCACAGAACAAACAGGAGCGAATATCAGGATCCTAAGTTCTGGGTGACGACAGATGAAAATGGAGAAGGAGAAGAAGTCAAGAGAGGAGAGAGAGACAGAAAAATAAATTGTTGTTTTCCCAGAGAGAAAGCAAATCAATCGTAGACACATTTCTGCAGGGAATAATTGTGGTGAAAATAGATGCCAACCAAGCCAGGCAGGGTCATTTACTGTTTCGTGCATCCATTTATGGGAAGCAGAGTAAATAGCAAAGAGTTCTGCCACAAACACTGAATTCCTCCAAAACTGAGAGGGAGATTCCACAGGAGCCGGCCACACTGCCACCTTCTCTTTTTGATGAACCAGCACATTACATTCCAAGGGTCATTCAGGCTTATCACTTAGCTGCTCTAAGACAAGAGGGTGTGGTCGAAACATTGCTCCCGTCCCTCTGTCTACCTGAAGGCACTGTTCTAGAATGATTTTTAAATCATTCTAGATTCATCTCTTGAGAGGCGGGCATGAGCTGAGAAAAGGCTGCTTGGAGCAATCATCAAAGTGTCAAAGTGTTCCTTCATCTTTTTTCTTTAAATAGATCTCTTTTTCTTTTCTTGACCCTTGTGTCTCACAAGGAACTTGACTTTTTTTTTTTTTTTTTAACTCTACTACCTTCTCTTTCCTCTTTCTTTCCCAATTGAGTTTCTCCTGAGGGCAGCTCAGAACCTAAGATCTAATTCTTCAGACTTACAGATTTTCCCTACGCGGTCTGGTTGTGAAGAGAAACAAGGTCTATTCCATAACGATTCCTGCCTATTTGAAAATGGAAAGTTTCCCGAGCCTTCAAGGACTATTTCACATGGACCATCACACCACTGAAGAGGGAAGCACCTTTAAACACAGCTAGTAGCTTGCTCCCCAGAGTGAACCCCCTAGACCCAAAAAGTAGTTGTAAGTTCTGATATCAACAAAAATGTTCTTAGCTAACTAGGTAACTGTAGAGAAAAAGAAACTGACATCATAACTCTAGATTCTACTCTCCTGGTAAGAAAACAGAAATACACAAGTAGCTTCCTGTCAGGATAAAGATACACCATCCTCCCCTTCAAGATTCTTATATGTTCCTTGAAGAGGTACCTGGATCCTGCCTTCACACTAAAATTTCCCTTAAAAGAAAATTCCTGGCCCTCCCTGGTGGTGTAGCGGGTTAAAGCACAGCATAAGAAGCTAAAGCCACTGCAGCATGAGTTTGATTCCCGCCTGCCCCAGAGGTGACCACATGGCGTGGCAGACCTCTCCTGACCCGCCCGCTGCTCCCCTCAGCAGTGTACTTCGTAGATCTGCCTGTTCTGTTCCCCACTCTGTCTCTGGTGAAGCCTCTCACTGTCCCTGAGCCTCTGGCCTGTACCCCAGTTCTGCGTGCACAAATAAATAAATCTTTAAAAAAAAAAAAGAAAATTCCTAAAGATTTTTCATTCTGTAAATAAGAAGTGTGTCCCATTCGCTCAGTGGTTTATTCAAGAAATGTTTCTGGAAGACTCTGTACCAGCACCAAGCCAGGTCCACCGGGAGATTCAGCCTGAACAGGAACGAATTGTCCTAGATCTCACAAAGTTCACAGACTCGTGGCTGAGGACATTTGTTTTAATTATTTGTGGTATGTTTATGTTTTATGTTTTTTGTCCATGTTATATACTGAATATACTTAAGAAAAAACAATGATTGAGTCTCCAGATAAATAGAGGGTACTTTTAAAGAGTCGCAATAGTAAGAACAGGACTTCAGAAGAGGCAGAAGCTGAACTAAATAATGATCCCATGCAAAAAGTCAAAAGGAGAGTGGCGTGTACACATATCTCCTGGCAACCTATCGGCATTTTAGGGTCAGAGTCTTTTCAAACAAGAGCTCTCCTATTTTGCCCAGCCTGAGGAGTGATTTTTATGGTGGACTCCTCCAACTCACTGGAAGAACAGAGATAAACCCCACAGGGTAGATGGGTTTGGAAGGGCAGAGCATTTGAAAATGATTGTGCTTTACAAATAAGTAGATACTTTCCCCCAAACATGACTCAATCTACCTCCTGCTGAAACAAAAACTTGCATAGATGAAGAAATTCAGGCCTCCTTTCAAAAATCCCCGTATAGAGGCAATAAAAAAAAAAAAGACCATGCAAAACACTAGAAAAGCAAAAGACATCAAAATGAACAAAATATCTGGCACTAAAAGTTTATTTCAGTGAACTTCAATGATCCGCCTGAAGTCTCAGACCTAGCTGGACCTCAGCAGAAGCTCACTGGGAAGTACTGCCTGGTTAAGGGGGCTGCGAAGGATGACATTCTTTCTGACATGCTTTTTCTTTCTTTTTCTCTCCCTGGCTATTGTGTGTCTTTGTAAATTCTTTCTAACACTCATCCTCACTAGCTCAATTAGCTTTCAAATGAGGGAAGCCTCCACACCAAGAGCCCACTTTACCAAGTATGGCCGCCAGCCTGCACAACCAGCTGCTTTAAAGTGATTGGCATCATAATGTGCAGAAAAATTACTTTTCTAATGGTTGCTGGAAGATTTATATCCCTAAAATGTAATTAAAAAGTAGATTTAGAAATATACTCAGCAACCAAAAAGATTAAATATTAATGTGGAGTATAATTAATAAATTATACATCTCTTGATTACTAATGGCTTATTGACTGTAAAAGCCTAACATTATGGAATATTAGGGCAAACAAAAGCTTTTGGGGAAATTGTTCAGCTTCAAGGAGGAAGCTGCTGCTCTTGAACTTTCAGAAGAAATCCTGATTTTGTAGATAAGATAAAAACGTGTCTGTCCCTGTTGTCATTCTTTGTCCTCTACATCACAAAGTTCACTATTCTTTATACACTGAAAAGTTTGTCATTTCCTGAGCCAATTTTTTTGATTGGATTAAGGCAATTTCCACTGTTTTTCCTCCAGGCTTCCTAGCTGAAGTGAAGTTTCAAGTTTTAAAGGTTGCCTGAACTCATAGAAAACTAAAATGTCTAATGCCTTTGCAAATCATAGCCATTGAGAGAAGCATCTGGAAGCAGGTGGCTGTGTGGGGCATTTCTTAACCCTGCACATCAAACTGCAGAGTAGGGTAAAACTATGAACTGAAACAGTGGGCTTTCCAGCAGTTTCTATAGGCACATTTAGGCCCTAGTCATTACATGTTCCTTTAAATATTTTCAACATGGTAACTAGAGATTAGAATGTGAGAATCCTATAGTCTTGAAGTGTCTCGGGCCTACCACCTTCATCCTGTACATTAATCTGAATTCTCTTCTCAAGGCGGTGATATCACTTATTCCAGATTTTGAGGGCAACAGATAGCAAACAGAAAACAAGAATCAGGTCTTCTACAAGTCCAGTCAAAGTCTTTATTTTCTTTTGTCTTTGTGTTAATTGAGGAAACAGAATGTCAGATCTGTTGAATCTTGTCTTGTAATTTTTTTGATATTTGCATGCTTTTCTAAGAAATATCATTAAAGTATACACACAAGTCAATTATGTCCAAACCACTAAACAAACTACAAATAGCTACTTTTTGGGATTCCCTCCCAACACAATCCTCATTATCCCTTATATGACCAGGGTACTAGAATATCAGGTCCACATTGTTTTTTAAAATTAAGCATCCTGCACTCACCAGAACAAGAATAACTGAAAACTCAGCCGTTATAGCAAGGTAGAAGGACTTTGACAGGAATAATATCTGAACCACCTCAGATAAGACAAAACTCAGTCAATTTTGTTCAGAAAAGTTCCCTGGCCAGGGTTAGGGTAAGCTACTCTGATGCCTAAGAGGAGTGCTTCGGGATCAGAGGTGAGTGAGGTGGCCAAGTGCCAGGAACCTGTGAACATGGAGAACCTGGCTTTCTTCTCTGCCTCAGGCAGCACCTCTCCACCTGTGTATGCTCTTCTGTTGACCTCAAACAAATGAGCAGCCAGGTATTTCACCGGGAATACAGGTTTATTTGGAAACAGGAACAATTCAGAACATGCAGTCTCATGGTGACCTATATGCACACCTTATAAAGAATAAAGAAAGAATGTTCTTTTTCTAACATTAAGGGGACCATGGTAAAGGAAGAGTCCATTGGAGGGAAGTGAGAGTGGGCCAGTTCATTGGTGGAATTGCTGCTGGCGGGCGGAGCCTCCTTCCTCAGCAGGGGCACACCACTTTCTGTGGGGGATGCCCACATCTTTGGTTGGGGTCTGTGCTCGGGGTGTGTGTGAGAATTGCCTTCCTGCCTCCCCACCTCGTTTAAATGACGTCCCTGTATTTCTTTTTTCATGCTTCATAGCATGCATCATAATTACACTTACTTCCCCCCTCCCATTTATTTAGCTCTGTATTTGTTTAGCTATATAATGTACATTTTTATATATCAATGCATTTACCTGTTTCATACTTTTCTCTTTTGAGTAGACTCTAAGCTCCATGAGAGCAAAGGTCTTCTCTGCCCCTTTAGAGAACCACAGCATCTGGAACCACATCAGAAAGATTCATGTACCATAAATACCTGTGAAGAAATAAGGCCACCCATAAGAACAGAAAACTCCAGAAGCACCTCTGCCTTGGCTCTTGTTGAACTTGGCCTGGGTCTTATAAACACTTTTTTTTCCCATTTCAGTATTGAGCATTCAGTATTGGGCATCCTCCATTTCCCTATGCAGCTAAAGGGTGAGAGGAGAGAGGAGTCATCCCCACTCCCCCGCCTCTCTGTAGCCATCCTCTGTGTACAGGCAGTCTGCTCCGGCGGTCCTCCATCATCATTAAGCCCAGTGGCAAGGTTCCAAAGCAGCTCGCACGAGAGGAAAGCAAAGCAACTTTTAGGGTGGGCCAGATGGTCTTTCTCTAGTGACAATGAGCAGAGGACAATGAAACTGTAACTCTGAACTGAAAAACAGACCAAATGGAGAAACAATAAAGCAGCAAGGTGTTCCCAAGTTATCTTAGACATTCAGGCATTTAGCAATTATGATTCTATTAATTTTCACATAAATTTAGTTCATCAATTACAGAATCCTCCTTGCTTGTATTGAAAGATATTATTTACATATCCTTATAAGCATCACTCGGTAGGGTTCCTTGGTTGAGTTTTAAATTTTTTAGCATAAACCCAAAAATGTCATATTTGCTGACATGGAAAATGTCTGACATTTTGACAGCATGGTGTATCACCTTCCTTCTTAACAGAGATGCACCTCAGTTTACTCAGCATCTGCTATTTTTTTTTATTCTACATTTTTTATTAGTAATATAATGGTTTATTTTCACATCATTTTGGGCCTTTTTCCATCTCAGTTGTAATCCCCGTGGGTTTCCCATCACCAAATCACCTGTGTGCCATCACCATGGTCCAGTGCATTTCCCTCCCCTCACGGTTTTTGATCCCATTCCCCACTCCATCCCCGTAAAATGTCTCTGGTAGATAGCTGTTCAGTATTATTATTATTATTTTCTCACCTGGTCCTTTATACTCCTGCTATGAGTGAAACCATCAGTATTTTTCCTTTTCTTCCTGGCTTATTTCACTAAGCATGCTCTTGTGGAAAATATCCATCCATGTTGCTGCAAAAGGCATGTGTTTATTTTATTTTATTTTTTGGTTGCTGAGTAACATTCCATTGTGTACAGGTACCACATCTTTTTAATCCAGTCATCTACTTTTGGGCATTTGGGCTGTTTCCATGTTTTTCCTATTGTAAATAAAGCAGCAATAAACATGGAGGTGCAGGTATATTTTTGAATCAGTGTTTTTGTGTCTTTTGGGTAGATACCTCGGAGTGGGATTGCTGGGTCGTAGGGAAGCTCCATATTTAGCAGTTTGAGGAAACTCCAAACAGTTTTCCATAGTGGTTGTACTAGTTTGCATTCCCACCAGCAGTGCAGGAGAGTTCCTTTTTCTCCACATCCTCACCAACATTTGTTGTTGCTAGTTGTTTGAAGATGTGCCATTCTCACTGTGGTGAGGTGGTATCTCATTGTGGTTTTAATTTGTATCTTCCTTATTACAAGTGATGTTGAACATTTTTTCATCTGCTCATTGACCATCTGCATTTCCTCTTTGGGAAAGTGTCTTTTTAGCTCTTCTGCCCATTTTTTTAAAAATGTATACAAAGGAAACATCTACCACCATTCATTGGCCATCCTTCACCCTTCATCCCTCCGCCTACCCACCCCCATCCCATGCTCTTCCCACTGGTTACCTCAGGTCTGTTGTCTGCATCTTCTGGCTTATCCCCTTATTTACTTTGTCCATTCACCTGCTTGGTTTCCTTCCATGGCACATTCAGGTGAAACCACGTGATAATTGACCCTAACACCTCTAAACTTTCTTTTTTTCTCATCTCTTCTTCCACCACCAGTTCCATAGCTGGAAAAAAGAAAAAAAATAGCTCAGAAATTATGTAAAATCAACATGGACTCAGACTCCAAAATAAAAATTCACTAGCTCAGGTCTAAAGGAGATTGTTATTGGAATTACTTTTTCATTGGAAATAATAACAGCAACACATCCTACTGACGATACATTTCTCCAAGTTAATGATATCACCAGCAACACTATCTAGGAACAACTTCTTAAGAAAAATGAACTCTACGTTGATTTAGAAGGCATCAGAGATTCAGAAATTTTGGAAATTTTCAAATTTTACAGATGAGGAAACCAAGTCCATATGGATTAAGTGACTTGCTTTGAATCCCATAGTCATTCACTAAAATAAATGCTGGAACAAGTGGTAGTCATTTTTTTTTTAAGATTTATTTATTTGTTCATACAGAGCTGGGGTACATGTCAGAGGTGCAGGGTCAGTAAGAGGATTCACCAGAGACAGAGCAGGGAGCAAAACAGGCAGATCTTTGAAGTACACTGCTGAGGGGAGCAGCGGGCGGGTCAGGAGAGGTCTGCCGCGCCATGTGGATCACCTCCGGGGCAGGCAGGGATCAAACTCATGCAGAAGTGGCTTTAGTTTCTTAGTGCTATGCTTTAACCCGCTGCGCCACCAGGGAGGACCACAAATAGTAGTTATTTGCTGTCACTATTCTCTTGTATTTGGATTTCTCATGTCGCGAGCACACGGTCAGAATCTGGTGATTATTCTGCTTGCTACTGCCATACGACTATTAACTATTCTGCCTCCTGCTAAAGAGTTTAACCCAGTTGGCAGGATAACTAATTTCTGTTGTGTCCTTTCTATTTTTGCCTCCTCCTTCCAAGACAGAAATGGAGTGCTGTGTTCAATCTTGTTTCATACTTCTAAACCAGATTTATAAGGAAAGTAAAATGCATAGAAAAGCACTTGTTACAATTTTAAATTAAAAGAGAGACAAAGTACCAAAGTACCCAAGCCTGCCCTGAGTAAATTACACTGACATACAAGATCTGAAAGGAAACATGAAGATTTACACTCCTAGAGTATAGACTTAAAATGCTTTACCAGCATCATATTGAGTCAAACACAAATTAAAAAGCGATATAATTAAGAACAGATTCTAAAACAACATGTGGAGGTTAACGGTTTATCCCAGAGATTCCAGATCTTTCAGCCAGTGGCATCTAAAAGATAAAGTCCTTCCTAGGGCAGAATTTCATGGCATTTCATCAAACTGGCTATGATTTTCTGACTTGAGTTCCCTCTGCAGATTCTGTGGGTGACACGAGCATTTGGGGCACTCATCACACACATCCACAACTCCTTATGACAATTGCAATGTCTATAAATTTCTGAAAGCTGAAAGTTTTGTGCTCGCTCCCTTGGGGCAAAATTTGGCTTAAGTGACATGGGGCTTTGCATAACCCTCCTCTCATCAATGGGTATCGATCAGTTTGAGGAGAGATACTAACAGTTCAGATCAGGAGTGAGAAGCCCAGCTCAGGCCACTACACAATACACAATATGAACAGTAAATTACCATTCAATCACCCGAACACACGTGGCTTAAGGATTCACCGAATGGATTGTGAATCCGGGTTTTACTGTCTGATGTCATACTCTGTCGCCAGCACTGAAGACCCCTTTCAGGACTCTTCTCCATTGTCAGAAACCACTTCTTGCCCAAGCTGGCCAAGGCTTATGCTAATCACCTGACACCTCATTAGCAAAATCAGCCAAGGAAAGCCACACTTTGTGGGTAATGGCTTGACTGCAATCCACAGATAACTCAAGAATTTCATCTGCAAAAATGTCAAGAGAACTCTGACTCATCCACTTTAATCCCCACCTACTAGTATCCTCAAAAATCTCCGCACAATATAGGCACAGGCAGCTCCTACATGTTTGCTATTATAAAGTGGACGTGTTTTGTGAGTTGGCTTTGAAATACAACTGTTTCCCAGTAATGTAGGAACCAAAAGTGCCAAGTAGTCTAACTGGAACTTTATGCTCCAAGAATGGATAAATAGGAAAAACAATGAAGGCTGCCATAGTTGAACTTTTAAGCAACTAATTTTTTCATGACAAATAACATCATTAAAAAGAAACGTCAGGCCCTCCCTGGTGGCGCAGCGGATTAAAGCGCAGCACTAAGAAGCTGAAGCCACTTCCGCATGAGTTCGATCCCTGCCCTGGAGGCGACCCACACGGTGTGGCAGACCTCTCCTGACCCCTCGGCTGCTCCCCTCAGCAGTGTACTTCTTTGATCTGCCTGTTCTGCTCCCAGCTCTGTCTCTGGTGAAGCCTCTCACTGCCCCTGCACCTTTGGCCTGTACCCCAGTTCTGTGTGCATAAATAAATCAATCTTTAAAAAAAAAAAAGAAACTTAATCATTTTCAACCCAAGTGGACTCACACAGACCTGTCCACAAGCTCGTCTTCAAATTGACGTATATTTGACATAAGCAGTACTTTCCTGCCTTTTTATCACCTGATTTCATTCCACTTCATCCCGTGTAAATTCATCAAATTTACAAAAGAAATAGGCAGCACAGAGAAGCTGGGTTCTCGGTGAGTAAAAGCTCCCTGGATAAGTCATGTATTTTGGGTAAATTAACTCTTTGGAAGCTTCTCAGGGGGCATTTAGCATATTTAAATAATAAGTAAGGAAATCAACAGCAATTAATATCTTCTCTGTGCCCACAGGGTACTTGGCACGGACTATTGGCCTCGGTGGGAAACAGTCATTAAGTGTCCCAGTTCTCAAAGGGCATTTCCAGACACTAACACCACGCTCATTCTTTTACCAAACCGCAGAAAGCAAACAGAAATATGTAATTTCAGCCAATTAAGAGACTTTGTTTTTTAATGGACGACTCTGTTTCAGCTGGGTTAGCTTTCCGTCTTTGAGGTGGAGGAAGGTGGGGAAAAGAAGATGGAGAACGGCCAGCCAGCAGCTGCGCAGACTGAAGCTGAGCCCTCGCCCGTGAGCTGCCACCCAGGCGCCCATCCCGCCCTGCGCTCCCTCGTCCAACGCTGCGTCCGGGAGCTCCCGAGGCCCAACACTGCCCTGGGCGTTGGCGGTGCAGGAGGGGTCCTGGAGACCCCTCGCCAGCTCGAGAGGCTGCCCTGAGCGATACTGTCAATGCCCCGCCCGGCCCACATGCCGCGTGGCGCAAGCGCTGCGCCATTTGGGAAAGGCGCATACAGGTCGCTTTCAGTGTGGCACGATGTTGGGGAACCGAGAGGCCGGGGCTCTCGTTTGCCTCCTGCCGCTGGCCTCTGCGGCTGGCACCGCGGGCTGGCATCCCTCCGAGGCTGCTTACACGCGAGGAGGCGAGGCCGGAAGCGAGGCTGCGGGCGCCTGGCCCGGGAGAGCGCGGTGGGCGCACGTGTAAGTGCAGGCACGTGGGCTGGGAGGGCGGGACAAGGCTCCTTGGCGCGCGCAGCAGTCACTCTGCAGCCAGGGCCGCCGCTGCCGCCTCGCCGCTGAACCTGGTTCCCTTGGTCGGCACTAAAGGCATGGTGGGTACCGAAGGCGCCTGCATCTGTGAGAGTCCGCGATGAACCTACCCTGCTGGGATAGTTGCACAACGCCAGAGGGTGTTTCCGTGCAGCATGATAAAGGGGGAGTGGCTGCGATGAAGGCAGCACAGGGTGGGGGTGCAGAGGGGGCAGGGCTGGGCAGACCCCCTCAGTCTCCAAAGGGCAAGGTCCCACCTGAGTTCTCTCCGCAGCCATGGGCCGGCCGGGCCCTCTGCACCAGCACTGGGGCATCCTTAGACGTGGCGATGTCATCCCAGTGAGCCCCAAGTCCTCCAGGAGGAGAGTGCCCGGCCTGTGTCCCCATCTCCAGCTGTGGCTGTTTCCCCCAGGGCCAGGCCCGGCTGGGGCAGCCTGTGGCATCTTCATGTCCCTTTTTGAGGCCTTCTCGTGGACAGACAGCTCCCCTGGGTGGTGGGCCCCACTCTGCCTAGTGAGCCACCTGGGCTGGGCCCCAGAGAGGGGGTGCTACAGCTACTGGGTACCAGGCACCAGGTGCAGCACCCCCATCCCCCAGACCAGGTGTCTTCAATAAACCGGGGAACAGCCATCTGGTTCTCATCACAGAGGCCCCGTCAATGGCCTGCCTGGCTCATCCTGTCCCTCCAAGCCTCGAGAGAAGGGGAGGGGTCACCCCACTACCCGCCTGCGGTGTCGCTGTCAGAAATACACGTCCTGAGAGCGACGCTGGTCCCTGCACCCGCTCCATGAACGAACCTGCCGGGAGGCAGGTCTGAGCCGGCCGCGGGGGCCCTGCTGCCATGCTCCCACGGGGCACCGTCGGCGGTACCAGACAGAGGCAGACTGGAGCTCGGGAGGCAACGTGAGACTCCAGCAACCCTAGAAATCACCAAGTGCGCAGCTCACTGCTGCAGTGAAAGGAGACAGCACCATCCATCTAGAGGGCTGTGCAGGGCGGTGGGCGTCGGGCAGGAGACCTCCCGCAGCCGGAATGTGAACAGGGCTGTTCTGCTTAAGGAGGAGGAGCAGTGTGTTCTCCCGGAGAGAGAAAGGAGTAGGAGGGACAGCCGGCCGGGCAGAGCCCGCTGCAGGTGGCCGTGGGACCTCTGCCCAGGGTGCTCACATTCTCCAGTGAATTCTGAGAGGCCCAAACTGAAGTGCTAGTGGCGATCAAGGGCATGTAGAGGTCATGGCCCACCTGGCCGCAGGGGCTCAGAAAGGGCTAGGTGAAGGTGCCAGCTAAGTTTTGGGGGTTGGGGGAGGGCTACAGAAAGGAAGAACCCGCCCAACCCCTCCTTCCCTGCCGCCAGCAGCCTCAGGAGTAAAGCACTGGAGACAGCCTCAGGGGTGCTCAGGCATCTCAGGGCAGGGAGGGGCGGGCCTGGATGAAGCCTACAGGGAGGAAGTTCTCAGAGGAATGGCGGGTTGTTTGGGTGAGAGCAACCGGCCGAACTTGAGTGGTAACAGGGGACCAGGCAGGGTGGGGGTGGGGGGGTCTCAAGGGAAGCCCCAGCTCTGAGCCTCCTTCTCCCATCTCTTTCCTCAGCCCCCCTCTGCACCCAAGGCCAGACCACTCTGCTTCAAACTGTAACATCACAGCTTCATCGAGGATCCCAGGAGAGCTGGCCCCGGTGCCTAGGGGACTTGGAGGGAATAAAGCCATGGTTTCATCGCTGCCAGCCATGCAAAGACTGAAAATAAAGATGCATCCCATGCACAGGGGTGGTGCTGGCTCTGGGTTCTGGGGTTCCCTTGGGTCCTCCCCTATAGCCTTGGAGCCCTCGAAGGTGTGTCTCGGCAAAGCTTAGCAAAGCTGACTGGAGACGCAATGAAAGTCTGCCTGAGAAGAGGCCCCAGCCAGGCGGAGTTCGTGAGACCCACTTTGAGGAGTAGCGAGAGGTTCCTAGCTTGAATGGGGTGCAGGAGGCTGCTCACTTGCCCCTTTCTGGGGCGCACGGTGCAGGTGCCCCCAGGATGCTGGCTCTCAGCCCAGACAGCAGTTTCTAAGTCACCCCCCTTCTGCTTTGCTCCTGAAGTACAGTTTTATAGCCCCAGAAGCAGGTTGGGGCGGGGTCTGCCGGCCCCTCTTTACAGCTTCTTGCTCTTCTCATCTTTATCACCCGGCCTGGAGGTTGGGGTGAATACAGCCTTCTACCCGCTGGGCGTTTTGTGGCTCTCCCTGGGCTTCATCAACCCTGGCAAGTGTTTCCGGGCGTCCTGGGCATGTTGACCCCCTACCCTAACTATCTAATCGTGAGAATAAACCTTCCATTTGGACTTGAAATGCTTCTGAAATCTCCTACATTGTGCAGGCCTTTCTGGCTTGCCAATGACTGGTCTGACTGTTGAAAGGCCTGCTGGCCTACGGCCCGCTAATCCATAAATCAGCAGCCTTCACCCAGACCCCTCTTTGTCTCAGGGCCGCATACCAGGTGAGAAAAAGCTGCAGGCGAGGAGGAAAGGTTCTTGCTCTGGACCTGCCTGTGATAAGCAGCAAGACCCTGGAATCCTCCCTTCACCTCTTGGAGTTCCATTTCTTCGTGTCCACGATCACCGATCAACCACCATATCCGGTTACCTGTAACTAACGCCAGAACACTGCACACCGATGAGCTGAAGGGCTCCAAGCCCATCCGGAGAGTGTGAAGACGCGAACTGGAAGACAGCAAGAAACAGTCTTTTTTGACGAGTCTGCCCAACTTTGGGGAAGTGAGGAAAACAGCTCTCTCCCTTCAGGCCCCAACCGGGGAGGAGAACAGCCCGACTGTCTGCGGGTGACGAGACGTCAACACAGCGCGTAAACCTCATTAATTCCCCCTAATTGGGTGGAAAGTTTTGGAGAAGTCTGAAGTAGAGAAACATTTTCACAAAATTCAGCTTAATTTCAAGTTCATATGGCAACAGAATGACAGGACCCCGAGGAAGGGAAACAGCGAAATGTCTTAGAGAAATTTTAAGAATTTTAACAAGAGACATTTTAAAAAATCAGGAGAGGACTTATTGTTTCACAGAAGCATTGCAATACAAAGTGGTTTGAGGAGTGTTTGGAAACATTCGTTGGCCTGGGGCCTTTCGAAGGCTATGATTTTCCCTTGTTTATATTTGCATGGCCAATCCTTCCCCACTTTTGGCCCTAATAAATCAATGCACTTCATCCACATTTTAAATTTATCCCAGATTCTGAATTAGTGGTTTTCTCATTGACCAGGGCCATGCAATTCTTTTTAAAAAAAAATCCTTCCAACTCTTATGCTCCCAGGAAACACACCTGTCAATAGGTTCCGGGTGTTCTCTCATTTTCTTAAAAGCAAGAACCAGGTTTCATTTTTCACCCTTGATTCTAAAGCAGTTGGAGGGCTCGCCAGAGAAGGCCATCAAAGGGGGAGCAAATAAATCTAATCACGTTGAAAAGGTAATGAAAGGCATGTGCTTACGTTTCCTCAATTTGTTCTTAAATTAATCCTTGACACACTCTTTGATTGAGGACCCACTTGGCTTTCCAAGGCTGAGGTCACAAGGATCGAGAACAAAAGACACAGTGACTTTAGAACACAAATTTGAGCAATTAGTTCCCACCGTTTCCCAAAGATATACCAAGTCGCTGAAGTAGGCTTCTTTGAGTTCTATTTCTGCTGCATCCCTTTGACCACCCTCTAGCAGGTAAGCTGCTGAGCTGTGAGTGGATAAGGAGGAACCACATGGAGACAATCGAGTGGCAAGAAGCAGCTGCTAGCAGTGTCAGCCGTGTCTCCGGGCACATGTGCCCCAAGCGTGGTCACACCTGGAGCTCTGTACCTGGTAGACACATTCGCAACTCAACCACTGCCATGTGGATTTGTCTCGGTCCGTGTCTAGGAGGCTGGGTCTGCTGGAGAGTTAATGCTGCTGGATCAATACCCAGCCCATATGAGAGGATAAAATCATCTTTCTCCCACATAGGTGGGCCAGCTCTGAAAGCGTCTCCTACTTGCTCTGTCTCTCAAGGGCACGTGTACGTGAGGCTCTCGCCATTCTTTGGGGCTGCCTTTACAGCGAAGCTTGCAGAGCAAACAGCCCAAGAAGATACAGAAAACGTCTCCTCTGGGGAAAGGGCAAAATGATTTCTGCCTGGTGTAGAAGATCCCTAAGAGTGCAGCTGGTTGGGTGGCAACCTCTGGAACCATCTGGACCACTGTGGCCCTCGGGGACAAGGGGCCCGGCACAGGGAGGCTCACCTCGCTGGCTGTGCCAGGAGAGCTGAGACCTGAGGGAAGGAGCCTCCTTCCTCTGCCGGCACCCATGAAGCGGCCAGGCCAACCTAGGAGCTTGAACGTTGGTGGAGTTTTCGCATCTCGGGGGCTCATATCCGGAGGTGAACAACTGCAAGGGAATTGAATCTTGTCTCTATTAGAAAAGAAATTGCTTTCTAAGACAATGCATTTAAAAACTCCGCTCTGCTCTCATTATCCCAATAATTAAAAATGGATGCCCCAGGTTGAAATGAAAGATTTCGAAAGATAATCTCCAGTGTTTTCTGACCACAAAACTTGAAGTTGAACCACCTGAGGCCCCAGCTATTGACAGAAATACCAGCGCTGGTAAAATTAAAGTGCTGGTCCTGCCAAGGTAGTGAGGCCCTTGAAAGAGCCCAGGACAAGCTCAGCTCCCTGAGGCTGAACGCAGCTCAAGCTGAGCACTGGAGTCTGCCAGGGTGTCCACCAAGCACGGTGACACCATGTGTCTGGCTCACGAAACGACGGGTCAACGTGTATCTTCTGTTTGTTTGTTCACTTGTTCGTTACAGCATCAAAAAGGGGGCGTCTGTGCTTGAGTGTGCTGACATGAGATTGGACGGAAAGCATGAGCAATGGCAGAAAGAAGCGTCATTGAGGGCAGGTGGAGCAGAAAGGGCACACACATGGCTGGCAAGGGCATAGCAGTATACTTGCAGTCTCAAGGGTTTTGATATTTGCTTATATCTGGACAAAAGGTGTGAGTATTCCCAGATACAAAGCAAGCGGAAAGGCTGTTAAGAAGTTGTCAGCTCTCTGTAGCTCCATGGAAGGCTCAGAGCATCAGAAATGCATCAGGCCCTGTAAGGGTTGGGTGTGTGTGTGACACAGATGTAGGGATATATATGTAATGTATGCACACGTGATATATACCTATCTACATATGCATATTCCTATACACAGATGTTCGTATATACACCCAACATGTACATGTGTGCATATACGGTGTGTGTGTGTGTATAATGATACATAGTTAACTTCATTTACTTTACTTATTTCAGAAGTCTCTTTCTAGAACACCCTACCTTGCTAGTACTTGTCCCCTGTATTATATTTAAACATGGACAGTTGCACATCAGTTACATGTACATCCATGAAAATAGACAGCTAAGGGGCCCTTTCTGGTGGCGCAACGGGTCAGGACGCAGCACTGCAAGCTGGCCGCAACCGCTTCAGTGTAAGTTCAATCCCTGGCCCCAGAGGTGACCCACAGGGCGCGGCAGACCTCTCCTGACCCGCCCGCTGCCCCCCTCAGCAGTGTACTTCCTCGATCTGCCTGTTCTGCTCCCCACTCTGTCTCTGGGGAGTCCTCTCACCGCCCCTGCACCTCTGACCTGTACCCCAGTTCTATATGCATAAATAATCTTTAAAAAAGAGAGAGAACTGGCCCTCCCTGGTGGCGCAGAGGGTTAAAGCGCAGCACTGAAAAGCTAAAGCCGCTTCCGCATGAGTTCGATCCCCGCCTGCCCCGGAGGTGACCACAGGGCGCGGCAAACCTCTCCTGACCCGCCCGCTGCCCCCCTCAGCAGTGTACTTCCTCGATCTGCCTGTTCTGCTCCCCACTCTGTCTCTGGTGATACCTCTCCCCATCCCTGCACCTCTGGCCTGTACCCCAGTTCTGGGTGAATAAATAAATAAATAAATCTTAAAAAGAAAATATACAGCTAGGACCACATTGGAAAGCTCAGACCAGAAAGCTGCACAGAAGTGATGATAATCGTCACTTCAACTCAGACACCACAAAGACCAGTACTAAGAAAAGCCTTGTTTAATAGGCTTTTCAGATTAATCTAAGAATGACACCAAAAGGCCAAGATAAGAAATGCAGGCAATGAAAGCAAGCAAACTCTTTTTAAAAAATGAGCATTTTAGTATTAGAAATGAAAACACTCATGTCAGAGATAAAATGATAGCTAATTAACAATACCCTAAAATATTTCAGTTTTTTATCATTTTGTCTCGGGCTTTTACTTCCAACAATACCCTAAAATATTTCAGTTTTTTATCATTTTGTCTCGGGCTTTTACTTCCAAACAAAAATGAAGTGAGCTTTTTTCCCTGAAAATAGAATAGACATTGCCCACTCTGATCTTGACACTGATTTTGTAGTCATCTGGGCAAGAAAGAGCATCTTCAAATACACAGCTACCTGCCGAGCATCTGTGACGGGGCACAGGGGTGGGGCAGGCTGCCAGGGCTGCTGGCTGAAAAGCTCAAATTATGATACAGATTTGTTTTTGTGATTAAGAAATAAAAATACAATTTCACTGTTTTACCAAAAAGTCTGCAAATTGGAAAAACAGAACTCTAAGAAGAGACTGAGACAAGTTTCCACCGGGCAGGCTATCTTTATCATCTAAGGTAAGTGCTTCCATCTTCCCTGCCAAGGTGGAAAGAGCAAAAAGGTTACAAGTTCTTAGTTCCTCAGTCTTCTTTTGGGTCTTTCTCCCTGCAGTTTTTGAAGTCCCTGCAGGCAGCAATGGAAAGGGCGTGGTTCAGACCCAAAGTTTGGTCTGGACTAGTCCAAGAACACCTCCGGACTAGGCAACAGAGATTCTGAACTCTATGTAACTTAGCCTAGACCCAAGGACAGAAAACCAGCTATGGATTCAAGACCAGATTCCAGATAACAATAAATCAAGCTCCTTTGCTTAGAGGATCCTTAATGCTCAAACAGAAGGTGAAGGGCAAGATGCCTTTACAGCTACAGTCCACCAGTTGTCTTCTTTTACGCAAATGGTCCCAGGGAAAAACCCCATGCTTATGCCAGGCATATGATAAGACGATAGATAATTAACCAATGAACTAAAACATTTCAGTTTTCTATCATTTTTTTCAGGCCTTTACTTCCAAACAAAAATAAAATGAGCTTTTAACCTAGACATCAAACTAGACAAGGATGTTTAAAGAAAATGTTGTAGGTACGTCCATCTTATGAATATAAGTACAAGAATCCGCAGTAAGTATTGGTAACCTAAACCCAGCAGTTTATTAGATAAGTACATTATGGCCATGGGACACAGATGAGTTTATCATAAATAAAAATCTACAAATTACTCACAACACATTACAAGAGAAAAACTAATTGGTCAGTGCACTATTTGAGAAAACACAAATGCAAAGCCCAAAGTCTTCCAGGACGATAAAACAAGTACCGAACCAGTGTTAAGGATGGAAGGAACTCCCCCAAGCTGATACAATGAGCACTGCCCAAATAGCGCATAATGGTGAAGAATTAGTAGCACCGTTAAAAGAAAGAATCGGTAAGACATCAGAAGGATGCCTACTCCTACTGCTTTCATTAAACACTAGCCAGCAGGATAAGGCATGAAAATGAAATAACTGACAGAGCATTGGAAAGGAAGATGTAAGATAATCATTATTTGTAGGTCATAGGATGATTTACATAGAAAATTCAAGAAAACCTACAACTTCTTCAAGAAAAGATATCAAGGTTGAGAAATAGACCAAATGAACACCATCCCGTCTACCCACAGATGATGGTGGTGGTAATATACACCAGGAAGTAAGAACAAGCTATCCGAGAAATGTTCAGAACCAGCTGACTCTCCACTTGAAAAACACATCTTTGCTTCATTCATGCCAGATACAGAAATAAATTCCAGATGGACTTGAAACCATTTTTAATATTTATAAAGAAGAAAGCAGAGAATCATTTTTAGAACTCCATGATGGAGAATCATTTCAAAACCAAAGCACAAAAAGATGACAAATTAGAAAAAAATATATATATATATATATATATATATATATATATATATATATATATATATATATATATATATAGCCAGATTAAAATTTTTAAACCCTCTTCGTAAACATAGTGTGATATATGAGCCAAAACAGGGGAAGACAGGAGGTACACAATCACTGTGAGGGGGTCCCCCTCGAGTCCTGCAGGTCAACAGCATGAGATGGCCACCAGTCCCTGTCTAGCCCCAGGAGCTTCCGGACTCATGCTCCTTTCTTAGGTCATTGTCACCTCACACCCAACCATATCATCACCATGTTCAAAAGGACAGAAAAGAAGAAAATGTTGGCTGGAGCAAACCACCTGTAGCATTTGCCAAAGACAGTTCACAACAAGGCAGAGCAAACCAGAAAAGCTAACAAACCAGTTGAAACTTGTGGGTTTCACTCAAACTCAGAATACAAAAGTTAGAAGGAGAGGGAGGAAGAAAAAGAAGGAAAGGAAGAAATAAAATTATCACTATTTGTAGATGATGGCATGATTTATATGGAAAATCCAACAAAACCTACAACTTCTCAGGTAAAAGAAATCAAGGTAGAGAAATAGAGCAAGTGAACATATTAGGGAGGGAGAGAAGGGGGAGGGAAAATCAAAAAATATTCAGGCTGGGCCTTCCCTGGTGGCGCAGCGGGTTAAAGCACAGCACTGAGAAGCTAAAGCCACTTCCGCATGAGTTCGATTCCCGCCTGCCCCAGAGGTGACCACATGGCGCGGCAGACCTCTCCTGACCCGCCCGCTGCTCCCCTCAGCAGTGGACTTCGTCGATCTGCCTGTTCTGCTCCCCAATCTGTCTCTGGTGAAGCCTCTTACCGCCCCGAGCCTCTGGCCTGTACCCCAGTTCTGTATGCATAAATAAATAAATCTTTAAAAAAAAAATATTCAGGCTGAAAATTTCTAACATACAGCACCAAGTTACTGGATTTTATGAGGAGGTTTTTATACGTTTCAGAGGTTTTATACGTTTCTCAATTTAATCTAACTGCTTTCTTCTTCCCACTCTGGTGAATGACCCCAACAAATACATGGGGAACAATGTACATTGTCCTGAACCCAGTCACCCCAACACACCTACCAACCCTTCCTCTCTGTTTCCACTGCTCCGCAGTCCATCTCTGCTGCCGGAGTCTCATCGTTTCTGCATGGAAGCCTCCAGTTCCCCTCAGCCTTCTTTGTTCCCCAGCTCACTCTTTCAGCCAAGAATCAGCAGGTAGCGTACTTGTTTCTGCCCTGCCAAAGGCTTCTCAACTGGAATCCCAAGTGGGTGACCCTGAATGAGATGTATCCCTTCCTACACCTCATATGCAGGATTCTATGCCAGCCCATACCTTCCTCCCAGGCTTTTTCCTCCCCCCAGATATATTCATGAAGAGACGTATTAGTGATAGTCCATGAACCAGAAATTCATCCAGTATTTTTCGGAAGTCGTTTTACTTTGCTTTCATCATTGAATGGTGGCCTCTTCCAGATTGATGGTTATTACTTTGAGGGTCAAGGAAGGCTGCTAAAAATGGTTGTCCAGGATAGACCAGCGAGGTGGACACTTGGCCTCTTTCTCACTCCTGTCTGGGATCAACCTTACCCATATTCTACTTCAAGTTTCTTCACAAGCTTGAATCAACGTCTTTCCTTGATGGCCATGATGGCACTAATGCTCTTCCCACAAGAGAACATGCTCCTGTCTAAGTCTGTAGGTAAGAAAACCTCAGGACTATTCGTGCATCTGACTGTACTTTAAAGTAAAGCTGGAACTTTCTTCCCACCTCCCCATGAGTGCAAAAACAACTCCGTAAGTTAAATATCTTACGCTTTCTATTTTTAAGTTAGACTTGAAATTCAATGCTCAGGGCATTAAGGCTATTTTTATAAAAAGAGATCATTTCCTTTCAGTTGGTAAACTTAGGTAAAAGCATGTTATTCATTAGAGTATGAGTAGCCTCACATCCTCACCATGGAGTGACCCTTTTCATCTCTAAAGCACCAATATTTGTGACTAATTTAATTGGTTTGTATCAAAGATGCATGTGAAGATTGTTTTGAGTCTTATTTCATCACTAACCTATCAATTTAGTGTTTGGAAAAGAAAGACAAAATGTTTTAATAGAATAAGTAGGACTCTGGGGTCCATTGGCCAAACAAAAACCCTGCCCAGGAGGGTGGACACACTTGGCCTCCAAAGGGTTTGAATCTGGCACGTTAAATGTCTAAAGGCTGCTCTCCAACTTAATTCTCAAGACCAATCTTGAGCACTATTCACAGCATGATTTTTTTCCCTCAAGCTCCTTATTTCCGGCCACCCAGATGTCAGAAACAAGGAGTGCTCCTTGACCCCTCCCTGCCCCCATCCTCTCCACTCACCACCCATGAACCCCGTCAACTCCACCTCGAGGCACGTCCTCTGCCAGTCTGCCTTCTGTCCCTCCCTGCAGCCCAGTCAGCTGTCCCCCAGCAACTTGCCTCCCAACTGTCCTGGCCATGCTCCCTCCACTCCACCACTCACCGTCCCTGAAGCAGCTGCCATGCCCCCCACCCCACCTCAAATCCCCGTCAACACAGAATGAAATCTGCAAAGTTCATACGCTGCTGTCCCTGTCCTAGATTTCAGCCACACTGGGAGGTCCCCCGCTTCCTCCAAATGCACGGGGGTTTGCTGCCACTTTCCCCCCTGCACCCCCTGTCTGGGATGTTTCCCGCCCAAGACAGTGCTGAGTCATCCTCTCAGACACGTCTCCCAGGTCACGCGTGAAGGTAAAGCCTGCACCCCCCAGCCTCAGTCCCCTTTTTTATTACACCACTATTTTAATGTATTTGATTCCATTGGCCTTGTAACAACTCTAAATGATCTTGGTTCTTCTTGGTTGCCATCTTACAGTCTGCTTGTATGAGAGCTATAAGCCCGGCCTGAGTCTCTACTGCTGGAAGCTAGGATGGTGCCCAGCACACAGACACACAGACATCTCACTGCTCACTGGCATCTTTGAATGGAAAGTGAGTAAGTGGGTCCAAGAACATACTCAAGTAGTCTGAGAAGGGATGGTGCCCACAGAAAGCTAATGCTATTTTTTTGGGGGGGAGAAGGCATGGGGTGTCCGGACCCTGCAGAGGGGGAGCTGCCGGGGTTGAAGCAGAGAACCAACGCCACCCTGTCCAGTCTCGGGCTTAGACACAGCATCGGGTCAGAAGCATGTGGTACACCTCTGAGCTCTGCCCCCAGTACCGGGGCCTCAAATAGTCCAGGGGTAACGTTGCAGTAAGTGGTGATTTTTAACTTCAAGGAAGCCCAGATTGGAATTGCATTCTTCCTTAAAAGAAAAGAAGGCATGTTAGAAAATGAGGTATTCAAGATAAATGTCACCGGGCATCAATTTGGGCATTATCTGGATTCTGACATCACAAGTAAAAACAATTCCAGCTCCACTTAAAAGGATGTCAAATTCATGCAGTTTTACAACAGGAAATGGAGAAAGGTTACGGCTTTAACATGATTCAGGTGTCATTTGATATATATTCATAGGAAATTAGGTCACTGAAAATAATTTTTTTAATCAAGAAATTTACTCGGAATAAAATGATGTTTCAATCAATTTCAACTAGCGTTCCTCCTCTTTTGGTTTCTCAACACAGGCCGGCATTGACCACTTAAAACTACAAACAATGGAAAGCCTCAGGTTATATCTAGAAGCAGCTCTTCACTGAGTATATTTTAGAAGTGAATTAGTATTGTGACTTGCACATTATATTTAAAATGTTTCTCCCTTTTAAAAATATGCAATGCCCAATTCAAATTAAAATATTTTATTTAAATATTAAAAATATGTAATAGTTAAATATTAAAATTTAAACTTTGGAACATATTTTAAAGAAATAGTATTGAAATCTGCCATCAGATGGGTGATTAAAATAACACAGGAGCAATCATTAGACTCAAGTCCTCAGTTAAGGACACAAAATTATTCAAGGGGAGCAAAGAAAACATACGTGTGAAACTGGACCTGGTTGCGATCTCTTTGTAAATATCCACGCAGGTATTCAAGGCCCCACTCAAAAAATCGCTGCAACACCAACACTCCCCTTTCCTTCTTAAGCATTCCTTCTTCTGCACCCCGACACATAAATCTGCCCTTGTAATAACTTCATTCCATAGCAGATGTCTTCTCTGCTCAGCTGTCAGCTTTTTAAAAAGAGAAATCCTCCTTTGGTCCACTTTGAATTCCCACATAATGTCAAGCCATCAAGCAAATCTTGTAAACAAGCTTAAAGTAAACAAGCACTTCACTGAGGGCCTCCTGTATGCGTCCACTAAGTCGTGACCAAAGTTACATTAATAGTAATTTATTAAAAATTTGACTTGAGCCTGACCCTGAGGACTTTATGTTCTAGCTGTGGCACCTAGACAAGAGCACACAAAGTGCCATCTGTGTGGTTCCGGCTCTGTCCTCACCCCCCACTTTGTCAGGAGCCTACGAGCAAGCTGGAGGCAAGGCTTCTGGCCCTGAGGTCTTAGAATTCCAACGGACACTCGGTCACGTCTTTTTCATGTTGAATATTCCTACGGATCTCTTCAAAATTATAGAAAAGCCAGAAAATTCTAATCTGATTTCTAAAGAAAAGCCCTAACTGAAGAGGTGTTTATGAACACCGTGGCAGTATTTTTTAAAGTGAGGAAACTCTGAAATATGTGCAAGTCAAAGTGCTATACTAATGTGCACATAAAATATATCCAAATGCAGAGCTGTTTCTAGCTGTTTCTTCAACATCTGTGCCTAGCTATCCACCAGGAGGAGTCAGCACAGGGATTTTTCTAGTGACAGTGTCCCCCTACCCCTTAATTCTGCTGACTGGAATTTCAGTTGAAGATTAAGCATTTAAATTAAGATTAATTTTTCAACTAGTAGTATAAATTCTCTAATCACTTAATGAAAGATGGTGAAAGAATATTTTCCACATTCCTGGTCTATGTGTGAAGAAAAAGCAGTTTTATTGTAACAGGTTACAAAAATAATTGTCCCATGTGAACAAGATTTCTTACGCCATATATATAGTATAGAAGTTGACAATTTCCTTATTCAATGGAGTGATTATCAAATGTATTGTTAAGCGGGGAAATCTGCTAACTAGAAATAAAAAAGGCTTATCCTCACCCCAGTGTGTGAAATAAAATGGTGATTTGGAATTCTGTGTTCGCTGTCCCCTCAAAAGTACATACCCATCCCACCATGGGTTTTGGTCTTGGCTTTGGATGATAGGGACCCTGCAATGATCAGTCACACTGTCACCCAAAATGACACATGATGAAAGCATGTCCAGAAACTCAATCTTCCCAAGGGAAGACACTTTGCTCTTATAAGCAGGTCTCAGACCCCTCTCACTCTTTAAAACAGCCACTTGGCGATACATTTCCTCTCAGACAATCTTGGAAATTACTGTGAGCATCTCCACAATATCAAATTTCATGGTAGTATTGATAGATATTTCCTAAATCCAATAACCATCAAGTGCCTTTTAAACACTATTTACTAAACATTCACCTCTTGTTTTTGACAGTTTTTTTTCCCTAAACTGTTTTCCCAAATCCTGCAAAAAAAAAAAACCTTCCTAAATGAAGTTTTGAGGAAAGACAACACAGAAGATCAGACGAGCTAGTATGATTCCTCTGCTTTCAGTTTATTCAAATAGACTTGTCTCCCAGTTAAAGGAGAAAATGATTACATATTCAGTTATCTTGAAATAATTAAAAGGTCATCAATTGCCTGTCATGGTGGTGATATAGTTTAATTACATTCTATAAATGTATTGACCAGACCACCTGGGGAGACTGTCCTGCTGAGAGGTTATTATCTTAACAAACTGATCTCCTTGAATGGGGCCTGAGCACATATGTGGATTTGTGTGGATTCAAAAATGATTGCTGAATCCGAGTCACTTGCAACAGAGAAAACTGGAGAATGGCTCATATTCTGTAAGAGAAAAATAAAATATTTGCTCACAGAAATACAAAATTCACTTCTATTAATTATATAAAAACTTTCCCCGCCTAAGAACATTCATCCTCATCAGAGGAATTATTGAAATTGGGTGGAATAAATGTCAGCTAAAAACACAATTTAATGAAACACCTCTCAAGGCAGTCATATTTGTTGTCCATTCTATTATGTAGCATATTTGAAAACAAAAGAAACCAGTATCTAAGTGCACTGGAAGCTAAAGACTTCACTTCCATGTCGCCCAGATATGACATCTCTCTTCCAGAAAGCAACTCGTCAGTAGCATGGAAAAACCACACCGACCTCCTGGAATGCCAGAATGTGGGGTTTCTACCCGAAAGTCTCAAGACAGCAAATGGTAGCAGGTGGCACTTTCCAGAAAGCATCATCAACAATGATGGAAAGGACTCCAGCAGTCTGGTCAAGGACAGTCTGCACAGAGTAGTTAACACCTGGGCTAATGATTTGTAAAACAGATTTTTGTTCCCCTCTTCCCACCTCAGCCCATGCTCAGCCTTCCCTGATGGCCTGGATCCCTCTGGAAAACCGTCACCACACCGTCCACTGGCTGTGTGCTCTGAGCCCAACCCGGCTGGTGAACAGACTCAGCTCCCCATCCCGGATCTCAGTAGAGTCCCCGTGTGGGCGTTTCTCCTGCCGTCCACCATCTTGACCGTTGCCCGGGCCGCACTTCCTTGAGTAAGACAGTCTGGGGACACATCTGATAGGGCGTTAACCCCGGTCACTCAGCACGATGCCCGGCAGGCACTTTGCAGATCCTCAGTTTTGATCAACGAATAAATGACTTACGTCACCTTGCTCCTCATTCGCTTTCAGGGAACTGCATATAAGCGCTCACCCCCTACCCACAAAAACATTACAAAGGTGAATTTGAGGAAAGCACCTGCTTAAATAGAGAGAGACCATATAAAGTGAAAGTATATTAATAGTACAAAACCTCATAGTATATGTTCGCACTCACTTGACAGAGTAAGAAAACTGCCAATAAGAAAGTGCAGCCACATAGTCCTTCCAGCATCTCTCTTGATTTCACTTCTTTTTTTGATATGTGGCTTTTCACAGGAATCCTGGAAGTAACTTCTATGAAGCAGAATTCCCGCCGGCGGTCATGGAACTCACCACCCAGAAACCGGCACAAGCCGTGCGAGCCGCACGCATGTGTGTTGAACAGGGGCAAGAAACTGTGGCCTCAGAGGAAAGGGGGGTCATGCGTGCGTCCTGGGAACTGCTTCAGGGCCCTGAGCTGGACCAGACTCCAAAACACACAAGACCAGAAGCCACCCCTGGGCACCATCTCTCAGCAGGGCTTGGACAGCCCTGACCCAACGCCCAAAGCAACACATCCTGCAGAGTGTGGGGAGTGGCAGTTTTGTCTCCTGCCACAGACTTGGTGGCTCAACACAAGAACACCCCACAGATTCATTTTCTTTCTGTGCTGGAGGTTTCAAGCCCAGAATGAGCCTGGCATGGATGAACCAGGGCAGGGCTGGTTCCTTTGCGGCGTCAGGGCTAATCCTTGCTCTTGTGGCTTGCGCTGGCTCCCCACATCCTACCAATGTCTCCCCCTGTCAGCACACTGCCTTCTTCTCACAGCAGTCTAGTCTCTCTCCACCCCCTTACAAGGACCCGCCCTCATAAACACCTTTAGGACCACCTGGATCCAACTCAAGATCTTTAATCACACCTGCGAGTCCTTCTTGCCAAGTATGCTCTTCAAGGGGCTGGAGATTGGAGGCTTCTATACCTGTTTGCCAGTGATGTAAATTTGATAGCAAGCAGAATTTGATGAATAGTAAGTACTGAAATTCTTCAATTGAAAGTTAACTGTTAATTTAAATTAGACTGAAAATCAGCAGAACATTGTAAGCAAGGAATAGGTTACCAACTATATATATGATATATGTGTGGGCTTAATCAGTAGCAAACAATATCCAATGTACTATAAAAGAAACATTTTAAATGAATGAGGAAGGGGTAAGTCATTTCATGAAAATTCCTTGGGGAATCTGATTATTTGAGGGGGAAAAAATGTATTCAAACTCCCACCTAAAATAAGTCACCAAAATAAATTCCAAGGGAATTTTTACGATTAAATATAAAAATATCAGAAGTTGACACAAAAAATTTTAAAATGTTTATTAGAATTAATAGCTTTTCCTAAGTTAAAATTTACTAAGTTAAATTGTTCATCTAAAATAAACAAATAGAAGACAATTAAAAGATAGAAATAATTAAAGTAAAATAGTTACAGGAAATACTATAAAAACAAAGTAGTGATATCCATAGATGAAGAAGGCAATCAAATTGAATCTTAAAGTACTGAAGCTTCAATAGATAAATAGGCAAGGATGTGAATAGGCAATCTCTAAAAAGGAGTATAAGTAATCAACAGATGTGTGGGAAATGCTTTCTTTCACTAGTAATCAAGAAATGGTACATTAAAATAACAATGAAGTAACACTTGACCCCTATCAAATTAGCAAAGTTTTTTAAAAACAGTTGATGAGGGGAATGTGGAAGAGGTACTCTAGAATATTACTGATATTTTGGCATAATCCTTTCAGAAAGCAATTTGCCAAAGAGCCCTATACTGTTTAAATGCTCTAACTCCGTAAGTCCACTTTTGAGAATAGAGTCTAAGAAAAAAATCCTGAATATTGAGAAACATTGTTATAGCGAAAAAATTTCAGAAGTAATCTAAATACAGACAAAAGCATACTAATAGCATATGCTTGGGTAACTGATGCAACTTTTAAAAAATATATTCATAAAAATACTTCGAAAGCTTCTTATAATCTTCAAAAGCAGGATAGAAATAGTATATGCATGACTTATAAATTTGGATTGAAAACAAAGTAAAAAGTAGAAAGAAATAGATCATAGTATCAGGGACTGACTTTGCATAGTGGAATAGATCACACAGATAGAGATAAAAGTGGACACATAGAGATCTAAGTAGCATAATTATAGGCACCGATAAATATATATCTTTTTAATTCAAATGCCTTCTCATTAAAAGACCACCTTTTGTTAAAAGGTTGTCAGATCCTTATAGTATGGCACACAAAATTATATTAAAGCTAAATTTTTAACATCCAAAATTAAACTGTTTTTTTTTCTGCTTAAGATTTTTGGGAAATATTTTCTATTTTTTTTTAAATAAAAAACGGTCTTTTGTTTTTAATTTTTTTGTTTTTTTTGTTGTTGTTGTTGATATGTAAATGAACCAAGGATTATAGATCTGGAATTTCCCTCAAGAGACTCCCCAGACCACTCTCCTTTTAAGACAATAGTTATCTGGTGCAGCATTTTAAATCTCCATTGATTACACCACAACGTTCATAAAGTGTTTCTACTTGCTAATAATTCCCCCATAAATTTTGAAATTCAAATAAGTGATGTGGTTTTAAAAATAATCTAATCTAGCTTTTGCCGTATATCTTTCTCGAGATAAAAGCTAAATTGGCTTCATGTTTTTCAAAAGACCCCCCGAAATATCATGATTCTAATCTTATTAGCAATTAGTTTTTAAACTCTGCTCCTTGAAGGTACCATTTGCAAATCACTTTGACATGATTTTTTTTCTTTTAATCTTTTAAGAACTCATCAAATGACTCCCACGTTGGATGCAGCAAAAATGGAGTTTGAGGTTGAGGGAAGGAAAACTCAGAGTGGGCTCAGGGTCCAGAGACAATTTAGTAGGCAGTCCAGTGACTCTGGAAGGAGTGGGGAAGCTTCTGGAAGCTACAAGCCACCTTGCACTGGAGCTAAAAGGAGCGTCTGGCTCAGAAACCAGAGCTGAGATGCAGGTGGGGGTGGGGAGTGGGGGGCTTGCTCGGTCTGGGAGCTTTAGAAAACACAGTCTCCTCTCCTGCAGCTCCTGATGGTGGAGCTTCCCTGCTGAATGGGAGCCCCTGAGACCAGCTTCCAGCCCTCCGGGCACTGAAGGAAGTCAGCTCCTCTACACTGGGGAGAGGGCCCTGGTCAAACTCAAGCTCACTTTAGGACACGGGGAAGTCTTTGACGAGCTCCTTGATTTCTCTTGCCTGGTGCGTAGCCACGCGGATCAGACCAGAGATCCTGACCTCATGCCTACCTCTCGTGCTCACCCCAGAACCTCAGCACCCTAGAATTGTGTTATCTGGTATCGCAGCCATGAACCACACAAATGCATTTAATTTTCAGTTCATTAACATTAAAGAAATCAAAAATCCAGTTTCTCGGCTGCACCAGCTATGGCCCAAGTTGAGCCACAGGTGGCTGCTGGCTGCTTGGTGGACAGTGCAGGCCCGGAGCTGGTCCTGGGTCCAGAAGGCCCACTGGACAGCAGACACAGCTTCTAGCAAATAGTGAGCAGGACTATTTCTAAGGCAGTGAAGTTTGGAGGCCCCAACTTTAAACACATAAATTATCAAATGCAGGAAATCAGCCGCTGTTCGCCTTTAATTAATTAAATAAAATTCGCCTTCAGCCGGTATAAAATAGAGCGCTGCCTGTGGTCAGTGGTTACATGCAGACTTTGTCATTTTGCTTACTGACCACACATTCTCATTGATCAATTCTAAATTGGATTATTGTTAGTTTTAAAAGCGCCTGAGCAGCAGAAAGTGGCCGCCGTGGCAGGCAAAGGGGAGATTGATAGCAGAATAAACAGGCCAAGTGACAAGACTCGCGGCTGAATTGATCACTGTCAGCGGGTCCGTGGGCAGCTGTCTGCCCTTTAGTGCCCAAAGTAAACATCAGAATAATGTTTAGACAAACACATTTGATTTTTGAGGTAATGGGTATGTCAACTAAATGACAAACCTTAGAAAGGTCAAAGGGATATCCATTTTTCAGACTTTTTCAACCATTAATCGTTGATTTGGGGCACAGCACACTCACAGGCAGAGAATCAGACCCAGCTGTGTGCACCACTGTGGTGCGTAACCCCAGGATTCAGCCGGCTGACAGCATTTTTCTCCATAATAAAATTTTGTTGTAAGCGAAGCGTCAAGCTTTTAAAAAATGGCAACTGGACGGGTACAGGATGTGAGTTGTCTCTGGGCAGCCCGGTATGGACCAGCCCTGTTAATCCCTGGGAGCGACTCAGTCTGCTAGCTGCCTCCAGAATCCTATTTGTGTTTCCTCTTACCTATAATAAAACAAAGGCCAGCGAATCCATTCCTAGTTGTCCGCTAGCCTCTGAGAAATCGGTAATGTTTCCCAAACAGGATAACATTGGTGAATAACAAACGCCTGAATTGGTATAACTCATCATTTGGCGGGTCTTTTTTTAAATGTATTCTTTATGGAACTACCATTGTTTTATCTCCGTGCTCATTTTTCACAATAAAGGATTCCTCCCCTCAGGTGTGATCACCATAGCTCTCCCACCACCAAATCACCACAGGCCACTGAGCTCATCCCCTACTGTTAACTCGTTTCCCTTCTCCCTCACACCGCCCCTCGTGGATGCTTCAGCTCTGTGATCAGCTTTCAAGGGTTGGTTTTAAAGTTTGTCCTTGTCTGACCCTTTGTTTGGTTCTCTATATTCTACATGTAAGTGATACCACCCTGTGTTTATCTGCCTCCTTCTGGCTTATTTCACTTGGTATAATCCCTTCCAGTTTCATCATGTTGCAAAAAGGCCATGGGTCTATCATTTTTGGTTGCTGAATAGTATTCCACGTGTGTGTGTTGGTTTTGTGTCTGGTCCTGGGTTCCAAGTGGAAGTTTCCAGAAAAGCAACAAAAGCTGCATAGTCTTTCTTAACCCAACTTGAAAGTCACATAGCAAGAAATTTGAGACTGATATGGAGACCAAACTTGGACACCACGATGCCTTGTTGGTAACTAGCGGCCCCAGGTTCCCCTGCTGCCTGCTGAAGGGCTGTGTCCACTCAACACTAACCACTCGGCCATCCCCTGCATCCCCCAACTACTTTCTGAAAGATCTGGTCTAGTGCAGTTTCTCTCCCGTTTCACTTTATGTTGCATCTTTATATATTTAAATTCCTGTCTTTGGTCAATTTTGATTCAGAGGGGATGCTGCGGCACAGAATTTCACTATCTCATCAGCTACATTAAACTAATGTGGTAAAGTACATTTACCTAAAGTTGAATTTAAAACTGGGAGTAGGAATGTGGGGTGCCACTGAAGAAATGTCAACACTGAGACCTAAAGCATCAGTTCATCGCCCAGGGGAGACAAAATATATATACAAAACCATGATTATAATGTGGCCGTGCATAGAAAGATTCATTGTCAAAATTATGAGCAAGGAAAATGAGACTTTGTTGAAGGAGAAGGAAAAGATTTTCTGAAGGGAACTGGGTTCAGCTTATCTTGGAAGGGAAATTAGATTTGATTAGGAAGTAAGGAGGAGCACAGAAATTATAGAAGCAAGAATGTTCAGGATGGGGTCTGGCACAATGAGAAATTCTACAGGTGGACTCAACAACATAAAAAATGTTAAAGTAGGCCCTCCCTGGTGGCGCAGTGGATTAAAGCACAGCACTGAGAAGCTAAAGCCACTTCAGCATGAGTTCGATCCCCGCCTGCCCTGGAGGTGACCCCAGGGCGCAGCAGACCTCTCCTGACCCGCCCGCTGCTCCCCTCAGCAGTGTACTTCATAGATCTGTCTGTTCTGCTCCCCGCTCTGTCTCTGGTGAAGCCTCTCACCACCCCTGAGCCTCTGGCCTGTACCCCAGCTCTGTATGTACAAATAAAATAAAATCTTTTAAAAAATAAAAAAAAAATGTTAAAGTAGGTTCTGAAGACGTCAGTGTAATCCAACAGCCAGCTTGATTCAACAAAGCTCCTGGGGCTCAGACATGATGAAAATCCAGGCTCTCTTCTCTTTTTGTATGCCCAGGGGCATCTTGAAAGAAACTAAGAAAGTCAAAAACCCATGAGAAGTAAGGCTGCAAGACGAGCGACCTTGGGCACTGGCGTGCCCCCACCCTTACTGTACCTTGGCTTCCTCTTTTGCCAAATGGAGTGGAATTTCATCATGAATGTTATCGTGACTCCTCTGAAAGTTAGATTTGACAATTAATGTAAAGTCCTCAGCACTGTGGCCATTACCTCATAGGACAAAAAGAAGCTCATCACCACCTCCACCATCACCACAATCACTTTCATCACCCCCACCACCATCAGCACCACCACCACCAACACGACCATCACCACCACCATCATCATCACCACCACCACCACCACGATCAACAGCACCATCACCACCACCACCACCATCATCACCAGCATCATCATCACCACCACCATCATCATCACAATCACTTTCATCACCCCCACCACCATCAGCACCACCATCAGCACCACCACCACCACCACGATCAACAGCACCATCACCACCACCAACACCACCACCACCACCATCACCATCATCACCACCACCATCATGATCACCAACACCGTCTCCACCACCACCACCATCAACACCACCAACAACACCACCATCATCACTGCCACCATCACACCATTACCACTGTCATCATCTTCACAAAGTGAAGGCCCCCAAGAATAAGCTTTGTGTTATTTGGGGGAATAAGAAGACAAGGACCTATAAAGAACACAACGTTCATGAATTCTAGGTCAACAACAGAATGTGCTTCAATTAAAAAGGTAATGTAAAAAATAGTATTTAGCAAAAGAGAGGGAATGACTGCTGCCTGCTATAACATGGATGAAAGTTGGATGCTGAGCTGAGTGAAAGAAACCTAGCATGACAGGCCACAGATCATAGGGATCCATTTTTCGGGAATGTCCACGATGGCAAGTCCATGGGGATAGGAAGCAGACCAGGTATGCCAGGAAGGGCCACTGGGTTGTCCGCTTCAGTGGGGAGGGTTTCCACTACGTGTGATGAGTTCTGGGACTAGATGGTGAGAAGGTCGCAAAAAATCAGCATTGTACTAAATGCCACTATTTTAAATACTGAACCATGGTTTCAATAGCTAATTTTAGAATATGTGCATTTGACTACAATTAAAAAAAAAAAGTTACATCCTAACATATGAACAGGAAAATAGCATCCAAAAGTCAGGAAACAGCTCCCTCCTCACACTCAGAAGTGAGATGCTAATCAGATGGCTAGACCCAATGTGGACCCATCACATTAAAAAGGACAGATAGAGAAATTAAAGAACAATAACAATTAGTAAAAAGCCTCGAAAGGAGATTGTGCCCAAAGTTGGCGGGAGATGAAATGGCCACAGTGGATAGAAGCAGCAGTGACAATCAAGACCAGGAGAGTGGCCGAGGTGACCCAGCCTGTCCGTGCAAACTCTGGGGCTAGCAAGAGGTAAGAGCAATTTTAACTTTATAATTTTATGATAAAATTGTCCTTTTCTCCCACTGGTATTTAGTTCCACAAATCTTTACCACGTGTATAGATCTACCTGGTCATATGGGACATATCCTATAGGATATAAGGTCCCAAGAGTTCCATCACCCTGAAGACTTCTCTTGACACTCACAAACTTCCCCAGCCCCGCCTGAAGCCACTGATCTGTTCTTCAGCTTGTCTGATCTTCCCCCTAAAGTAGCTGTTAAGTGAGTGGCATTACATGTAGGTAGCCTTCTGAAATCAGCTCCATTCCACATGAAGTTTTTCAAAATCCCTGATGTGGCCCTCCCTGGTGGCACAGCGGGTTAAAGCACAGCACTAAGAAGCTAAAGCCACTTCAGCATGAGTTCGATCCCCGCCTGCCCCGGAGGTGACCCCCAGGGCGCGGCAGGTCTCTCCTGACCCGCCCACGGCGCCCGTCAGCAGTGTACTTCTTCCGTCGGCCTGTTCTGTTCCCCACTCTCTCTCTGGTGAAGCCTCTCCCCGCCCCTGCACCTCTGGCCTGTACCCCAGTTCTATAAGTATAAATAAATCTTTAAAAAAACAAAAAACAGTGATTCGACTTTCCAGATGAAATGCACTAGAGCTGAGCAGAAAAGGAGCTCAACAGCAGAGTGAGTGAAGACAGACCTGCTCCAGCACAGTTCACAAACCACCACGCAGAGCTGTGTAGTAAACACCCCCACCCCACCTCACCCCAGTTCCTGCTCCCTAGGCCCCCTCAGGGTGCTGGCAGAGAAGGGGGAATGGGTCACACGGGCCGCACGCGTGCTGACTACACAGCGCCGAGGAACCGGGGTCACTTGTGTTCTGAGGGCCCATCCCGAACTCCCGCCTCGGAGCTCCCGGGCTTGTGGGCCCCTGCAAAATCTATATCCCAGGTTGCAGATGACAGCATCATGTCAGCGTACTTAAAATTCAATTTCACTCTCCCTAATCTATGCTCCATTATGCAGGCCTTTGAAATCATCTCCGAAGAGGGGAAGTGTCTATTGATCCCACTCCCCTCCCTAGCAACTGGTGTGTGGCAACCCAGAGGACAATCGGAGGGGGAGAAAATATTGATTTTAGGAAACTTAATATTATTAAAAGACAGTTGTATTAAATCTCTTTCCTGGACTTAGCTGAGCACGTTTCTTTTTTCTTTCCCTTTCCCATTTTCAGAAAAATCAATGAGCCTAATACCCTTGTTAGTTTTAGAGTTTCTCCTACGGCAGCTTCATGCCTCGTGGACCCGAGAGGCCCACGCCAGGGACGGCCACGCGTCTCTCTTTACGTCCCCATCCCTGGATTGTGGAAATTACATTGTCCACATAGCTGTTTCCTCTGGTATGTAAAAGTCTCCAGATAATGCTTCGCCTTGACTATAAAAGGCCTAAGTGTTATGACCAACTCATTAGGCAAAAGCAATTTTCATTTTGAGCGGAGTCTAAAGAAATAAGGCAGGACTAAGTCCAGGCGAGGGTTTTATCAGGGAGTCATCTGACAACGGAAAGGCGCAGAATCTGTTCACCCTGTAAGCCAGACTTGAGCTTTCCTTTTTAGGAGCCACTGCTTCTGATTTGTGACAAGATGAAGGTGTCTTGGAATCTTTCTTCAGATACCCAAGGCCTGATAGAACGTCTGCTGTGTCATCATCCACTGTAACAGGTTGCCGTATGGCTCCAGAGCCGACGAACCAAAGACTGGAATCTTCTCCTGATTGCACAACATGAAACTTCTTGCAATTCTGCTGTCCTGAATTTGGAATTTGTGATTAATACAGGGTAGGTGCTAAGCAAGCGGTTTCATCATAGATACTACAAAGAGTGTTTTAAAAATAAAGTGGCAGGCGTAATGTTGAAACTATGTGGCAAAACAGGCTGCTTTCAAGCCCCCTCAAGGACTTTAGAAGCCACAGTTAGCCTGCAAATATTTGTGGTGTTTTCTGCCGTTATTTTATACCCTTTCTTCGGCCTCCTCGAGGGTGGAATTCTCAGCTTCCACTGGCCACGTCCCCTTGATATTCCAGACGCCATGAACTTAGGTGCCCCCAAGCTAGAGGTGCTTATTTGCGTTTGCTTCTGTCCTCCTGCCTCCCACTTCCCTCCTAGACGATTCTCCTACTCCATGGTCACTTGAAAGAATTACCTGGAACGACACCAAAGACCACTGCTTGACCGGATTAAGGAACGGTCCGCCAGCTTGCTCTGAAGCTGAAGCCCATCGTTGCTTCCTTCCCCACTCGCCTGCACCCTTGCAAATCCTCCCTAAGGCTCCCCACAACCGGTACCTCTCCCCCAACCCGACACTGGAAGACTCTGCTAAGGAGGAAGAGTGTGTCCTGTGAAATCCTCGTGCAAACGGCTGGCTTCACCTCAGCGTCAGATAACAGGCCGTGCTGGACACTGCAGGCCTGGGAGACTCTGGGCACAGGTGATGTGGACAAGTTTGAGCAGCACCTGGCGGGGAGGGAGGACATCTTGGCCTTCGTCCCACTCGGGTGAGCCCAGTGGCTGGACTAGAAACTGCTGTGACAGTTGTAAAACGGGAAGAGGGTCTCAGGCTTGACCACTTGACCACCAGCCTGAGACGTGTTGACCCTCCTCTTCCGTTCCTGCGGCAACATCAGCATGTCAGGAGCAAGAGTCAGCAGAGCGTGGAGTCCAGTCAGGAACACTAAGCTGCTAACCGCCTCCCTCTGGAGACTCCTTGCTCTACCCTTCAGGGGGGAAGAAGAGGCTTTGCGACAAGGAATTCCTTGAGGTGCTTCCTGTTAATACATTTGAGTTTTTACAAATGTTTTTTTATTTATTTTACATTAAAAAATTCACAAATTTGTTAACACTTGATGGTGACGTTAGAGACATAAATGCCATTCCAGAGATTTACAGTGTATATAGTAATATATACTTTAAATGCTGTCCCTTTCCCCAGAAACTAAAAGAAATAAGCAAGAAAAAAAAAAAAAAAAAACATGATTACATAAAGTTCAAGGATATGAATGAGGGGAAACCTCAGCTCCAGGAAACAAAGGAAACCAAAAAATATGATAAGCAGTGCGTCCGTGGAGGTTTCGAGCATAAAGACCAGAAGTTCTCATGCCACCCCCAAATCCACTTGCTTAAAATTCCAATAAGGCATGTTAAGACCTACAGGATGTGAGAGTTGCGTTCTCTGCTCACCGCCAGGGCAGTTGCCAGGGTAACCAGCTTCCAAGTTAGCCCTTGGGCCAAGGGTGAACCACTATCTCCTCTCTCAAACTCTCGCTGTATCTGCTAGGGGCATTAGTGCCCACCCGTTCACCTAAGCAGGAAACTCTGTGATCCTCCTCACCCCCGTTCTCTCTCCCCAAGCCCCACCTTCCCCTGGTTGCCCATTCGTCATCACTATCTCCTGCTCGAATCAGCCCTATCACTGGCTTATCATCAATCTCCCGACAGATGTCAGCCGCCTTCGAAATGGCCTCGCTACCAAGGTACCAGCTGCCTGAGGTCTTGTCTTCAGATGCTCCTGTAATTCCAGCCCACCCAAGCCCCTTAGCCTCTTCATCTCCCACTTCCTATCCCCCAAATTAAGTTTATTTCTCTGTATGTTCTCTTTGACCAATACATGTACCCCATTTCCACATGAGCTGATGGTTTCCTGTCAACCCTGACAGCCTTGTGTATAACTTATTTTTTTATATAACTTATTTTTTAATTGTTATTTGCATTGAGGTAACACTGTATGATTTGGAAGCAGAGGTTCACACCTCTGTTTTCACATCACACCACCACCAAAGCGCCAATAACCCTGCACCATAGTCCCCTGTGGGGGCACTTCCCTCCTTTGTTCCCAACTCCACCTTTCCCCTCTGTACTAGATTTCTCAGATCTACTTTGATTTAGTTCACCTATTCTTTTATTTCTTCATATTATACATATGAGTAAAACCACCTGGCATTTATCTTTCTCCTCCTGCTTTATTTCACTAGGTATATTCCCCTCCGTGTTGTCACAAATGCCAGGAGCTCGCCTTTTTCGTAGCTGAGTAGTATTCCGTTGTGTATATAGACTACCTCTTATGCTACTCCTTTGTCCCTGGACACTTAGGTTGTTCCCACCACGTGTCTATTATAAATATTGCTGTAATGAAGTTCAACAGGAGTGCAGCTATGCCTTTGAATGAATGTTTTTGCATCATTTAGGTAGATACCTGGGAGTGGAATTGCTAGGTCATATGGCAGACCTACCTGCTGTCTTCCATAGGGGCTACGGGGCCAGTCTGCATGCCCACCAACAGCGTAAAAGAGTTCCCTTTCCTCCACACCCTCACCAGCACTTGTTGGTTCAGGTCTTTTTGATCAGGGTTATCTATTTCTTGTCCAGAGGTATGCAGGGGGTCACAAATCTCCTAAGACATTGTGCAGTCTTGAAATACTTATAAGAAGGTTGCCTGTCTGATCCAAAATATAATCAGTTCCCAAGAGAGCCTTTTTGGTTTGGGGGACTGCACACCTTGCCTCTCTTAAGTCACCTTTGCCTGTCTTCCCTTTGCCACTCTTTCTATTTGATCTTCCTAAGAGCAAATCACTTATACACAGAATTTGCTACAAGCGTTTACTCTAATTGCATGTGTCCAGGAAGTCCAGTGAACGAGCAGCTGGTTAAAGAGCTAGTATGCTTGAGCACTTGCAGTAGAGACAACATGCCCATTCCCACAGAGAGAACCCACACACTGGCTTCTAACGGAAATAGCTGTGCATCGCCCTGGAAACATCAGTGCAGAGACTAGCATGTTACATGATGGATAATTATCTGTGGGTGAACAGCCAGCACCCCCCCCCCCAGCAATACTTTTCGTGCCAACTAAACGGTTTTCTCAAACCCACACCTGCCTAGTCAATTACCAATGTTGAGGCAGGTGTCCGCAGTGGCCAGAGGGTATGGGCTGGCTGGGAGTGGAGTGTCCTGTCTGGTTGCATCTGTGGGTGAACAGCCAGCCCCCCCCCCCCAGCAATCACTTCTCGTGCCAACTAAACGGTTTTCTCAAACCCACACCTGCCTAGTCAATTACCAATGTTGAGAAAGCAGGAAATGAATGGCTCATGGTTTCAAGCATCAATAATTTAAATAAAAAAAGTCATCAAGAGTCATCCTTCTTCCTGGAGTGTAAATGAATGAGACTCTAAGTGTATGGTAAAGACACTATAATTGCCAGCAAATTAACTCCCAGTGAAAATGAAGAGGGAAATCTGTCTCTTTGACTCTTGGACTATTTCCTTCCAAAGATATTTTATTGTCCTACTATAGGCATGCAAACCCAACTCCATACAGACAGAGCTTCTTGGGCAAATGCAATCAGCAGACAGACCATGGGGACAGCTTTCACCAGCGATGTGTCTTCTCGGCACAGTTGAGGTGATGCCCTCTGCAAGTCACAACCCAGCTCTGAGGGTGGTAGGACAAACAGAACACAGGCCCCCTGTAGCACACTGACCTTCGAGAATCCAGGAGTGCATTCTTGGATTGTACACTGAACAACACTGCTCTTGATCAGAGATACCCCAAAAGAATAAATTCCTAGAACTCAAACCATAGTCAAACCTCCACTAAATCGTAATTGCTTAGTCCACCCTTCATCCCACCATCACCTCTTTAACATTTTCTCTATCCTCTCAGTTCAAAGTCATTTTATCAGATAATCTCATCTCATTCAAAGTCAGAGATGGGGACAGTTATCACCCTTGAATTAGCGCTCACATCTGGGAGATCAAGAGATCACTTAAAAATCATTTAAAAGAGAATTGCTAGGTATGTGCCATGAGCTGTTTGTCCATCCATCCACGGAGGGACCTTTGAGTTCAACCATAAAGAAAGAACGAAGGATAGACGTGTCACCACACGGGTGACCCTCGAAACATCTCACAAGACTGTACATCCACATGTCGCTCAAATCCCTCCATGTGAAATGCCCAGAATGGACTAACCCACAGACAGAACACACAGGACGGTGGTGCCAGGGTCGGGGGAAGACGGACATGGAGTGACTGCTTTGTGCACAGCAGGCTTCCTTTTGGGGTAATGGAAATGTTTTGGAGCCAGCTAGAATGTTACAGAACATTGTGCACAGTGTCCTTAACTCCACTGAGTTGTTCACTCCCAAGTGGTTCATTTCATGTTATTTGAATTTCACGACAATTTTCGAAAAGGTTGAGGGAGTGTGGGCGGACTGTCCGTGACGGCCCACCTCTTTCTCTGGGGTGACAGGTCAGAAGCAGCGCCACCAGGTAGTGGCCTCCTACCTTGCAGCTTTCTCCCGGCCCCTCAACCCCAGGAGTGAGTGCCTTCATCCAAGACTGGGCCGTCCTGGCCTGGGAAGCTCTCCTCGCGGCCCACCTGAAGAGCCAAGATTTGCTCTCACGATACCAAGCAGATTTGGCCTCAACATTGCATTGGCAGGGCCCATCCTGTGTGGAGAAAAAGAAATAATAAGTAGCTACTGCTGGCTGGAATTCTTCTTGTCCTTATTCTGTGCTGATCTTTTCTTTTCTGTGGCCTAAAATTAGATCGAGCATCGTTTATTCAACTTTTGCTTGAAATTTTTTTAGGTGGCAGCAGGCCCAGCCAAGACGATGGACCTGGTACTCACGCAAGGGCCAGCGAGATGGCAGCCGAGACACAGCGCTAGGGTGACGTAGATTTCTACATTCTCTCTCATGCTCACACTCACCTGGGAGCCCCACAAGTGTCTGCCCCAAGGGAGCCCCCACAGTCAGGGTTCTAGATTCCAGGGCCTAGAAGAGTCCCAAGAGCCTCCTCCCACTTCCTGTTGTATCTTCGATAAGAATGTCAGGAGAGCAAAGAGGAAAGACGGGAAGGTGAATGTGAGCTCTGCGTCTATACAGCGCTGCTGCCCCGTGTTTGGATTTGAGGGTGTCACGTGCAACTCTGCCTTTTACAATCAAAGGCAAAGGCACATGATGTCATGTCTTTCGGGGTCCCGTCAAAAGGCAGAGACCACTAGTTATTTTAACAAGGAAAATGAAATAGAAAGACATGTTCGCCATAAAGATGCTTAACTAGAAACAGAGGCTTACAACGGACCCTAATGAAGCAGCTCGTGCTAAAGCGCGCTCTACCTCTGGGCTGAAGTGCTGGAAGAGAAGTCCCAAAGAACACCCAAACCTGAGACCCACACCCCTGCAGAGAAGGCTCAGCCACCACAGGGACTTGCAACCTGCTGTTGGTAAGAAAACTTTCTGGAGCCTTCGTAGACCTTGGATGGGAGCACCCGGCCAGCTGTGTGAGATGCAAATACTCCATTGGCCATTTCTCTGTGCAGAAGAGTTTTTTGTTGGATGTAACCCCACTTACTTTCATTTTGACTTTCCTTGCCATTGGATACACGTCCCCAAATACATCCCTGAAACCAATGTGGGTGTTTTCCTCCATCTATTTTATGGTTTCTGGTCTCATTAATCCACTTTGGGTTAATTTTTGTATGAAGTGTGAGAGAAAGAAGTCTGGGATGAGCAATAAAATGCCCCACTACCACACACTGAGCCTCGGGCTGGAGGGACAGAAGTGACTGTCTATTAAGTGGAGTTGAGTTGTGAGGAGATCCCCCTATTGCAACTGGGAACCCTCTGGTGGGAGATGCAGGCATTGGGGGAAGGCCTAGATACAGGCTAAGACTATCTCACCATGCCCTCCTGCTATTCAAAGCTGATTAGAAGGAGTTGGCAGGGGACCTGAGACATGCAGTTTCCTGTAGCACACGGTGAGGACTGGGTGAACACCCAAGAACACATAGAAACCTAGATGCAGATTCCTAAAAACACCCATGGTTTCTGGAGCTTCCATAGGACCCAGCAATCCACTCCTAGGAATCTACCCAAAAGACACAAAAACGCTGATTCAAAAAGACACCTGCACCCCCATGTTTATTGCTGCTTTATTCACAATTGGAAAGACACGGAAGCAGCCCAAGTGCCCAAAAGTGGATGATTAGATTAAAAAGATGTGGTCCATACATACAATGGAATATTACCCAGCAACCAAAAAAATTAATCACATGCCTTTTGCAGCAACATGGATGGAGCCAGCTGGAAAAGATCATACTTAGTGAAATAAGCCAGAAAGTAAAGGAAAATTATTGGATGGTTTCACTCATAATAGCAGGAATATCATGGACCAGGAGAGAAAATAATAATAATGAACAACTATATGCCAGAGACATTTTATGTGGGTGGAGTGGGGAGTGGGATCAAAAATGATGGTGGGGCCCTCCCTGGTGGTGCAGCAGGTTAAAGCACAGCACTGAGAATCTAAAGCCGCTTCCACATGGGTTCGATCCCCGCCTGCCCCGGAGGTGACCACATGGTGCGGCAGACCTCTCCTGACCCGCCCGCTGCTCCCCTCAGCAGTGTACTTCATCAATCTGCCTGTCTCTGTCTCTGGTGAAACCTCTCACCGCCCCTGAGCCTCTGGCCTGTACCCCAGTTCTGTATGCACAAATAAATAAATCTTTAAAAAAAAAAAAAACCGATGTGGGGAGGGAAATGCACTGGACTATGGTGATGGCACACAGGTGATCTGGTGATGGGAAGCCCAAGGGGATTGCAAATGAGATGGGAAAATGCACAAAATGATTTAAAAATAAACTATTACATTATTCATTAAAAAGGGGGGTAGAGAGGGAAGTATGCATTATTAACGTACTAAAGTGTTTGATGACAATTCGTAGGATGAAACTTCTCTGCATAGCTGAATCAAAAATGTTGCTATATTAGATGCAAAACCAGTATTTATAGTACTTGGAAATGGAATGGTGAATCATTATTAAACCAATAGTATTTAGCAGGTGCTCAAAGAATAGAACATTTTAAAGTTGCTCACAGCATTATATAAATAAACAAGCTAAAACAGCTGGCATCTGTGGCATCAAAACAAAACAAAACATGGTTTCACAATAGATTTCTCCTCTGGCCATGTCTTAAAACAATAGCCATGATTCGTTCACCAACCTTTGTGATAACTGCGGTAGGTGGACCAAGAAGTGACCACACCCATCTCCCTCTTGGTCCACCTTCATTCCTGTCTTGAGATGTTCAACTGCCCCGTTTCTTGTCTGAGTGCGTACATTTCCATTTCTGCTCAGGACTTCCTGGAAATTGTTCTATTTGGAAAAACAGAATTTATGACTGAAGGGGCAGGTTAGCATGAGAAAGGATTTTTTAAACTGTTTCAGTTTGAGCAGTAAAATGCATTTTTCAACTGTTATTAGCATGAAGTGATATGGACAGGAAAGAGTCCCCTCTCCCTGCCCCGTGGCCGGGAAGCAGTTCAGCACAGCGGACGGCGACATCTTTGGTTTGCTGTGGCCCCCTACGGTCCCCTCACGGCATCTATTCAGCACTTAACCCTCCCGCTTACCAAGGCTGGTGTTAGAAACAACCATGTGCAGGCTGGCTCACTGGGGTTCAGAAGGGTTTGAGTAACTTGGCCAACTTGGCAGGTTGATAAGAGATGGGGCTGGGTTTGGAGCCCAGGGAGCGTAGGACATGCCAAGTCCATGTTCTCGACCACTAATTTGTGCCTCTCTCTGGCCTCTGGCTGCTGCTGCGTGTCCTCTGTGGGGTGCCAGCCCCAGCGCTGATACCCTGATACCCGAGGGCTGGGGCATTGGCCGGGAAGCCACTGATGCCGGCAGGAGAGCACCCTGATTGCAGGCACTTAGTGCTAATTGCCATTTAATCACAAGATGAATATGGTTATTTCTTTTCTCCCTCTACCGAGCGCCAGTGAGATGGTAATTACTTGGGAGCTAAGTGCTGAAGATGTGGCTTTGCACAGGCTGGCACTGGTGCCAGGACCCGCCTCGGAGCCGCCACGGCTAATTAAACGCCTCACTTTGACACCAGATTGCTCATTCCATCCCAGGCTTCCCCTCTCCTCAAATGATGACGCCCACACCCCCCACCCCAATCCATACACACATACACAAACACAATGAGGCAACAATACTTAGAAAATGAAACAAACCAAATTTCTGTAGCGGTGACATGACATCAGACCTAACTATTGGATTTTTTTTTAAAAAGACTTTTTGCACATGTCCTAAGATGAAAAGAAGTGACCCGAGGCCCTCTGTCCCTCCGTCTCCTGTTTATGGCTGTAGTGTGGCGGCGAAGAGGGCTGCCTTTGCTTTTTGTTCAAAGCTGGGTGGCTGGAGGAACAGTTACCTGGGGTTTCTCCAGTGCATACAATATACAGAGGATGAAGGCAAAGGCCACTGATGGTCTAGAGAAGTGCACCGTTGTAGGCACAGGTAGGAAGAACCTCTAGAATGTTCTTCTAGAGCAAGAACGTGGCCTCGAGCACGCTAGAGCTCAGCTGCCTGGCCACTGGCTCCTGCACTTGGATGACCATGTGGTGCAGCTCCGAACTTGGCTCTAAGTATCTCCCCCTTGCAGGCCACACAGCTTATAGCCACATGCTTTGTTCTCGAGAACTCACTTTCCTAACAAATAGAGAGAGGACTGCGCTGTGGGACTCTACGACCACCATTGGTGCTAACGTCTTGGGTCTGGACATTTTGAGTGTCAGCTTAGGCTGGGGACTGGTGGCACTGACTTCCTCCGACGTTGGTTGAACACACTTGTCAGCAGCCATTTTACATCAGCAGCCAAGCCAGAGCAAGGAGGCCCCTTCTGCTCTCAGGTGAGGAAGGGAGTGGGGGAAGGCTGGATGGCCTGCACATGGGGTCCGCCACAGGTGGTCTTACTGCACCTGTGAACTGAGGCCCACCCTCATCTTTTTACCCTTCAAATTAAAAAGAATGCAACACTTTACATTGCACAGTGAGAATGGTACTACCCAAATGAACACTCCATGCAAAGAAAGATGCTCAACACTAAACACGCACACGTGATAGATTTGGGGCCCAGTAAGTAGATTTTAGTTTTCTTTCTTTTCACCAAAAAGCAATTCTCAATCTGTGTTTCCTCACGAGACAACATGTTATGCATCACACAAATAATCAAACAAATATCCCAAGGGACCACCTTTCACTTGTCCCTTTCACTTTTGTTAATCATTCAGCAAAAATTCATTAGCTACTAATACACTGTTATTCTTTGGTCGGTTTTGGGCTAGAGTTGCAATCTGCATCTTTATCAACGTATATTCCATATTGAGAAAACATTAAGCTCTAAACCTCCATTTTACACACACCACACACACATCCATACCGACTACTTGAAGATATCTCTATGGCAAAAGGCTCGTTCATTTTTTCTTCTAGGGCAGCCTCATCATAAACTTCACCCAAAACAACCCATTTCCTTGAACGTCTCAGGGTTTCTTTTAAAAGTTTGGTGTATCCATTTGTTTTCTTTGTGTTTATTAATTTATATATCTTTTATATCATTCTTCATTTTTGTACAATATATGGTATGTTCTTTGCATCCCAAGCCAGTACTGAAATATTCGTCTTTCACAACAATGTCCAGTCTTGCTAAGCCTCTCGCTGAGTCGTGATGCAAAGGTGATCCAAATCAATTTGTGCCAGAAACGGAAAGAACAGGCCAGATTCTGAAGCCTCCATAGATGAAATTTAAAAAACATAAACTATCTCATCAGTAATATTTATATTGATTACATGCCAGAATTATAATATTTTGACTACATGGTGTTAAATTATACAGTTAAAATTAATTCCATCTGTCTCTTTTTATTAGGAAATTTTAACTTACACTGCATCCTATTTCCACCGGACAGCACTTCCACCAGATTCGCTCCTTCTAGAAGAGCCTCGCTGAAAAACAGCAGTATTGACTCCCAGCGACGAGGGACACCCGATGAACCTACAGGAAAGATGGATGTAGCGGAGTTTCAATTTGCTGACTCCCAAATCAAGCTTCAGTCTATAGAGAAAAAAGCTAAGACCCAATTAATGGTGCTGCCTGCCGGAAGCTGTCATCCTTTTGTACGCATGTGGCCAGGTCAGAGGAAGAAGAGAGAGGGCTTGTGGGCCTTTCTTATTAACAGAAAGTTAGGTCCTCAGAGTTAACGTTTAGAGGCTTGTCGTTAGCTCTTGCCGACCTCCCCCCCCCAACCCAATAACAATCCAAAAAGCAAAATCAAAACCAAAGTCCAAACATACAGGAGACTTCAGGGCCAGGAGACTTTCAGGGCCCGGCTCTCCCAAGCCTCGCCTTCCATAGCCAGACACGGTATCCATCTCCATAGCCTGGACCTGGTGGGTACTGGCTGCCCGGGGGGCCAGATTAACACCTGGATCCGAGAACCGGACCCAGGCACTGTTTTTAAAAAGGAAGCAAAAGAGGCAAATCCAGAAATTCAGGAATAGAGTCGCAGAAAATACCTAGCACTGGCTGCCGTTGTGGAAAGGCGAAGTACCTGAGTCAGGTTTCCAGAGGCCTCGGGTCATTCCAGTAACCGAGAGGACCTTGGTTTCTCTGCAAGGCAGTGCATTCACGCCTCCCTAGGTCTCAGATGTAAAAGAAGCACGATCTCGGCAGACCTGTCTGCTTTGCGTTAGTTTGTCACCCAAAAATCTATCCAAACTTTGCATTCTTTTTCCCTAAATGGATCACATGGGCCCTGGGGTGGCCTCAGGGACTTCTGGGTGGAGAAGACCAATAACAGGAATTGCTAATGTAGTTTCTATTGAAAGGGAAGGATTCATTAGGTAGAATCATTTGCTAAATCAGGAGTACTACGTTTTTACTCCATTCATCTTTGTCTTGAATTCCAGGGTGACTTTGCTGACAGTTCTGTCTTGGGCTCAAGGAGCAGCCCGGCTGGAGAGGCCGGCTCGGGGGACATCCCAGCCACCCCTGACTGTCATGGGTCCTGCAGCCTCACCCTGAGTGCAGAAAATGCAGTAACAGCAGGGTCCTCGGCTCCCCAGGGACAGACAGAGAGGAGCCCCACCGTGGGGAGAATCACAGAGTGGACAGTAGGCTGCAAGCACCGTGGTCTTTGAAAAGCTCAGGAAGAGGGCCCTTCCCGGTGCCCAGCTGCTTCTTTGCAAGTTCCATCCCTGCCCCGGAGGTGACCCACAGGGCGC
>NW_004567104.1:74527682-74564359 GCF_000260355.1 Condylura cristata
ATCTGCCTGTTCTGCTCCCCACTCTGTCTCTGGTGAAGCCTCTCCCCGCCCCTGCACATCTGGCCTGTACCCCAGTTCTGTACGCATAAATAAATAAATCTTTAAAAAAGAAAAAAGAAAACCTCAGGGCTGTTCTCTATCAGACATCCTGGATTTAGGGTGATCTGCCTAGATGCAGTGCCGGAAGCTGAGGGGCAGAGGCCGAGGGTCTCACAGGGACGTGCAGGAGACAGCAGTGAGACGGGCCGGAGTGGGTTGCTGTGTGGACAAGCCACGGGGCTCCCACTGGATACTGTTGTCCTCTGGCAAGAAGGAGCCTGGGGCTAAAGGAGACACCGGGGCGGCAGCAGACTTCCTCGCAGAGCTTCCACAAGGGGCCAGCCTCTTGACAGCTTGATTTTGAACTTTGAGCCTTCAAAACTGTCAAAGAACTCCTTTCTGTTGCTGTAAGCCACTCCCAAGGCGGCAGACTGAAGCAGCCAGGAGCCCTCAGCAGAACCCAGGAGCCAAATGAAGTATGCGCAAGGCTGGAGGCAAGTTTCCCTTTGCAAAGTCTGAACAGCTAGGCCCTGTCAGCCATGCCTTCCCTAGGACCAGACCACCACAGTCCCCCAGAGTTACCCCTGGCCCTGTTTACATCATTCATACTAATGCATCCCATCCCTGGGCCCCACAAGGAGCCTCCTACCCAGGTGGGGGGTGGGGGGGCAGCGGTCCAGGCAGCCTGCAGGGAGCCCCAGAGTCTTAGAATGACAAAGAAACAGAGTGGGTGTTTCCATCCTGCACAATTGAACAAAGGAAAATGCTTAAAAAAAGAATAGTTAAAAAAAGGAAAAAAAAAAGTGGATGTCCTCAATGAATGAAGGGAGGTTTCTGAGGTTAAGGGAGCAAGAGGGAGGGGCAAAGGGTCCGGGTGTAAGAGATGTGGGGCTTGGGGACAGAAAAAGTAAAAATGAAAATGTCTGCCGTGTGAGTGAAGCTTCCACAGTGTGACACCACGTGTCCTCAAGATAATGAGCAGGAATCTACCTCCTGGTGCTTCTGTGTCTCCATCCTAGTTCTTGTTCTCATGAACCTCCAGAGAGCCAGCTTCCTCAGGGCCAGTGCTGGCCATTCGGCTCAGCACGCAGGCCCTGGCCTGCCCCACAGAGGCACGGACACGTGGCTCCTCTGTGCTTCTGCAGCCAGCTGGGCCCTCTCTTTCCAAATCCCTACTCCTTAGCTCGCCATGCAACCAGCGGCCTCCTGGGCCTCCCAAGGATGGCCTCCCCTCCCCGTCCGCACCACGCGAAGTCCTTTAGCCTCGGGACCCCGGGTCCCACTGCTGCAGTGCAGTGCTGTGCCTTGCAGTGGTGGAGGAAAAGCATCCAGCTGACCGGCCCTCTGCCCGTGGCCTCCCAGTTTTATTGCAGCTTCTTTCACGCCTGCCCTTCCCTACACCAGAAGCTCCTGAAGCCCCAAGACAAGCCTTTGAAATCGTAAGCGCCTGGCCAATTTGCACAGTGAGCAGGATAGATGTGGGGGAGCTGTAGCAGAGACCCGTGAGCCTCGGTGGCCTCGTGAGCTAACGTATTTACTATTTGGCCCTTTGCAGGAAAATCTTGCAGGCCTAGACCAAAGGGTGGCATACAGGTGGTCATAGGCAAACGCAGGCCTGGCTGGCCTCGGCTGTCTCTGGGGCTCACCTGGTGTTATTCTTCCCCACCGGTGAGAACTTGGTTTCCACGAGCCCTTTCAACTTGCGGCTTTGTGCTTTTTCTGCTACCTCGTCGTCCCTTTTAATAGGGGAACTTTTCTGATAGCAACGGCAGCCTCTACACGCTTCTGAGTTCTTCTTTACAAAGAAGCTGGATCCATCTTAATATTTTCCTGCCATAATTGCTTCAGACCAATTTCTTCTAAAGGAATTAAAAATGCAAATCTAATTTCTAATTGCATAATAGGATCATCCCGGCAGCTCAATCGATACTCTCCCCCACTGTCAATAATGCGGCCGGGCTGCGTGGCTGTCAGAGCCCACCGGTCTCGCTTTATCACTGGCCCATGCCCCATCCCCATCTATGACAAGGCCACTTTCCGAGTGGCCATCAGCTCTGATGGGCACAGCACAGAGACGCGCCTGGTCATCTCAGAGAGCATGTTCCCTGGCACCAGACAGCGCAGAGTTGAGTCTTCATGTTCCCAAGCTCAGGGACAGCAAGAGCAGAGGTGACAGTCAAACAGAGGGATCTTTTCGGTCCTTGTCCAGTGGGATGAGAAGCGCAGGACCCATAGGAAGGCTCCCCAGAGACACCTAGCCCTTCGGTGCAGCTACCTGCTCTCAGCGCTCACAGTGAGGGTCGCCCAACAGTCTACGGCCACCTGGACCAACCTCCAGCAGGGGCTCACCTGGCACAAGTCACCTTGTCCCTCTGCGCTTAGCTTCCTCTTCTGCAAAATAGGGTGATGACCCGATGCTAAGCTCCCTCGGTCCTCCCACTCACTCTGCTGCTTAGAGATGAAGCTCACACTGAGCAGCAAGCATGAAGATTGTCAGTTCATGAGATAACAAACGTCACTACCACTGCTGGGCAATTTGCCAGTTAGCAGAAGAAATGTAATTAACACTCATCACACACATTCTATTTCCGTTAAGAAGTGTTTTTCCAATAGCTGTCCTTTCTCTAGCTGAATTTTTCTTTTTAGGCTTCAAATACCATACAACCTGATCCGATCCAATCATCTGACTGGCCAGTTTATCTACCTCAACCAGCAAACAGCACTTGTGCACCGTATGTCAAGAATCTTAAATTTCCTTACTCAGAAATTAGTAGCTAGGATAGAGCAAAACTTTAGACTCCGGTTAATTATGATTTGGGGGTAAGCTAATTTCAAAGAGATAAGCCAATGACTTTCCGACTCTTTGAAGAACACCTTTCTAAAATGATGATAGCATCAACCGACACCCAAAATGTCATGTATTTGGATCGGGAGGGAAATAGCCTGTGTGTGTGTCTTACAAGAAACTAATGTCTGACATGTATGGTTCTTTGCTGTTTATCCAATACCCGGTACCAATTACATGCGAGGAGCTGTCACGCGTTAATTGGCTCTCAGAGTGACATCAGGGGTGAGAAGAAACAGAGGAAACCTAGGCTGAAGGATACTAAGAGACACCCCCGGGATCTATCAGGAGACATGACAGTGATGGAAGACATGGAGATTACTCCAGAAAGCAGGAAGAAAAGGAAAGCTTCCCCAAGAACTGAGACAGGCCAAGCGTTCAGCGATTTCAAGGAGGGCGAGACGGGTGTGGAGACGAGGCGGAAGGAGGGACACTCTACAGAATACAGACCAGTGGGCTCAATATCGATCCCTGGCTGAATCAGAACTAATCATTACAGGTTGATCTGTGAGCTCGGGGACAAGAGCGGCTGCCAAGAGGCAGCGACTCTTAGACAAGTCACCCCGATCTAATCTCGTTTCCTCTCCCGATAGGGTTATTAGGCTGGCTGATCGGTGGATCTGGATTTCAGCAAGGCACTTTGACAGAACCACGCAGGATATTCTTGTGGACAAGATGGAGAAATGGGGGAGGGACCAGAGCTAAGTGAATTTGTAACTGGTTGAACAAGCGTATGCAAAGTGCTGATTAATAGAGTGATGTGGCCCAGAAGGAGGACGATAGTCATGCACCCGGGGCGCAGCCGCTTGCCCTGTGCAGTGCAGCAAGTGGCTTGAACAGTGGCACGCTTCTTAGAGGGGTGAGGACCGTGAGTGTGGGAGGCACAGCCAAGCCTTCACGCAAACCCAGCAGGATCCCGAATCTGGCATCCTGCCAGTCTGATGGCCCCACGGCCATGAAGAAGTGTAACAGGAGTGGCTGTGGAATCCTCCCATGGGTCCACAAGTCAGTAACTTGGCAGAGGGTGTGAGACCTGTGGCGAGGAAAGAAGGCCCCTAGCACAACATGCTGCCATCTTACGTTAAGGCACACAGCACCGACCAAGGGACTGAGGAATCTCTGTAGCTGCTTCCCGCCCTCCCCAGTCATTAGGAGCCTGCTAAGTGGGTGCCTGGTGAAGACCCAGGTTTGGGTCAGATAAGAGAACATTCATGGGAGGGGGGCAAACCTATTAACAGACAGGCCTGCCGCAGGTGGCCAGATGGTTGATGGGTCAGTGACATTAACCCTAAGAAACGCTCAATGTCAACCCTCTGGGGTCTGGAGCGTCAACATGAGATGCCTGAGGAAACACAGTCTCCACTGTTGCACAAAGGCAGAGGGTTAGAGAGACAGTTCCAGTGCACCCTAGACACAGATGTTGCCACTTGAGCCACCGAATGTCCAGTACGGAGGTTTCCAGGCTGGGCTGTTGAGGGAATTACTTCTTACAGGAGGAGGAATGGTTGGTATGATTGTGTGGAGCAAACCTTCAGAATGTGTGGCCCTCCCTAGTGGCACAGCAGATTAAAGTGCAGCACTATGAAGCTGTCCACAGCCACTGCAGCACTGGCCAGATCCCTAGCCAGGGAGTGACCCACAGGGCGCAGCAGACCTCTCCTGTCTCCCCGCTGCTCCCCTCAGCAGTCCATCTGCCTTTTCTGCTCCCCACTCTGTCTCTGGTGAATACTCTCACCCCTCCCCACCTCTGGCCTGTACCCCAGTTACAGCCTGCTCATTAAACCCAACACAGAAGTATCAATACTAGCCCATTATTACTTTGAGGTACTTGAGCTGCTCAGACAAAATATGATTGAAAAATCCCAGTGATCTGGAGGAACTTAAAGTCCCCAAGGCAAGTAGTCAACCTGAAAGGGAAGACAAATGACACAGGTGATGACAGAGGCGCGAGAGCTGCAGGAGCAGAGAGCCCGGGACCATGAGTTCCACTGGCGCGCCTTTACGTAAGGCTCCATGGCGCAGGTGGCCCTCGACCGCAATGCAGGGTCAACTGACCCCTCATTCTGCACCAGTAGCTCACACACAGCCAAGCAGATTGCTACAAGCTGATCCTTCACCTACTCCCATTTTCAGCCGTCAGGCGCGCCCCCTGTCTGTGCTGCTACTCTGACAAGAACTTGTTCTCTGCACACAGGGGCAATGGGCAGCACGGTCCTGTGTTACTGACCCACTTCTCTGTTGCATTTGCTGGGCAAGAGATATGCTGCATACTCTCTGCACCCATCCTGTCCCCTTTCCTCTGAAGAGCGGGCTTAGAGCAGGAGTGGCACCTGTCACTTTTTCCACAAAAGGGCACCAAAACCCGGGCGCCTATATCATCGCCCATGCCATGTTCTACAGGTTAGAAGCAAGTCAGAGAAGGGGTTACATCAGTGGGGACACGCAGGTCACCTGAAGACCCGTTTGTCACAGTTCTATGGGAGAGTCATTAGACATCAAGACGGAAGTGCAGGAAAGATGAGGAAGGGCAAAGATGGGCAGATGGCTCTGTGCTGGGCTCTCAGCCCTGAGGAGGCCTTTCCCTGTGTCCCAGCCTAGGAGTGTAGCAATGGGGTTTTCAGGCATCAGGGAATCACTCCTGTGACTTATCTAGTTGCCAGAACTAAAAAGACAGAGGATGCAGCCCAGCAGAAGTGCATCCCAGCCCTGCAGGGTCAGACAGCCCTGTGCTCGGCGGCCATCTTGAATTCTCCCCCTTCACAAATCTGGCTACCCTGATTTGTGCTGAGGGCACAAATCCACCCAGCTGGGAAGCAGGCCCTGCTAGGGTTGACCGCCCAGACCATCACAAGGCCCTCAGCAGGATCCCCCAGGCCAGGCATTTACATCTGGGAATTCCCAGACCTCACACTCTGCTTAGACATAACATTTCATTTCTATTGGTTTTAGCTCCACATATAGCACTCAGAAATTGCTGGAGCCTCTCCCTCCACTTTATCATAATGCAAGCTCCCTCCTCCCCTCCCCTAAGAATTGACCATTTAAAAATTCATCACCAAGATATTTCATTTCACAATGAAAATCCTGTTCTATTTATTTCCTCTCCTGAAAACCTGCCTCTGGAGGTCTCAGGGGGAGACTGTATGTTTTGTTATGTTTTCCTTCAGTAAGGTGCTGTGAAAATGGCATGGGAAAAGGTCAGAAGGCACTTCGAATCCCAGCCACAGCACCCTCTTTGGAGAGATGGGGTTTGCAACAACCAGCACTGCCATGGGGTGTACGCACTTTAGGGCAACCATTACTGGGGGAATGATCCTCCCTACCTTTGCCACATGACTCTGTAACACATCCTAGCAAGAAGTGGGTTCTACTTCCCCACACCTTGAATCTGGGTTGCTGTACTGGCTTCTCTTGTAACTGACCAAAGAATAAGGTGGAAGAGGCAGCCTGCGCTTTTACCTTGGGAGCCCCATGAAGATCAAGTCAGACCTGCCTGCCGGAGGCTGAGACACTCTATGGACCACATCTACCCTCCCACATGATGTCATTCAAGATCAGCCCCACTCAACCCCACTGCTGACTAAATACACGAGTGGGCCCAGGCAAGAGAAACTGCTCAACCAAGCCCATCCCCACTGTAAACCCACACAAGCCACACACCAATGGCTGACATTTTCACCTACTCCATCTTGGGGTCATTCATTTTGTAGAAAATGCTAACTGATACACCCTATTGGATCATCATGAACATCAGTGTTCCCAGTGAGGAAGAACCCTCTCCTGGCTCACCCCAGGCATTCTTCCCTTCTTCCACAGACCCTCGGAAGCTCTTAACTTGCATCTCAAGAGCTAACCTGAAAGTGGAAGGAAGACTCTGGGGCGTGGGTTGAGTGGCGAGATGTTTTATTTTCACAAAAGCCCTTGCAAAGCATCTTTCTTTTATTTCATCCTTGGATGGCTGCCTTCTGTCCTTTGTCTCATAAGCTCCTATTCTCCCAGAGAGCTGTGGCATCATTGATGTCAACCTATGATTGCTGGTGAAATATTAAACCTTATTGATTTGAAATTCAGGATTAGTTGCAAGTTGGATACTCTGCATATTTTGAAGATGGGAAAATATTTTTCTGGTTCAAAAGTAATTGTAGCTCCACCATATGATTCCAGTTTTTTTTTGGTTTTTATTGTTGTTGGGATTTTTTAGGAGAGAGTGCATCCAATCAGTTTTCTCATTTTGTCTCCCCCCAAATCCTCAGAATACACAAGAGTTTTTTTCCTATTAACAGTGCACTGAATGCTTGTATTATAATTCTCCACATGCCAAAAGAATAAAATTTCATTGTCTATAAGTAGTTTTTTGTTGTTCTGAGAAAGAAGTCAGTAGTTTTCTTAAAAATAAGCATTTTTGTCATTAAAAATAAGCATTTTTTTGTCATTAGCATTTTGTCAGTCAGTGAGGGCACACTGTGATGCTCCAGAATTTCAAAAGCCATAAATTTCACCCCAATATAGGGTTACTGAGGGTCATTCTTCCAAAATGCTCTCAGAAAATAGAGCACCACACTATAGAAATAAAACCTCTCGGGGTCACTCTAGTCTTGGGATCTTCAGCCTGCACCTAAGAGCCAAGTTCATCTGAAAGTACCAGCCCTGGGAGTAGGACAGGTAAGGAGATGTCTGCTTCCCATTCCAAATTCGCAGCTGCCTTGTCATAAAGCACCTGGAAACATCCACCTCTCTTCAAAACACAAAATGGTCGTTGCATTCATTGCCTCCATTATGGAGTAGTTTCTTATCCAGTAAAAGTCAACTATACCGATTCCCTGGCTCCAATATTGGACATTTCAAAGGCAACTTGCCTATGTTCGTGTGAATGGCCACAGTTGGCACCTGTGCTGGGTGGACTGAGTGTGGTCCTTGGAGTGTCACATTCAAACACTTGATCTCTTGCGGGGCTTGTGTCTGAGTTCTGAGTGGTCCTGAGGCTCCACCCTGCTGGATTTCCTGACATGGTGCCTGGCTCTGGTGTGACCTCTTTCACCCTTCCCCCATTCTCCTATACCAGGCAGGCAAATCCAGTCTCTTAAGGCTATGTCCTCTGTGCCTGAGGGCCATCAACCTTAGGTGGGCACCAGCATGGTGGCTCAAGCCCAACGACCTCTCTGGGGTGTCCGCCAACCCAGAGGAACTCAGTCACCCCTCTATATACCTAGAGTAAGGGTGCTTATAGTGCCGTGTGTCCTGGGCAGCTTCCCCAGGTGCTTTTGTGCAGAGGATCCCCCAAACCAAGAAGCAGTTCTGGACACCAGGAAGGTGTCTGGAATGCAACTCAATGCTGACAATATCTCCTGGAGAGACCCTCGTATCTCAAAGGCTGAGGGCTCAGTCTCCAGGGCCAGTCTCCACAAGCCCAACGGAAAGGTGTCGCCTCATTCACAAAGGAAAGGACTTGGTTTATCACTTTCAACCTTAGGAAGTGCCAAGGGCGGGGGAGCTGTTAGCCAGATGCTAACAAATAGACGCCAGAAGTCATCTGCATGACCACAAGGTAATGCTCCACTGCCAGACCCCCGCCCAGCTCACCTGCCCCCGCATCCCAGATCCTGGAGTCCACTCCCTAAGCCAGGCCCCCTGGGAGAGAAACGTCCCCTTTCCTCCACTCTTGCGATTTCCCTGCATATCATCCCGCTCACCTTCGCAGCGACGGGGTCTCTCTCACACTGATCATGTCCTTGCCTCAGTTTCATCCTAAAAACCTAGAAGAGATGCCAGGTGGTAGCTGTGAACAGGGATGGTTGTCTGTGGGCCCCTGTGATCTGCTTAGGGAAACCCTGTCTCGAAAGTATGATTTCCTCATGCCATTTAAGTCAAGACCCTCTTTCCAGCTTGGGGACAACTGAAAAAGTCTCATTAAATGTGCTTGTTCCTAGGGCTTCAACCACAAATAGCCACAAACGGGGAGGGGGTTGGGGGGGTGGAGGGGGGGTGGGGAGCCGTTCAACAACAGAATTTATCCTCAGTTCTGGAGGTTGGAAATAGAAATCATGGCCTGGGGAAGTCCACACCCCGTGAAGTCTCCTGAGGGAAGAATCTGCCCTACCTTGTAGCAGGAATCCCTGGACTTGTAGCTTTATCCTTCCAAACTCCACCTCCATCTTCACTTGACCTCCTCCTCCTCCCCCTCCTCTCCCCTCCCCTCCCCCACCCCCCTCCTGTTCTCTTCTCTTCTCTCTCCTTATAAAACCACAAATAACTGCACCTAGGCCCACTCTCTTTTAACTGATTACATCTGCAAGGATCCTGATTCCAAATAATGTCATGTTCAGCGATTCTAGGTGGTCATGAATTTCTGGGGGACTCTCTCAATCAGATACAATCTTGTGATAGAAAACTCCAGGTTACTTCCTTGCAGGCAGAAGAGTCAGAGAGAAACTTTGCAGGTGTCCTGTGGGGGTGGGGGCTTCAGTGACAGTGAGGTATAGGACTCATACAGGCCCACCCGTGGGCCCTACGAAAGGAGGAGAGGTAGGTGATAACAGTGATGCAGATCAGGGCTCAAAGCGATGCCCTGGACCCAGCAACACGCAGGTCCTCGTCCCCAGCCCCCAATTCCTTAGTACCACCTTCTGCTTCACACCTGGCCCCCAACAAATGAGAAGGGATGCTACCGCCCTCTTTGGAAAGGGAAGCTACTGCCCAGCCTGTGGTGCTGAAACGGTTAGGGGGAAAGGGATGTCCTGAAGGAACTCTGCAGAGTTCTGTGGACTCCAGCCCCCACTCCAGTTTTGTGAACTCCACTCCCTACTCCAGTTACTGAAACTACAACTCCCAGCAATACCAGGGAGAGAACAGCAAGGACCCAAGGGCGGAGCTAAGCAGGTATTCTGGGACTTTGGGGATATACATGAGGGAGCCATGTTGAACGCTCACACTCTGGACCGTGTGGCTGGTGGCTGGTCGCTTGGCTCTTGATGAGCTTTCATTGTGCTATTGGGGTTCCAAGACAGTGGAATTGATAGGACACTCTAGTTAACTTGTACCTCTCTCTCTTTCTCTCTTTCCCTAGTCCTTTTTCTTTCCCCTTTGTAAATAAGCCCATTATTGACCTTTTTTGTGTGTGCCTGCAGTACAACTGAATTTATTTAAGTGCACAGGTGAGGACCCACCAACAGGCAAGCCAGTTGGGTTGCCCTGTAACAAAACCAGACAAACTAAGGAACCAGGAGCAAAACCCATAAGAGGAGAAGCCTGTTTTGCCTATTCTGAAAGGGCCTGCCATCTGCATGCACGAAGAAATCAGTCCACATTGCTCAGAGAGCTTTCGCTAGTGAGATGTCAAAGGCATGGGAAATAAAACCCAGAGTTCTGGCCCACTAGGTGAGGACACATGTGCCCAACCCCAGCAGGTGCTGGGCTCTGGCCCGGCACTTTCTCTGCCTGACCTTGACAAGGGAGACCCGCCCCCCCCCCCGCTGGCCTCAGTCTTCCCATCTGCAACATGGGGTGGAGGTACGATCTCCCACTGCATACTCTGGAGGGATGAAATGGGGTCTGCAGGCGAAGCCCCCAGACCCGGGTGTGTCACACAGCAAGCTCAGCACACTTTGCTGTTGTGGCTTTAGGGCAGCTCCTTCTGCCATGTTTCTCTCTCCACTTTGTTTTCAAGGAACAGGAAAAAGCCAAGCCAGAGATACCCTTCCCCAAGCCCTTGGTGTGGTGTTCAGCAGAAACTGAATGCTTCCATCATTGTGGTTGAAGTTGTGGAATCATTTACTTTCTTGTGGCATTTTGATACAGTTCAGAATTATTGATCTTGGTTTCTGGGAACAATATGGTTGCAGATTAGACACTCGCAGACCAAATTTTGTTCTCTGCCATAAAGATAAGGGAAAGGGGCCCAGTATCCTAGACTTGACACTGAGGAATGATGGGTGGGGAGTCACAGCTTGGGTTTCTAGCTCCATCTCCCGGCCACTCGCTGAGGGGTCCTTCCCCATGTAGGACAGGGCCCTCTATCTGGACAACGGGGAAGGGTGTGCTTCTGTGATTCACAACAAGAGCAACAGCAACAACCTCTTCGAGAGTGTGCCAGGCTCATGCCTTCAGCCCCTAACAGCTCTTTTGTTATCCCCACTCTACAGCTGGGAGATGTTTGAAATACATTCATTTTAACTGTATTCACTACAGAGCAGGCAGTGAAGTCACTCAATATTGAGTTTTGAGGGGAACAGATAAAGGGGAAACGAGGAAGCCCGCCAGCTTCACAGGCCCATGGCTGCTTGGAAAGCTTCCCCCCACCTGCCCACCCCCAGCCATGTAACTGAGCATTGATGGGAAATAGCTCTCTCCCTTACCATCTACAAACTAATATTCAATCATGAATATTATGACCAATGAAAAGTCTGTTGTCAGTGTGATTGCCACCTTGTTCGGACACATTTTGAAATGTTCCTATCATCGTTCATGTTCTAGAAAGTGTAGATCCTGTTCATGTTCTTCTCATGGGCCAACATGCTGCTGCTGTAAGCTGCCTTAGTCACCTCCGATGATGGAAGATTCTCCACCCATATTCTTTGTCTACTGTGTCTCCCCAGTCCTTGCATAATTTCTTTCTGGAACTCCTGTGAGATGCGTTTGAGGGGTCACATGTTCTGTGTGTATCTCAACTTCAGAGTTACATTTGCCATGACTTCGTCTCTTTGAGCTGTATTTTTTGTCTTCCACTTTCAAAATTATTTCTTTCTTCAGTTGCATGAGCCAGCTATGTCTCAATCCTGTCTGCTTTTCTTTCATCTTGCATGATAAAACGTAAGGCTTGAACATCTACATCACACTGGTTGTCAGATTCCTTGGGCATTCCTCTCAGCAGCTTTATATCTGTTCTCCCACTTGAATGTGCTGACCATCTCCCGGGGGTAAATGGCTTTGTGTGTTTGTGGCTTTTGGGTGACCTGAAGGAAACCAGAACATACAAGCTTGCACAGTGTGAGATACAACGTCATCTTGGAGACACTGATGTCCAAGGGGGCTCTTCCTGTGTGCCCCAGATTACGGGGTGACTCTATGATGGCAGTGACTGACTTCTGCAGACCCCGTGCGGTTTCAGCCTGTTTTACTTGCATTTCTGGCTACCCTTATTTTGGGGGTGTCCTGGCCTTGGGCCTGTGCACAAGCAGTGTCACACTCACATGCTGCTAGTTTTGTTTGCTGATCCCCGGTCACTGTTTCTCTATCCAAGGGCCAGAGCAAAAAGCCTGAATCTGGAACTAGAGATTTTTGCATTGTAAAATCTCTTCATATTTTACTTTGAACATCTAAATTATGCCTATTTTCTTTTTTTTTTTTATTTAAAGATTTATTTATTTATGCTTACAGAACTGGGGTACAGGCCAGAGGTGTGGTGGGTGAGAGAGTTCACCAGAGACAGAATGGGGAGCAAACAGGCAGATCTACTGAAATCCACTGCTGAGGGGAGCAGCGGGTGGGTCAGGAGAGGTCTGCCGCGCCATGTGGGTCACCTCCGGGGCAGGGGATCGAACTTCATAAAGTGGTGCTTTAACCCATTGTGCCACCAGGGGGAGCCCTAAATTATGCCTATTTTCAAATTTGTGGACATGCCTGGACTGGGGTCTCCATTCAATTCAGGGCAGCCTCATTGCTGGGAGTTGGGTCTCACGTCCTACACCTGATTGACGCCTGAACCTGGCACCTGGCTTCCTGTCGGTTCCACTGCTACACCTTACACTTATAGCGGGCACCCAGCTCAGTGCTCGAGCCTTCATCCACGCCCACTCTGGCTCCTTGGAAGTCTTCATTTCCACCTCTTGAGGTCACCTGTGTCCATGTTGTAGTTATTTAGAGAATGGAAGGGGGATTTCCTAATTATTTCAGTTGACCACCTCAAGGTTCAAAACTCCTGTGAAACCTTACAGGCATCGATTGCCTCATGAGCAAGGCTTTAGCTGGGTCTCCCTGCAGCCACCCACCTCCGCATACCAGTCCTAGAGAAACACACGTGACTCTGGAGCAAGACAAAACATTGCAACACATTCACTAAGGCCAAGACAACCTCCCGAGGCTGCTCTGAAGGGAAAAACACATGTGGCTCAGGTGTGTGACACTCCACGAACACACATCTGGCTACCTCTGTGTGCTCAGAGACGCGAGATGTTGGTGAAGCAAAAAGTAATGCTCCTACCGTTGTGTCTCTGGCCCCAAACACATCTTATCCTATCAAAGGAAGTGCCACTTACCCTGGAAATACAATTGTGAGGCGAGGACTCTCTTTCTGCAGCTCCTTGTCCTCACCCCGACCCTAGTCAGAAACCAAGCAGTTGCACATGTATGCAAAGCTCGATGAGCCTAGAGTTGAGCCGGTCAATAACACACAATAGAAATGTTAACTGCACTATCGATTTTTTATTATGTTTGTATTGCCTATTTAATTTTATTTTCCTTGCAGGAAATTTTTTAATCAAAAATCCAGTTATTGAAAAGTCCCATAAGCCAACTGATACTCATGACACACAAGGAAACACGTAAATCTCCCGAGCTACCCCCTGGTCCACCTTCCCCCCCAACTCCCAGCGAGAGTTCAAAACTGAAAGTACCTCTGTTTCCAGCTGAGAGTAACTGCATGTGACCTTGAGCTCCACAAAGGTTAACCTGCTCTGATTAACTTTTCCATGTTATTCCATTAAATAAAAACAGTTTTGACACCCAGAGACTAAAGCATCCTAGAGATAATACAATAGCCCTATGCAATCATTTCAAATTGGATTGTAATAATTCATTTAGGTGACCATACATATTTGTTATATGTAATATGAAACATCGCAAAATGAAATCAATAGAAATGTTTCTTGTTAATGAAGATATACTGGGCTGTTATGTGCGGGTTGCGGGCTCAATACCACAGAAATCTTATTTGTATTATAAATTTCAGGGTATCCTGAGAGTTACAAATGAAGATAGCATTTCTTAAAGAAGCGATGGCTGGTCATTTAGAAAATTATATCATAAATTTTATGTCATTTCTTAGTCTTTCAAGGTCTTTGCCCAGCAACAACATCTTATAATTCAGGTAAAAATTCTGGCTGAGTGATTACATTCAACTCTTTACAAATGAACTTTTACCCAAACCTCCACTTTAAAATGACAGAGGTCAGAATAATTTAGCTTTGGTAAATCCAAAGATTGCACATTATTTTAATACAACTTTCAGGATTTTCCTGTCTGTTAACATAAAAGCTGAAGAGACAGAGGTGGAATCGATGTATAGGTAAAGGCATCCATAGCAACAGGTGCAGGCGAGGTGTAAACACAGGTGTGGGTGTAGGTGTGTGATCCACACACGGCAGCCCGTGGACTGGATGGGGCGTCACTACTATGTAATCTGTGCTAAGCCTACAGCATATAGTTACATATATAGTGAAGGATGTGCAATTTTTTCACATTCTGTGTTAACTAAGTTGCATGCCATTTTTTCCTTCCTTTTCCCTTTTTAAAATCTGTATTGAAGCAACTTTGACTCATAGCATTATACAAGAACCAGGCATCACCTCTGCCTCTGTTGCCCAGCAACAGCATCTTATAATTCAGGAAAAAATTCTGGCTGAGTGATTACATTCAACTCTTTACAAATGAACTTTTACCCAAACCTCCACTTACCCATACCTGTCCGATATGGTCATGCTGCAAGGCAGCTCATCTACCCCCTGCAACTGGTTTCTTTTGCCCGTTGCACCCACCCCCGAAGGCCATTTTAGTATCAATCTCTCCTGAGTTATGAAAAAAGTGGCCACTGACAAATGTCTGCAATAGGCACAAAGAACCAACAGGACAGAACACGCTGTTCACCCCTCTTGCCAAAGCCCGTGTGGGTCTAGCGAGCGCGGCACCTTGCTGAGACCGGTCCACGCGAGGAAGGAGGGTCAGAGAGCACCAGTAGAGTCGCCGGCCCTGGGCCGTGTCTGAAATCACACTTTCTCCATCAGCTACCTTCTTTTCTTTTTTTCCAGGTGGCACTACGCTCGCCCCCTAGTTCAATTTTAGAAAACCACGGGGCCCCAAAATGCAGCTCCACTGACCGGCCTTACCGGCCCGCCAGCCGGCCGCTGCTGGACATGCTGGACTCTGCCTTCAGCCGGTCTCACAGCCTCCTCCACACGCTCAGGCCTGGCTGTCAGCGGCACTGCCTCTCCCGCTGCCCTGTCTTGTACCCGCCGGCCGCACCCCACACTCACCAGAGGGGTCCGAGTGGGGGCGGGGCGCGTCCCGGTGCAGACCTCAGGCCCAGAGCTGCTCCAGGCTTTTCCACCGCAAGCCACACCTGAGCCTTTCATCCCAGGAACCGCGCTGCTTCTGAACCCAGCGGTGCTGGGGCTCTTTCCATCTTCCACCTGCCTCCCCTCACCTGGGCGCCTCGTGGCCACAGCATCACAGGTGCGCCCGCCCTCCTGACTGTGCGCCTTGTGATAACCTGTCCTAGACCCGCCTGCCCTAAAGGGGTTGGGGGAGGAAGAGGCAGAGGCGGAGGGACAGGGAAGGCGGGCGCTTCTCTGGATTTAGCCCCCAGTGTCTTCTGTGCTTACCTCTTTCCATCTCCAGAGACACTCTTGATGGAGCAGCTTATATATCTCATTTCCACCCCCCTCCCCAAACCCCACCCCTCCCCACCCACGAAGCTGCTCTGGCTGAGTCCCCAGGTATGTGAGATTCAAATCCACTGGAGCATTCGGTGGTGACTGACCTCCACCCCGCTGTGAGCTCCCACTCGCGCAGTGGCCTCATCCCACAAGTGCATGAAGGTCCCAGGTCTCGGGCTGCTGCACGCGTCCTCCACGATTCTCTTGCTCCAGCTTTTCGTAAAGGATGAAGAGCTACTTCCAGCCCCCGTGCAGTGCGGAGAGCTGCTCGCGCATCTCATTGCGCACTGCCAGCTGTCCTCGCACCTGGCCCGTTTCCTCCCGCCCCCTTACCCCAACTCCCTTCCCTATAGTCTCCAGCCGCAGGCCTGCGCCTTCCCTCCAGGCGGCCCCACCCAGAGCCCGCAGGCTGCCTCTCCCCACGCACCAGCTCAGGCGACCTCAAAGCTGCTGTCACAGCTCAGAAACGGGCACATCTGCCCACCTGCCCCCACACCTGAAGGGCGACACCCCAAGGCTTGGAGCAGGTGTAACAGGCTCCTGGTTAGCCCAGCGCTCAGTCTCATCCTCTCCCTCCCACGCCAGCCCCTGCCACCATTCCTGTCTACACTTGCACGCCACTCCCCTACGGAGAAGACAACGAGGCCCCTCTAGCACCCACCTTCAGATCGTGTGTGACATGGGGTGCTGGCTCCTCGCGACCCATCCTGCCCCCACTCACCCCTCGCTGCCTGAAGCTGTTGGCCATGCTCCCAGTTTACCATTCCCTGGGGTCCCCGCCACACCATGGACTGAACTCTGGGTTCTTCTTCCAAGCTGGGAGCCTTGAACAGTTCCCTCCCTGCGGCCTCGCCTCGGCCCTGGCCCGCTACCACCCCTCCCCACGGCTGCTGAGTTCCTGTGCACCCTGAGCCCCCTCCCCGCCCGGCTGCTCCAACCGCTGCAGAACCAAGATGCAGCGCCAGCCCGGCATCCGGTCAGCGCCCAGGAAGCACCAGCCCTCCACCTCCAGGACTTGCTGGGGGTCCACAGGGCACCAACAGAGCAGGGAATGTTCGGGAAAACCCACCTGGGGTACGGCGTTCAGTACACATTAAACAGACATTGATGCCCAAGAACCCTAACGTCAACGGCTTTAGCAAGTCGAGTGCAGTTAGCGTCATAAATGCCGTCTAGCCCTTGAGGGCTGTCACTTAGGAACCCAGTGTCCCTTGGGGGGCTGAATCTGTGTCTTATCACTGACAACTGCGTAATGAGCTCTCCCTGAAGTGACTGAGTAACGCTAACCCTTGATCCCTGGGAATTTTTCTTATTCTGCTGTCACGTAACTGTGGGTGGGGGGGGGATGACTATTTAGGCTAAGAATTGGGGTCACCTGAGACCCAGAGTCCAAGCAGACTAAGGCATCTTCTCCCCCATGTCACAGAGCCTGTGTTTACCTCCCTCAACTGTCTTGTTAAATACAATCACCACGCTTTCCACAGAGGCCCTATTTCTTTTTCTTTAGCTAATGAGATTGAGTTTATAATTTATCGAAAGGGAGTGTGTTACTATGAATCTCCAGAGATACAACCCCAGGCTCTTGTTATCTCTCTTAGCCCCCAAATCCTTTCTCTGCCCTTTCCTCCCTGTGTAACCCAGGTAGCCATCCCTATGGAGTTTCCCGATGAACCCCTCACCCTGTGGCCACCGGTTGGGTTATGGACAGCGAGTGGCCCTGGCAGGCAGGAGGCCAGGCTACAGAGGGCAAAGACCAGGACGCCGATTGTTTCCAGCCTCTCTGCAGCCTCACTGGCTGGAACCCCTGCTTCCATCATGGAGGCATCTCCCAGAGACCCCACTTCTTAGCACTGGTCCTCCAGAACCAAGCCCACCCACATTAGAGATGGTAACGTGCTTGTTAAAGTCAAATGATTATAGATTAATCACATCTAACAAAACACCTTCACAGCAATCGCCAGTGGAGTATTGAAGCAAACTAGCAGACATGTGAAATTAATCAGCATACCCGTCCACCCCGTGGATTCATTTTCTTTCTGGTAAGAAGGTTTCTCTACGTCTAAAGCTAACAAAGACTTTAAGAAATGATATTCACATGCATTCTCTGATGTGGAAATGAGGAAAGGAATCCTGATGGAATAACAAACACCTTCCTGGTACCCAGGGAAACCACCCCAAAAGTCTTCAAGTTCTACACGCAGTATAACCCAGTTGCTTTTTTTTTTTTTTTAAAGATTTATTTATTTGTACATACAGAACTGGGGTACAGGCCAGAAGCTCAGGGGCGGCGAGAGGCTTCACCAGAGACAGAGTGGGGAACAGAATAGGCAGATCGACGAAGTACACTGCTGAGGGGAGCAGCGGGCGGGTCAGGAGAGGTCTGCCACGCCATGTGGTCACCTCCAGGGCAGGCGGGAATTGAACTCATGCGGAAGCGGTTATAGATTCTCAGTGCTGTGCTTTAACCCGCTGCGCCACCAGGGAGGGCCAACCCAGTTGCTTTTTTAAACTGACACTGATGGGCTGGTGCTTGAAACTCCGAGCAGCTTAGAAACATGGATCATAGGTTTAGGAGTTGGAGCACTGACCTAAGAGATCAAACTCTGACAACTTGGTATGCTAAACTATGGTAAGTGTGTGACGCTGAAGGATGGGATCAATATTTTCTTCCTGTTTGAGGAGAGCCTGCTCTAAATGATAGAGAGAAATATGCAGCGTGAGGCAGCAAACGTATCAGTAGTCATGCCAGGTCATCTGCAGAAAGAGCAAATGGGACGGGCTTTCCAAAGAAGGGCTGAGATTCTGCTTACTTCTATTCACAAGTTCCTTGCACCTTAAAACCATGCCACTGACGCTGTGAACCAGCCCAACTTTCATGGGTCCAACCATTTTCTTCCAGTGTGATTTCTTCTCTGAAGAAAGTGTTTCAAAGAGCTAGTTGCCCTAGCTGAACTCTCTCAAGCCCTGAGACAGTCCCTTTCCATGGAATCATCCTTATCTATAGCACCTTCTCTTCCTTTCTCACTTTCTCTTTCTCACTTTCACTTTCTCTCCTCACTCTCCCCTTGTCCCTTCTCCTTCCTCTTCAACAGACAAGCCACTTTTCTTCTGCTGCAAAGGACTGCTTGACTACAGAGGTGACTTCATTTATCAACAAGAATGTGAGTTACAACAAAAGGAATCCAATCAACTATTGCCTCTTGGAGGAGAGAAAGAGTAAGCATGTGCGTGGCCCAAGACCATATTGTCCCACCCACGCCCTCTAACAAAGGGCTTTTTATAGGAGAAACCAATACAAGCAGCTGTCCGTCCAGCCACACGGTAGTGACTTCCTCGTACGGAGACTTCTCAGCTAAGCGTCTCTCAAACCTCACTCTGGAGGCTGCTGCCCCCTTCCTGGGGACGTCTGATCTTTGATCGTTGCGCTGGTTCTGCAGGACTTTGCCATTCAATGGTCCTACACAAGGAGAAGCCAGGACAGCCTGTGTCCAGGGCAGCTGAGCCGCACACTCCTCCTGTCCGTTTTCAACACGTTTTCCAGACATGGCTGCCCTTGGCATGTGTGGGGGGAAGCAGGGGGTGAGTGGAGTGCTTATTTTAAAGCTGGGGGGTTGTGAGCATGTTTGTCACCTGTACACAGCAAATGACCTCCACTGGCTGCTATCTTCTAAGTAGTTATGGAGATTTCACTTTGAAATAAGCATCTGCCAGGCAGCAGGAAAAGCCAGAGGTCACGAGCTTTCCTTCTCAGAAGGAGGGAACAGACACCGGGATCAGGGACATGGGCACAGCACATCCATCCATCCTGATGCAGAAAGTCCCCTCGACAACCCCACCCACCCACCCACACACACACACACCAGGCCAGCCTTATCTTGGCAATCTTGGGTCCTAGCTCTTCCCTACCATTTGGTTAATTCTCAGTGGGTCTCTCCAGGCTGCGAGTCACCCCATGTCAGAGCACACTGACACTTCTCCTGGACCCTCCCATCTTGTTGACGGGAAAGTCAACAGTCAGCCCAGACCTGTGTCGCCCCCACCCTCACCCATGTCATCCGAAGCCTCTGTCTGACGGTGGGTCGTGACTTCCACTGCCCAGGGCTTAGCTCACTGGTGAATGGGCCTCTTTTTGGCAATCTGGCTTGCAAAGGAGCTTGTAATTCCTATGCATGAAAGAGACCAGCATTCTTCAGTGAGAGAATTTTCTTTGTTGACTCCAAGACTAAGAGGAACCCACTTCCCACCCACCCACTATGGCTTGGTAATGGGGCTGAGAGAGGTGCCTCTGTGAGCCAAGGCCTTGGGGGCCCCCATCCGTGTCCCCTGGGCCCAGCCTCCATGAAGATCACCTTCTTCTTACAACTTGCTGTTGCCCAGGTAATAACACATCAGGCATCCTTCATTTGCAGCAGTTGGCAATGCCTCATGATGCTCATTCCATCGACCCCCGACCCTCCTGGGTGAGCTTCAGCCACTGCTGCAGACGGCCTGAGAAAGGCGAGGTTCTGTCAAAGCACGTTCCTGGAGTCCAGTCGTCCCAGGCAGACTGGCATTCTACGTGCCCTTCATCGCTGTCCTCACCCAACTCTGTCCTTTGCCCTTGCTCTTCCAGAGTTTGGGATACACCATCCTCTTGGGATTTCTTTAACTCCCTCCCATCCACCATTTCCTAGTTTCTAACTCTATCATTTGCTTTAGGCCCCACAAACACCAAAGTCGCCTTAAGTAGAGAAGATTCCAACCCAGCTCACCCCAAGATCCACTTCCCTATTTTCTCTTGTTACACTTCTCCATAATACTATTTAAGTCTATGCATTCCTCTCGAATTTCATTTCTTTCTAAACCACTTAGCTGTGCCTGGCGTGTCTAAAACATTCTATCTATGTGTCTAACATTCAACATGAACATTTTGTATGACTGTTCCCAAGGGACTTTTCCAGAATGACTTCTCAGAGCTTCTCGTGACAAGCCTTGTCTTCATGCCTGAACACAGACTTTATCTGACTTGCCAGCAAGTTGCCCAGTCATTCACTTAGTAACATTCACAGTCAGGGATTCTGCTTGGACCAATCCTTGTCTCTCAACCATGGGCACCTTCTTCAGTTCCCAAGAAGCAAGGACACACTGGAAGGAAAGGACAGTGTGACACTGAACATGGTCATGCTTAGCCTGGCCCAGCATCCCTCCAGCCAGTAGACTGGATCAATGCCAATTCCCTGGCTGTGGTATTCTGCAATAGTTATACAGGTTGTTATCATTAGGGGAACACTAAAGAGTACAGTGAATCTCTGCTACAAGTGCATGTCAATCTGCAATTATTTCAAAATAACAAGCTTAATTAATTAAATTTTTTAAAGACTTAAAAGACTTTAAAGTTGTGCATACAAGAACTGGGGTACAAGCTTGAAGTGCATGAGGTGAGAACATTCACCAGAAACAGACTGGGGAACCCAACAGGCAGATCTACTGAAACCCACCACTGAGGGGAGCAGCAGGTGAGACAGGAGAGGTCTGCTGTGCCCTGTGGGTCCCTCCCTGGGTGGGGATCGAACTCGCGCTGCAGTGGCTGTGGCTATCTTCATAGTGTTGTTCTTTTTTTTCAGATTCTGTTTTCTTTTTGTATTTTATTTTACAAATCCATTTTCTACATTACTCTTCATGTTGCGCATTTTCTCATCTTGGTTGTAACCCCCATGGGCTTCCCACCACCACTTCACCCCTGCGCCATCACATAGTCCTGTGTGCTCTTCCCGCCCAGTTTTGACCCTGTTTCCCTCTCCTCCCCTATAGAATGTCTCCAGTTCATAGTTCTTTAACCAGGCCCAACAAGGTGGATTTAGAACAAATAAGTATAAACAAAAGGGGAAAATATAAAACACTGAATGGGTCAGGGGAAAGTGGGCAGCACAATGGAAAGCCTGAGAGGAACAAAAACAAACAAAAACATGCCCACAACCCTTTGCGCTTCTTAGCCATGGTCCGCCACAGGGTCTCAGCTTCCTCAGGACTGGGGGACGAGGGCACTAGTTACAAGGGCCGCTCTCCACTGGGTGATTCAACGGGAGGGGCAGGGCTGCAATCTGAGAAGGGTTTGATCCTTGAGACTCTGCAGAGGTATTATTTGGTGCCCAAAACACTCTTGCAAAAAAACTCATTAGACTTGCTCTTACTGGTCTTGAATCTATGTAGCTGGTAGAATTCCATGGTACATTTCAGAAAAAATTTTCTAGGGGTCAGTAAATGTCACCATGGATAATGAAAAGGAAGCAAAGTGATATCATTTAACCACCTTTCTGCAATCATCACTCACAATTATTGAATTACTTTTTCATCCTGGCACTGTGAAATATGTGTTCCTCAGAACGAGTGGGCAAAGGTGTCTGTTCAACACATTTTCCAGAACCTTCCTTCTTAGTCAAAGTCAACTGCATGTCAGACTGTTCTGGGGACTCCTTCCTTGTCTGTACCCCTTCTCCATGCCCAGAGCCCCTCCTAGTGGGCTGGTGCCATGCTGGACTCCTTCGGGCACCAGAGGCCACGCTGGGAGGCTCCAGTGATCATGGCCAGAGGGGTCACTGCAGAGAGCACACTCGGGCACCCAAGGCCCACTGCTGCTGGGGGCGCAGCAAAGCGTCCTCTTTTGTAAACAAAGGCAGAACTGGGAATGGATTTTCTTTCTTTCTTTCTTTCTTTTTAAATATATTTATTTTACATCATTCTTCACTTTGTGCATTTTTCCACCTGGGTTGTAATCCCCATGGACTTTCCACCACCAATTCACCCAAGAGCCATCACTGTACTGCTGTGCACTCTTAGAACTGGGAATTGATTTTAAAGAACCCCGGGCAGGCACTCGTGCGCCCAGACACTGTGCTCAGATAAGCACTAATCCAGCGCATCCTGTCCACACCCCGCAGTGGACACATCAGAGTCGAAGGACCGACGAGGCTCCAACTGCACTGGGAGGTGGGGTTGAAGGCAAAGAATCTTCAAGACTTACAGAGCCATGGTCTGTAATCGTGGGTGAATTACCTGGGCAGCCCCAAGGAAGCAGAGACAAAGGCCCTGAGGAAGCCGCACAAGCTGAATCCTAGGAAAAGCAAAATGTGATAAACTCCACAGGTAAGAGCTAGGTTTGCAGGATCAGTGTGACTGACACCAGGGAGTGGACTCTAGCTGAGGTCCTGGAAAAAGAGGGATTCGATGTACTGCCCAAGAAGACAGCGTTCTCACGTGAGCCACGGCGGCAACCAGACCAGAAGCGTGAACTTGTGGCTGATCCCAGGGCCATGGGGAGCACAGCTGCAGACTGGCTTGGCTGGCGAAGCAAGTCCCCAGGGGTGAGCAGGGGAGGAAGGCTGGAGAGAGAAGCTGCACCGTGTGAATGTCACTCTATGGCATGTAGAGGATTCCCGAGAACGGTACTGGCATGTACATGCTTGCCCAACAGAAAACAGAGACAGTGGGATGTCTCGTGCATCAGGGGACTCTGCCTAAATTATTCTTGATCTGTTGGCACATCTTTTATGATCTACTAAAAAATTAAATTTTTCATTCATCCACTATATTCAACAAGCACTGGCTGGAAGCTCGGATTATTAATGATGTCAGATCTTGTATTACTAAAACAAATGCATAAAGGTTCCATTTCTGATGACAAAAAGAGAGTCATTTGTTTCAATCATGGAGGACAGTCTCATTAAGCACTGCCAACTTACTGCCAAGCTGGCTGGTCACCAATGCACACTACAGAACAAATGGAATCCAGAGGACTGTCACTCTCCAGACAGTGTCACTGCCCCCAAATAATAAACTTAGGGGAGATCAATCTGTTAAGACTTGGACGCTTTACTTCTTAATTCTGCAGTCTTTCAGGCCCGGCATTTTCATAATCCTTTCATGAGCAAGGAAGCCGTTTGGCAAATGCTAGCGAGGACAGGCTAAAACGTTCTTACCTGCAGCTGAACCTTATACATGCTAAGAAAGACTGACTGAGCCTTTCCCAGAGTAATTCAGCAAAGTAAATTAAGACTTAAAACATGTGTATGTCCCTTGACTTGATGTCTCTACTTCTCTGCCTAAGGAAATACTCTGGAATGAAGAAAAGGCTTTACAACTGAGATGTCCATTATTTTGTTGATTTTAATGGGGAAAAGCAATGGAGTCCAACGATGTTCTCCAAGGTTGGACAGCATTTAAGGAAGTTTGTGCCTCACATGGGAGGAGACACATATGGCATTTACAAGCACAAAGCATTTTCAAGTGTACAATCCAGGTTTCCAGAAAGGCTATAAATCAGGTGCCCAAAATGAAGACTATTAGATAATTGCACTATAATTTTGACAAATTTGGGGTGGAAGGTGTTAAGATTTTAATGTATCGGTCTATTTCTTCTTTGTTCTTTACTGTATATGTGAAATTTTCTCAACTACCATGTATTGCTTTTATATGAAAACAGACCCTCTGAAACATTTCTGAATAGGTTTACTCTGATCAGAGCTGTTCAGAGCTGGGAGGCACCAGTGAGAGTGAAAGACAAAAGTGAGGGAGAGACAAAGAGATGAGAGACATTCTTTAAAAAAAAAAATTATTTACTTATGCATACAAGAACTGGGGTACAGGCCAGAGGTAGGTGAGGGTGGGGGGAAGGATGCACCAGAGCTGGAGTGGGGAGCAGAACAGGCAGATCTACTGAAATACACTGCTGAGGGGAGCAGCGGGTGGGTCAGGAGAGGTCTGCTGCGCCATGTGGGTCACTCCCTGGCTGGGGATCGAACTTGTGCTGCAGTGGCTGTAGACAGCTTCAAAGTGCTGAGATTTAGCCCTTTGCACAGCAGGGAGGGCCCGAGAGTCATTCTTGTAACACCATAAAGATAAATGTGTTCCACACTCGCCAAGAGGGAGGGATTCACGAGGAACAGGCCAGAGTTCGGGTCCTGCCCAGGTCCCAGAACAAGACCAGTTCCTAACCAAATGGCTTCATGGTGGGAGAGACAAAAATAATGGGAAGACTAGTTTGGGGGCCTAACTAGAACAGGAGCTGTGTCCCAGTTACTGTTTGGGATTCTGGGACATTCGTGGTATTCTCAAAGACAGCATGAAGTGGTCCCAGGAAAATAAAAATAGCAGAAGGGGTCTGGCAGCCTTGCAACAGTTCCCACCCCACATAGCCAAACATGTGCAAAAGGTGTAGAAAGATCTGCAAGTTCCCATGAGCCTCACTCACAGACAGATCAATGGACTGAAGTGGCCGAAATCTGGTATAAAGAGGGACCATGTGATAACGCCAGTGACCAGCACCCGAGTGTGAGTGACAGATGCGGCCCCTGCCCCAAGGCAGGAATAAGCTACCCTCTGGGACTCCGTGGCACGGACTTACAGGACCTCTAGTTTATGGTGCACCGCCGCTGAGCCCACGCCTTCATGCTGAGTCCTGATGACAGACTGACTGGCTGATTGACTGACTGACAGCCTTCTATTTCCACTCCTATATCATCTCTCTCCCACCAGAAGCAGCCGTTCCATCGTGTTTAACTACTACATGAGAATTATAACTTGGATTGAGAATTCGAGCTTATCAATTTATGTAAGTGATAAAAGAGGACAGGCTGTTCCCACTCTCTGCACTCAGCACTGTTTTAAAAATGCTTAGTTTAGCATCTGCCTTGCATTTCCAGGTCTACTGATACATTCTCCCAGTAACAAAGCCCTCAGATGTGTTCAACTCCAGCACAGACACTGCTGCAATAAATATGCTTTTGCATGTCCATTTACGGACCTTTATGAGAATTTCTCTGATACTTATCACCAAGAATGGAATTTCCGGATTATAGGCGACACAAAAACATTCCCATTTAACCTGACTAAAGGCTGCCTGCTACTTTTAAAAGTGGCTTTATGTCTTATTTCTATCGACAGTACTTCACTCGTGTGCACGCTGCACGTGCTCACAGCCATCACAGAGTTCCACTGCCCAATCTTCAAAGGACGGCTTGCCGCTTGGCGTCAGGGAGCAGGGCCCCGCCAGCCTCCAGTTCTCAGCTCCTGCAGGCTCTGCTGTGTCACAAAGCACAGTCTCTAACCTCCGGAGTTCATTATCTGACCAAGGCCAGACCTGGCCCCCTCCCAGCATGGCTGGCATTTGGGGGTGTAAAGGGCCTGCTCTATCAGCCGAGTGATTTCCATTCCAGACTCCCAGCTGGGATAGCCAAGGCTTTCCCCTGCCCACATCACCTCTCAGCCGCTTCCTCTGCCACTCTGCCTCCTCCCCACTCCTGTCTCCACCATTGTCTCCAATAAACATCTTAACCCAAAACCTGTCTCCCTGTCTGCTCCCAAAGAGCCCAACCCAGGACAGCTCTCTCATTCCTATTTTGCCTGCCGCTCAGGTAGATCTGACAGTTCTCTGAACTTCCATTCTCTGCTTCCTAACCAGTCGGAATGTTTATGAATACATGTGTGAGTTATTCAGGTCTGCCCTCCTCTGAAGTGATTTACTACACTCATTTATCTTGGTTTCTGACTTTTCATATTAACATGCACGCATTCCTTGATTGCCCTTTCAAGGTTAGATCCCACAAATGTCTTTTCCCACCACCTGACATTGACAATGTGTAGACACCATCGCAAGTCTACAGTGAATTGGAAGCTGAATTTTGAAGGAGTAAAACCTACCACATTTTTTTTGTTCAAGGTCTTGCCTGTGAAGTTTTCTCCTAGCCTTAAGGCAAAAGGATACTTCCTTCTATTATTTTTAGTGTTCTCTTTAATGTTTAGGTTTCTAATTGATGCAGCCTGCACCTTTGCATATGATATAAGAGATTCCTTTTTATTTCCATTTTATGAGAAAGAAGTTTTTATAGTAACAACAGAAGAAAAAAACAGTAATACGACTGTATTAGGACAGACAAACAAGTTAGATAGCAGCCAGTGACATGGAATTTTACTGCTAGAGATATAGGCTTGACCAGCTAAAGTTACTATAAATAGAAGAAGTTGAAGATAAATCTTTGGAGGGTGGGTAAGTGTAGAACCAAGAATGTGTGGGGAGAGCCAGGAACTATGGCTTGTCATGTAACTACGGCTTTGTCTCTTGTATTACTTCAGTGACTTTATATAATTACCATACGAGTTGAGAAGTCATGATTGCTATGAATCCTTCCCAAGTAGACTCTGATTTCTTCAGCTAGAGATCTACTCAAGTTCTATTTACGCTATCAACCCATCCCATCTTATTTTAGAGTGGGTTCCCACACCAGGACATCAGCTTGGACACTCAATGACACCACCCAAAGGGCAGCATGAGCTGACTGTCCACCGTGGTAAAAGGAAAGGTCCTTTCATTTCTCCAGGGTGTACATGCTTCTCCTTACATTACTCCATGGACACATATCTGTCTTGGAAGCAAGAGCTGCCATATATGACTGCTCAGATTCTATAGTCTAACACCCTGGTGCTGTAGGGTGTCCATGAAAGAGGCATCACAGGGCTTCGAGAAGAGTGCTGGTCGCAGAGCCAAGAAAGTTCAACTTTGACCTCTGGTTACATGACTTCCCACCTCTGTAAGCATCAACTGCCTCTAAGACCATTGGTTACCAAAAGGTTCTTCCTCCCTCCCCCATGATAACTACCTGCAATTCAAATGTACTATATTCTTAGAGGATCCCACAGACCCATAGAGAATCTAAAAATTACAGTTTTAAACACAGTGAGCTATTTTCTCTGAAATTTACTTCCATATGAAAAATTTTACTTGTGAATGTTTTTCGCGAGGTCCTTTAAATGCCATTAAATGATAAAGAATTAAAATGGTTGCAGCATCTAATAAGCACACATTGTGGATCTCAGTCCTGTGTTTCTACCCAGAACAAATAGACCGGTATGCTTATTATAGTTACCAGATATGTAAATATTACCAGTTCATTACAGGGGTGTGCTACAGTACTTAGTGATGGCTCAAATATTTTGTATCAGCCTGATATCTGAAGGTAAGAAACTCTCTGTGGGCTAAGCTTCCCTGTGTGTACACAGCATGTCATCAGCCCTCTAGAAGAAATCATGCTGGCTTCTTACAGTGCAAGCCTTAGCTTCCCTGAGCCCTTTAATCATTTGTCAGACCCACCTGGAAAAATCCCACACCTTGATGTCTGAACTTTCCAGCTCTGGCTGAGGAAAACAGGATAAGACTTTCCACTCTGCAAGGCTCCCAGTTTTGGTACATGGTTAGTGTCTCGGGGACTGTCTTACCCAATGACTGCCCATTCTGATGTATCCAGGTGTCCCTGTTTTGTTACTCCAAAAAAGAACAATAGCTTGACAATGCCTTGCCCTATTTCCATAGAGACCACATCTAGTTAAGTAATTTACCAGGTATCGGACTTTCGGGGATAACTTTGCTTTTCAGGACTATGAGAAAATCTAAGAATGGTAAAACCAAAAACCAAACTCAGACACAGTCAAGCGGGAAATTCTGTCCACCGAAAGGAATGGGCATCTTATCACGGTGGTCAACGCATAACAAAATCAGTTCTACAGACAAAACAAAATAACCGGGGAGAAACAGAGCAGGCTTTCCCTCTACCCGGAACTGTGTCCAAGAGGGCACCGGCCATCCACAGCCAACAGCCCACAGCTGTTTCTCGTCACTGGCCATGGGCCCTGTGCAGAATTAATGCTGTGAGGCAGCATGTCCTCCCTAGACTGTGTCCTCTTCTGGCCTTTGGGCTGGCCCTTTCCCACCACGCTTTCTTCCACCCATAACTACATGCTGCCAGTCACTAAGGTGCTGTCACTAGATTTCTGGGTCACTTTTCCAGGGGATATTTCATCTTTCCCCACACCAGCCACCCCCTCGTGATGATGGTGCTTGGAGAATTCTCCACTGAGTTCCAGCACAAAGCTTTCAGACACTCATGATACCATCTCCATCTTGCATTTTAAACTTTTAAAAGCATTCCTTCCCCCAGATTCCACCCAAAAAAGAAAAAGTGAAACGTCTTCCAGCTTCTCTTCGTTAGTGTCACCATCTGAGAGTTCATGTGGCTTGGAAATCTCATCAGGTTTAACTCTCCTTTATGCTTATATTTCATTGGCCACTTCTTCCCCGTCAATTCTACCTCCAACAAGAAGTCAAATCTTAATCCTTTGAGATTGAATGCACCGTAGTGAAGGCTAAACACAGTGAGCTGGGAGCCTTTAGCGCTCCCTCCGAGTAACAGCATTAGTTGCTGGCCAACTTCCAAGCAGGAAAGACAGAACCCAACTGCAGAAGAGATGCCTTTGAAGTCAACAGGGGAGTGAGACCAGCTTGGTCCGCTTCGCCTCCCTGGCTCAACCCCAACTCCCTTCTGGAGGGCTTCACTCCCAAGGTTGGCCAAAGCGGCCACTCAGTGTCCATCAGCTGTAGAGCAAGTCTTAGCTCTCCGTTCGCTCAACCTTGCTTGTCCTACACCAGACAATCAAGAGTTGACTGTAGTTTACACCAAGCTGCAACTGGGAATCACTTTCTTCTTTACTACCAGTTTCTCCTGATGAGTAGAACATGAATTGTACTTCTAGAGTCATTCCTCTCCTTACTCATGACCATAGCTGAAGCCAAATCTGCAGTATCTCTCATGATATACCTTATTCTTACATTTTATAGGCAAACAAAAATTTTGGGAGAACCCCTACCAAACAGTTCATTTGTGGCAGCCACTGGGGAGGAGAGTGGGGAGAACAGGGGCTTTTCCTCTTCTGTTATTACTTTGTAAGCTCCCATGTTATTTAATGTGTTACAGCAAGCAGATATTTTTAAATGTCCAAAACTAGTGAGGGTTTATAAATGCATTTGTTCAGCCTCTCATGATGTCATCTCCATCTTGCATTTTCAGATTTTAAAAGCATTCCTTCCCCCAGATTCCAACAACAACAACAAAAATCTGACCCTCATCCAGCTTCTCCCAATTAGTGTCACCATACAAGCATTCATTTGGATTGGAAACCTCAAAATTACATTTTGATTTGGGGTACATTAACATATGCATGTGTATAAACCTAAAATGTTAGAAAAAATATGTCCTTGTTGGACTATGTTCTCATAGAAGCAGTCTGTCCTCACTCATCTTGCATTTCTCCAGAATGTTTTTGCATAGTATATATGAACCACACATAGATAGAGAGAGAGTGAGATAGGTGTGCAGGTGGGGGGATAGATGGAGGTATGGATGGATGGGTGGGTGGTGGGTAGATGGGAGGATGGATGGATGGATGGATGAGTGGGTGGATGGATGGGTGGATGGGTGGATGGGTGGGTGGATAGCTGAATGGATGGACAGCTGGACAGACAGATGGGCTACCACTTTTTCCAATGAATGTAATATGCTCTAACTCCAGAGCAGCTCCCCTATTGGGATGGGTGGAAGAATGGATGGACTGATGGATAGCTGGACTAACAATTTCTCCAATTAATGTAGTATGATGGAACATGGCTGTAATTCCAGAGTGGCTCCCCTATTGCTCTCTATAGGCCATATATATGGCAAATGTTGAGATGTATCATGTAATATTCAATGTTATACACATCAATATATTTTTATACATACAAATATTTATGCAACCAAATGGGAGCATGATCTGAATTGTGCTATTTTGGTGACCAAATTGCATTGCTCACAGCTGTGAGACTCAAAATCACCAAGAGTTCCAAAGGGACGAGAGCCACTCATGAGAGGCTTGACAGTGGTTTGGGAGGGCAGGGAGGCTGCTGTTAGCTGGCTCGTGTGCATGTCAGGGCCATCTGGGAGTCAAGCACATCAGCAGAAATCTTGGTCCCTGTGGCTGACCTAAGGGAGCTCCACCCCAGACTGAAGTAGAGGGTCCTCAGCGTCTACAGGCTGAAGGAAACAAAGCCTCACCTAACCAATTGGAAGAGGAACGTTGACATCACACACAAGTCTCCAAAATCCTGCGCAGGGCATGAAAAGCATTAGTTGACACTTAATATTTAGCATCTTACAAAGGGACACACTTTGAAAGAAAAGCAAGCTCAGTCTTTGTTCTTTCACCCCTGATTTCTTCCCCAAGGCCCAGGTAGCTGAGAGGTAGGAAGTCTAGAGAGGGATTAGAGCGTGTCTAATATCTTTGATAACAATGTTCTTATTTTAACCCATGTCATCAGGGGAAATAGCTGAAAATAGTGACAAATACAGCATCAATAAACATAATAATAATTGATTTTCCAGAGATGAAAAATTTGAAATTAGTGGCCATTTCCCCCCAGAGCTTTGGTTGATTAATTTAATGTTCATCTTTGTCTTTCAAAGAGATCCTCTTAGACCGCCGTATTCCGCAGGCTTTGTGACGGGTTTGTGGTCAGGGCCTGAAGGCTGAAGTATATTGCACACTCCTGCATTTTTACAGAGAACCCTGATCTTTAAGGGCGGCTGCAGGTAACACAACAGAAGCAAAGACTTGTAAAGCAAATGAGTTTCCAGAGACTGGAACTTCAAGCTTTCCACACAGGATATGTGTGGGTATTACGCTGCTAAACATTTTCTAACTTTAACTATTTAAGAAATCGATTTTGAGAGTTCCCTTCCGTATCTCCTACCAAAGAGCACCCAACTTTCACTGAATTATTTCAGAAGCACAACACAGGATGAAGATGAGGTTCAGGTGATTGTTCTCCCTCCTGCCTCTCTTCTCTCCTTCATTTTCTCCTTCCCATTCACCCTCACACTTCCTTCTTATTCTTTCCTTTTCTTCTCCATCCCCCTTTGTCGTAAATGCCTTTGTCTCCTACACCCTCACCCCACAAGTTCATATACTGGCATCTTCAGCCCCACTGTGGTGCCATCAGGAGGTGAGGTCTTGGGTGGTGATTAGCTCTTGAGCGTGGAGGCCTCATGAGTGGGCTCTGTCCCTCTGCTGGAGACCTCAGAGCACCACTGTGGTGCCTTGTGAAGTCATAGAGGACAGATGGCCATCTGGAAATGGACTCTCACTGGGTCAGAAATATGTCCCTTACCATGCTGAACAGGTAGGAACTGGCCGCCGCGCCCTGAGGGGCTGGGAGTGGCAGCTCTCCTTTATCGGGGCTCTCACACCACCACCCGCAGAGGAGCCCAGCCTGGCCTGTGCTTTTGGAAATGGACACTGTGCTTCCTGGTCCTAACTGGTGGTGACTTCCCCTTCCGAGCCACCCCCGCTATTCATTTTGACCTCACTTCTAAGATAACTGCTATTCCACGTTATTTGTCACATTTTGGACCGAGGAGCACCTGCCTGCTGTCCTCATCCCATTCAAATCACCCAAACATGTGGCTTCTGCTCTTCCCGAATGTATACACCCACCGCCCCAACCCCCATCTCTCATACTCCTCCTGCTCCATCCATGGCCCCTGCAACTGTACATGAGATTAAATGTACCTTCAGTGGAGATGCACCTGACACGCTAAGGCATCGCTGAATGACCATTTCCCAGGACAAATGTCAAGCTACAAACTCATGATGGTGCTTTTGCCTCCAGTGGAGATGCCCAAGGAAAGTACATGTTGGGACAGGAGTGGAGGGTCTCTGGAGTGGAAATGACTCTCGCCTTTGGAACAAGACTCTGCAACAAGGGTCAAGGCTGCCCTAAGTTCACCTTGAGGCTGAGTCCCATCAGTCATACAGCGTCAGGCCTCAAAGAGGACCCTGCTTTCAAGCAAGGGGGAAGAAGGCTGCCTGTCAACATTTAAGACCACTTATATACTCGCTTTCATTTAGGGAAGACTTTCCGAAGCGGTTCAGAAACAAAGAGTGAAAACCTCCACATTTCCTTCTCTGGATTTGGCCTCTCTGGGCGCTGGAGCAGAGCCATGCTGAGAACTGGAGAATGTGGTGGAAACTGGAGGGCAGGGCTGGGGAATCTGGTTACAATGACAGACACCACCTGTGTCACTGACTCACGGTCCCAGGCTCAGTCCCCATTTATAACCTGTTCTTTAACTTTGTTTGTCTTTGGAGACATTCACTAAAGCTTCTTACTTTCCAGAAGTTGGAGCCCTATAATCATTCCTTGTCTCTGGAGAAAATGAAGTTATGTACCTTTAATTCCTCTTCTCAGAAAGTCCACATGGTAATGGGTTGCTCCCACTGACCTCCTCCCACCCACCTGGACTGCTGCCTTTTCGAGTTTTCCTCTCCGCCTTGGTGTCGCAAGTCCAATAACAAAGGTGGGGACTTTGATAGTAAAAGTCAACCACAAGCAGGCAGGGGTCGGCAGGGCTCACCCGGCTTATTTCTGGCATGTGGTTGAGAAGCCTCAGCCCCCCCCCCCCCAAATGAGCCCAAGTTTTGGGAAGTGAATACACACGTCAGGTTTCCACCTTCTGTTAGCTGGCTCCAGCTGTCATGACAATGTGCAAAGCGGTGGGGAGAGGGGGTTAGACAACAAGAACACATTGTCTCACAGCTCTGGAGGCCGCAAGTTCAAAATCAAAATGGCGACTGGGTAGGTTTTTCCGAGGTAGGATGGCGGCCCCACTGGAGGCCATTTCCTTGGGATATAGATGGCTGTCACTTCGTGTGTTCACAGCTATGCCTCTTCTCTCCACACCACTCCTCCTCAGTGCCCAACTTCCCTGTGTAGTGAGGAGCCCAGTGATTGGACTGGAGTCTACCCTGATGAGGTGATTTTAACCTGGTCACCTTGATAGACAACCAGTCTCCAATAAGGACACATTCTGAGATGCTGGGGATTAAGATTTCAATAGATGCCTTTTAGGGTGCATAATTCAACTCAATTGGTGCAGTTCAATTCACTCTGGCCATATTCGCTGGAACCCATTCCAATTCAATTCAATTTATTTGACCCTGATTCTGGCTCCATATGACCCTTCATAGGTCTGGGCATAGGTTTTTCATAACAAGTGGCTACAGCAGCACCTCAAGGTCGGTTGATTAACAATCACAATTCCACCTGTTAAGAGGAAAGCTGTCCTAAAGGAACTCTGCAGATTTTTGTGGACTCCACCCCCTACTCCAGCTTTCTGGACTCTATCCCCTACTCCAGGGACCGGAAACTACAACTCCCAGCAGCACCAGGGAGAGAACTGTGAGGACCCAAGGGCAGAGCTAAGCAGCATTCTGGGACTTTGGGGGATAACTAGGGAGTGATTTTCAATGGCTCTGGAGGGCGGGAGGCGATGGATCTCTCTGTGGGGCAACGGCTGGCTCCAGTCCTATGTGATGAGGGCTGTCAGTTAATTTGTTACCAGAGTTCCATTCCCTGGGTTGTTCCTTTTCCTTTCCCCTTCTGTGAATAAACCCGTTATTGACCCTTTTGTGTGTACCTGCAGTATAACTAATTTTTAGTGCACGGGTGAGGCCCCTCAGACAGGCGGCCCAGCTCACACTGGAGTGCCTGTAACACATCTGCAACCTTTATTCTCTCGTCACATTATACAACATAAGCATGTTCTGGGATGGTGCTGTGGCATCTTGGGGTGCAGATATTACTGTGCCAATGATGTCAAGAGGACAAATTACTTCCTGCAAGCATTTCCAATGACTGAATATAAAGATCAGCTTTTCATCTCATTGCCTAAGAACTAAAAAGTGCCCAATTGGACATTTGAACAAAAACAGGACCAGCGTGAGGGCCCTGTTGAGCTCAATGGGCTACAATGTGACGGAAGATCAGAGAGAAAGTGGGTACAGACAATGCTTGCAGAGGGGAGCTCTGTTTTTAATCAGTTAATGTCAGTGAGCAGCGCCAGTGCCGAGGATGGGAAAGAGCATACGACTCAAAGTCTTACTTGTAGGCTTCCTGGTCTCCAAACCTAAAGAATCAAAGCCCCTTGCTCCCCAGCTACTCATGCCACTCACTTGCCAGTCAGCCTTCTGGAGAGAAGTGGAACAGCACAGGGGGGCAGAAACAGTGCTGCCCAGATGTCCCTCACAGCAAGTTTGCACAGTATCCTTGGGTCTCCACCAGAGACCCTGATCTCGGTACGTGGCTCCCATGAAAAACTGTCCCTTATCTAACCTCCTCTTCCAAGCTCCTCTTCCAGCACCCACAGAGCCCGGGCCAGGCACCCCCAGGTCCAGCTCTTCCCTGCCTCCCAGGTCTCACAGCCCCTTTCCTCCATGAGTAGGCCTTGCACAGCTTCAGATGGGTACACCGTGAAGTAAGCCAAGTTCCTCCTAAAATGCCTTTCAAATGTGGATATAAGAAACTGTGTGCTCTCACGAGGGACTCCAGTGATGGGCTGCAAGTGGGAGAACTACAGGGGCTACACAAGAGAGGAGACATTAAACACCGTACAAAAACGAACGGCAACGTAAGGAAAAATAATTTATAAAAAAGAAAGAAATTGCATGTTCAAGTCAGACAGAAAGAGAAGAGATTTCAGATTTCAAAACAGTGGCCTTGCGCTCAAGGGAATTGAGTCTTGAGCGATAAGCCAATCTGATGCTCTCCATTAACCAGATCTTTGCTTGAGCTAGGAAGCCATTGCCCTCAAGGGCCAAGTCGAAGGAGATCATTCTCGCATACGAACCATAGATGCTCTACAAAGAATGTCTTCATGAGCTTTTTGTAACAAAAGACCAACAAGGCCCTCCCTGGTGGCACAGCGGGTTAAAGCACAGCACTGAGAAGCTAAAGCCACTTCCTCATGAGTCTGATCCCCGCCTGCCCCGGAGGTGACCCACAGGACACGGCAGACCTCTCCTGGCCCTCCCGCTGCTCCCCTCAGCAGTGTACTTTGTTGATCTGCCTGTTCTGCTCCCCACTCTGTCTCTGGTGAAGCCTCTCACCACGCCTGGAGCCTCTGGCCCCAGTTCTGTATGTACAAATAAATAAATCTTAAAAAAAAAGACCAACAAATTGGAGGCAGCTTACTCTAGTTCAGAGCAGAAACCAGGCCAGGCTTCCCAGGTTTGAATCCCAGCTCCATCAGTGTTATGGGCTAAATGATGTCCACACCCTCACCTCCCAAAATCCATGTATTGGAGTCCTAACCTGCCATCATGTCAGAGTGTGATCTTATTTGGAGATCAGGAGGTCTTTACAGACTTAAAATGATATCATTAGCTGCATTTTAATTTAACTGGGGTCCTTAGAACAAGGAGAAAATGGGACACACCCACAGCCCCCCCATATAGATGCACATAGGCATGTGTACACACAGAGGAAAAATGCCTTGTGAGGGTAAAAGCAGATCGGGGTGATGATGCTACAGGCCAAGAAACACCCAAGATTGTCAACAAACACTCAGAAGCTCGGAGATAGCTGGTGACAACGTCTCCCTCGCAGCCTACAGAGGGTACCACATCTGAGGACACCATGAATTTCTAGTTCCTTGCCCCCCCCTCCACTGAGAGACAGTAACTCTTCTTGTTTAAGCCCCCCAGTCTGGGGTCCTTTGTCACACTGACCCTGGCAAACTAATCTACCTTATCTGTGTGACGCTGGATACAGCCTCAGGCACCAGCGTCCCTGTCGGAGGACTAGATGAGTTAATAATCACAAGCCGTGCAGATAGAAGTTGCCAGAAAGAGAGAGGTCAATGAGCATTTGTCAAATGAAAGTCTATTTTAATCGTCATCTATGTAAGTTGCAGTAAGAATTATCAGTCAATTTGTCTGACTTTGCAGCCAGGGTGGTGGGAGAGAGAAAATTTTAAACATCCTTGAGAAAATCTAAGCGCCACCATGTATTCCAAGCACGTGGAGGAGCTGTTATAATTAGAGCTATATTGTTTTCTTCGTTTTTCTTTCAATACTGTGATCTGGCAGCATCGAGGGCCGTTAGGTTTCTAATAAATTATTAATCTGGGAGTTAATAATTCATGTTAATTGGTGCTATAAGCCACTTTCTCTGGCAAATGTGAGCAAAGGTCATAACTTTTTAACAGCAAAGGTGAAATCTTTTCTGAGTTTCTTTTTCCATGCTCTATCGTGGAAATACTAAGATATGAAAGGCAAAATTTAACCAGAGCTGAGAAGGAGAGATAACACCAAGGGTAAAGGTCTGCACCTCCAATGGTGTTCCTGGGCCGGCCCTGCGTGCAGGTCCCTTTGGGCAGAGAGAACCTTCTGCTACTGAAACACAGCATCCAGCCTGGGACGCCTCCCCACCGAGGCGCGACCATCAGGTGGGTGAGCCTCCCCGGGACAGATAC
>NW_004567104.1:74564694-74565220 GCF_000260355.1 Condylura cristata
TCACGATACCGCCTTGGGCCCACGAAGCAGTGGCCAGTGGCCCGGGTGTTCTGGGTGTTTTCTATCACTTTCAAGCCTCAATCGTTATTTGAAAGCTTCGTGTCCAGGCACAGACTGATGTAATGAAGTAACAGTTTCCTATCTGGAGAAGAAATTATTTCTAGTAGCCTTTTTTCAGTTGTGATTATAAGATGGAGGTAAACTATGCAAAGAATGATTTCTGAAGACAGGATAACATTTAAATGGAAACCACTGGTTTAAAGAGTTTCGGGGCAACAAGTCAAGTTTTCTGCTCTTGTTTTCCTAAAGAAAATTTGAATAGCATATGCTTTTCATTGTGGTCCTCTGTAGTCATTTACATAGTAGGGAAATGTATTTTTGGCAACAGGTCCTATTTTTAGGAGGCCTTGAAATCTGCCCTTTGAAAATGTTTTCATTTCTGGCACATATGTATGTTTTAAGCAGAATGAAAACATAAAACCAAAAAGAAAACTATGTAAAGAAAGGAATGATTTTACCAGCCCCG
>NW_004567104.1:74566720-74595038 GCF_000260355.1 Condylura cristata
GAGCTGGAGAGCACTGAGAACTGAAGCATCAATTGCCCCAACCCCCCCAGTCATCCTACCCAACCTAACGCCCCCTTTCAGTCTTACCAGTCAACGCTCATGCTGCTCATTGTCCAGTCCTGGAAGCCCCCTGGCTTCATACTTTCTGGTAGGCTGCAGCGATGACAGCTTTGGGTGGCCAGTCTTGGTGATTGCTCTGAGTAGGGTTGTGTCTTCACACTGCAATTCCTCCTTTCTACTTGAATTTCCTAAGCTCCAGAATGCAGTTCTTCCTGTTTGTATTGGTGGCACTATATGTAAAGCAAATTATAATATATACACACACATTAAATTCTAATTCCACACATATGCATTCAATCACAATGAAAGGTCTACAAAATGTGTAGGTTGTTGGGTTCTGTGTTGTTGTTGTTTGTTTGTTTTCCCAAGGGCATTCTACATCTATACTGAAATCTCAGCCCAGAAGGACAAGCTGGGCGAGGACAATTTTAACTCCTGCCCCACCATGCCCCATCTGGCTGCTGTGCTCCAAGGTGAGTGACAGTCTCTTCTACCCACTTCACATTCCACCACTGATTTTGCCTTAAGGAAAAAAGAAAGCAATTTCCTCTGACCTTGATGGACAAAGATGGCACATTAGCTTCTGAAGTTACCCTGGGAGTTTCCATTCACAGAATACACAGGAAAGTTGTGTCATATTATGCAAACATGCTGAGCTGGAGAACATGAAGAATTGAAACACTGGGTGCCCGGAATCCATCTGTCTCACCCAGTCCTCTCCACAACAGTTTGCCCAAAGTCTCAGGGACACTCACCTGTCCCTTTACATGTCCAAGAAGCAAGTGTCACAACTGTAGGCCACTTCCTTGCTCCCTCTCTGCAGGTGAAGCAGGCAGACATTGGGGAGTCAACCTTTTCCATGTCTCCCAATATCATGCAAGTTATTTCCAAACCTGCTGATCAATGACCTACACTCACCTGCACTCAGTGCCCCTCCTCCCCTCAAATTTCCTTGTGCAGACTAGAAACGGTATCGCGGTACCTTAACTGCCCCTGATTCTGCACCCTGAGATTCTTTCAACCCCTGCACCACTGCTCTGTTGCCTCCAACATAAATGTATGGCGATGTCACGCTAGACCGGTGGATTTCAGCACAACCGGTGTCAATTATCTTAGTTTGTTCTCTAACTCAACACACACTGAAAATTGATGCAGCTTTCCTCTAGATTCCAAAAGTTCAAAGAGTTATGATAAGGACAAATGTTTTTCCCCGTTTCTTAGGAGGGCATATATGACTTTCCAAAGTTAGGCTCCTGCTGAACTTTAATTAGCAGCAATATTGGGCTGTCCATAGTTCCCAGACCGACCTTTGTACACTTGCTTCCAAAAGGAAGATCTTTTCCCAACATCCCCACTTCCCAGACAGTCTCCCTTCCCACTAGTTATCAGAGGAAAATTATTTACAAGCTTGTTGAGGTATCACAGTCTCTGAGATATTGTGACTCCTTCCTGCCTGATTCTTAATCCAGAGACCAAATTTCTTCATGGAATGAAACACACCAACTTCACACAGTACTGTGGTGACTTCCATGGACAGCTCTGCAAATTTGTTGATTATTGCAACATAGAGGTTATTAATCACACCTATTTTACTAGAATTATACTGTTTCACTGTTGTCCAATGAGTAGAAAAGCACTATAAATGTATTTGTTTTCATTTTAAGCTTATGAAACTAAAAATATTTGTCATCGTTACTTAAAAATGCCCACTTGAAAGAGCTAAGTCTAATATATTGATAGCCTATATGTATAATGCATTTTTGTGTTCATCAAACATACGGGTTAAATATGGCAGGTATGCTATTTTTTGCTCCACAAAGAATCTAAAAAAAAGATCAAAAAGGGTAACTATGATCATGTAAATATCAAGTCATATTTATTGAAACTAAGGAAGTTTCACCATTGCCATCAACCTGTGATCACAGCTGGAAAGAATGGAGGAACTGATAAAGGTTCACAGCACTTTGAAGGAAGCACACCCTCTTCTCCTTCATGAATTATTAAAATCAAGACATGCAAGTTTCCATCTGGAAATGGATAGATACTGTCAGGTATCATATGACAGGTAGATTTTATTTAGCATTTTTCCTTCTCATAGTTCCTCCTTTAGCTCGTAGTTCCTTCTCACTAAAAAATGCCATGAGGTATTAAACATCACTGTTATATAGTATCTAAGTCTCCCATGGTTACTAAGTCTATTTAATGTTTAATCTTTAATCCCATTTATATCACATATCAAGACAAACTTGGGCTGGAATCCAGATCCTTCCTCCTTATGAAGTCAGGCTGTAATGTCATCAGTTTAATTTGTAGGAGTCGCACGAGAAAGTCAATTTGACAACTATGGTTACACCTCACTTGCTTAATTCATTCATTGTGATCCTTAGCTTCTGCAATTGGCTTCACCTGCTGAAAGCTGTTTGTTAAGAAGCTGTAGGTAGAGCATAATTAGATATACCCATTCCAAGTGAGTCTGTGGCCCCAGGAATGGAAGTGAGAAGCCCAAGAATATACAGCCTCCCTTGGTGGTCAATTTCTAAGGCAAAATACTGAAGATTTCCATTATCCCTGAGTTGGACCCTCCTTTTGTAGAAAGTGACTGCCTAGAAGGAATGGTTAAGAACTACCAATCCTTTCTGAGACAAGTGAGTTTATACACTAAAGGATAGGCACTCTTCCACAGCAGATCCCAGTGGACCATATTCTACAATTAGAGAACTGGAAAACCTCAACATTTTTCATGAAGTCCAAAAGTGCTCTCCCTGCCTCACCTACCAGTCGCTATTCAATGATATAAGACTTCTCCCCACCTAGACTTAGGATTTCATTTTCACTCTCTATTCCCTTAGAGTTGAGGTTCCAGACATTTCCTTGTTTCTCACACTGCTCTCATCTTGATCCAACTTTCAAAGACCAGTTTTGTGGTGTTTTTCTTTTTCTTTATTCTCAAAAACATTCCCTACTGGAGTATTCAACAACTCACTTCTTTTGTGTGTTTGTTTTTGGCTGATAGAATCTCTACTTTTTATATATATATATATATATAAATGATTAACTCGTGATGGTTTCCAGGTATAGCTAAACTTTGAAAAACAATAAAGGAAAACTTTCCTTTCTTCTTTTCCAAAGTTCATTCTTCCCTCCATCAGCTCTGTCTTTTCAATGGCCCTCGTTTCAGAACTCAGCACCTCCATTGCTGTCCTCAACTACCTCTCTCCCTTCCTCCCACTGGGTTTGACCCAATTCACCACATACTGATTTCTGAAGACTGAGATAGTAACTGGTGCCCCTCTTCCCTCTGCCCTCCTTCATTCATATACCACCAAATACACATGCCTTTATTTTCATGGAATTCATATACAACAGATAACAAGTTGACTCTGAAAAGTTTCTGCCCCCTCATATAGAAAGACATCTGTTACAAAGAGCAGCAGACACACACGGAAGTAACTACCCATTGCTAATGAAAAGAAGGACCTCAAATTGTAAAACTGTTTCCTATTTCTTTGTCAGTTCAGTGGAAGAGGTTTTATAGGTTGTTTCATTTTTATGTTGGTTCCCTGGATTCTCCATAACATGTTTGCTGTTCCAGAAAATTCAGAGGCACTTGAAAATATTGATAGAATCTTGTATAAAGTATCTTGCATTTGCCTGAGCAAACTTGAGCCTGAAAAAGTCCAGATTCAATTTAAAAGATTTCCCTGGAATTTCATTTTGTTGATGCCCCTACATTCATCAAATTAAACTAGGGGAGGAAGAGCAGCACCAGAATAGAACCATTAGAGAACAGAAAATTTAAACACTTAACTCTAAATGACACCCCCCAAATGAAACCATTTTAAGAAATGAACATTTTATTTCTTTTCATTACAGCAAAAAGTATCATAAGTAGATCAAGTTGGGTTTGCTTCAGTTATTAAGAGCAATAAAGTAAGGTTTAGTGCTTAAATGTGTTCTTTTACAAAATATGCCATAGCAGACAAAGTAGTCACATAGTAAATGCAATCTTAGATGGACTCTGTATTGAAGGAAAATACTAAGACAGATACTGTTAGGTCAATAAACAAACAAAATTAAACATGAGTAGTAGATCATGCGTGTAAGTATTATATTGCCGCTAACTTTACTAAAGTTGGTAAGTTACTGTGACTCTGGAAGAGAATAATGTTCTTAGGAAACATACTTTCAAGTGTTTAGGGATGAAAGGGCTTAATGTATATAATTCATTTCTAAATGTTCAGGGAAAAATATAATGCATGTGTCTGTATAGAAAGAGAGGAAGTGATAAAGCAAATGGTAAAATGTTCACAATAGGTGAGCCTGGGGAAAGGGCATTTTTCTTCATAATTTTCTTGGCTTTGCAATTCTCCTGTAAGTACGCAGATTCCAAACAAAACATTTTTAAAATGAATTTCTTATTATTTGAAATTATGTTTGAAAGAGAGTTGGAAATAGAGACAAGAGTGAACAGAAGTAAAATATTGACTCCCAAATAATCTCCACAAGACGGGAAGGAGGTGGCTTCTCCTCTTTCAGGGACCGGTAGCTCGTGAATGCTCCTGCACCTCTGTCCTCCAGGTTCATCCTCATCTCTCTAGCTCTCCTTCTGAGCAAACAGCCTTCAGAAGCATTCAGCTTGCCTCGAAAACATCTATGAATAAAAAGATGAAAGCCAGCACCGTGGTCCAAATGGTGCATAGCTTTACCTTGCAATACTGTCCTTCCTGCCAATGACCAAAGAGCCACTGAATCGCCAGACACAGACTGAGCTAAACCCCTGAGGGTTTCCTTGAGACTGCAGTCCAGCGTTATAATGCATAAAACAGCTTCAAAGTAGATGGCTGTTTTCCAGAACAAGGTACCAAAGTTCTGTGATAATGATGAGAAGAGAAAGAGGAGGAGGGAGAGGAGGGTGGAGGAGGAGAAAGAGGAGGAGGGTGGAGGAGGAGGGAAGAGGAGGGAGGAGGAGGGAGGAGGAGGACGGTGGAGGAGGACGGTGGAGGAGGGAGAGGAGGAGGGTGGAGGAGGCAGCAGTGGGATTTGGAAGAGAGAGGAATGTTATTGGAAATGTATTAAGTCTAACCTTATTAGAGGGGCATAACAATGATTTCCAATTTACAAATGAAGAAACATTTTAAGAGACATATTATGATTATTTTCTATTTACAAAGCCCAGAGAGACTAAGTAATTTGCCTAAGGTCACACAGTTGGAAAGTTGCTGATCTTGAACCTAGACTCCAAAGACTACTTTTTGTAAATCTATATGAGTAGTTTATATTTTTTTTCCTTTTTTAAAATTTGATTCCAATTTTGGGAGTTACATGTGTGCTTTTCCACATGTCCAATTCCCCTCCACCAAAGTACTTGTGGCCAGTCTCTCTTCTTCCCTCCCTCACCCCCTCATCCTACCCTGCCTATTCCCTCTGGTAACCACTATATTCTTTACTGAGTTCAAGTTTATTGTTCCTGTATTTTGCCGGTGTAGATTTTTGGTTATTTTCATTTCATGAGTGAAACCATCTGATAGCTGTCTTTCATTTTTTTTATGTATTTCATTGAACACAAAATCAAGGTTCATCCATTTTGTCCAAAATGGTTATTTTCATTTCATGAGTGAAACCATCTGATAGCTGTCTTTCATTTTTTTTGATGTATTTCATTGAACACAAAATCAAGGTTCATCCATTTTGTCCAAAATGGCAGTATTTTATCTTTTCCCCAGGTATATAGTATTCCCTGTGGGAAATAGTATAAGGTTTCTTAAGAAAATATGATCAGCGGTACCTCTGTCAGGTATTTATCCACAGCATGTGAAAACTCTAATATGGAAAGATTTACCTACACCTCTGTACACAGGGGTGCTCTCTACAATTGCCCAGTGATGGAACCAAACTAAGTGCCCTTCAACCAATCTCACATTTTAATGACACTACACTTCCCAGCTACATCCTCCTCAGACCCAGACATCAGCTTTGACCCACTTGCCAGTTGAAACACATCTAAATATCGATTGGCTGGCTGGGAAGTCACCATAGATGCCATGTTCCCTTTGCTTAAAAGCACATTAAGTTTTATAAAGCAATTCTCTTTTGAAAAAAAATTTACTCTATGGCTCTATTAAATTGCTTTTTTAAAAAGATTTATTTATTTGTGCATACAGAACTGGGGGACAGGCCAGAGGTGTGGGGAGTGAGAGGATTCACCAAAGACAGAGTGGGGAGCAGAACTGGCAGATGTACTGAAATACACTGCTGAGGGGAGCAGCGGCGGGTAGGAGAGGTCTGTGGGTCACCTCCTCCGCCAGGGATCGAACTCGTGCTACAGTGGCTGTGAGTTCTGTGCTGTCCTAGTGCTGTGCTTTAACCCGTTGCGCCACCAAGGAGGGCCCACTACTAAATTTCTAAGACCAAGATTTTTGCAAGTTCTTTTTCAGTAAATAAGATCATCACCGCTCGATGTGCTAGAAAGATTAAATAACTCCCTGCTTCTCCACAAACAACACTTTCCCAAAACCCAAAATGATTCCCCGTCCCCTGCCAAGCCCACTGTGAATCACTAGGTGGTATTTACTTTCTATTACAACGAAAACAGACCAATTCCTTGTGCCCAGTGTGATTCACATGGATTCTCATCAAAAAACCTATTTCCCGGTCTCCCGGAGCCTGAGGGACACGGCAGGCTTTCTCGGAATGCGCAACCACTCAGTTCCTGGGCCGCCTCCATGCAAAAGATAACTCCACGCAATAACGGGGCCGGTGCGGAGGACTGTCGCGGCGGTAATGGCGGCACCTCGTGGGGCAGGGGCGCGACCCCACAAGTCCTCATCCCGTCCCTGTGATGTAAGCGCTGTGAGCGTCCAGTTTTATCGGTGAGGAAGCTGAGGCAGGAAGCAAGGAGGGCATCATGGCCGCTGGGTGGTCAACATGGCGGCCACCTCGCTTGTCCAGTGTCTCGGCTGGAACAACAAGTCCACCTCCCTCACTTGACTAATGAAGGGCAAGACTCGTGGGTACCTACCCGTCTCCTCAGTCAGCAAGCAGTGACCTTCACATGGGACTCAGGGACCTGAGAACCCTCCTCCTGGTGACTCCACAGGAGTCTCATCCTTGCGGTTCTCCTTAGCCACAGCTGCTAGGCGGGAATGAGGAGGCCGGGAATGTGGTCTCCTGTGGGAGCAGGACAAAACTGAGCAGCTTGGTGCAGAAGCAGCTTGCTGTGGGGAAGGTGACAGAAGCCCTGGCTGGGTGGGGCAAAGGAGAGAAGTCACCAGAATTATGTACTCCCTGGCCTTCTCCCAGTGGGACATGTGTCCTCGCTCCTTCACCTCAACCCGTGCAGAGAGCGGACACCACCTTCTGGGGTCAGAAACCTCGCTGTGATCTCCTGTGCTTTCAAGAGCACAAGTTGCCCCTGCAACAACTAAAGTAACTCGGGGGGTGCCAGAGGTGCTTGTGAACCTCAACTCCCCTGAGGGTCGGTCTGAGGCTCTGACAGCCTCCCAGGCCCTGACCCGGGCCAGGTTTAATTGCAGACAAGCCTGCTTCTGACGGCCGAGGCTGGGCTCGGCCAGGCTGGGTCTCGGTCTGGTTCCCACCACACCTTGTTTGTTTACTAGGGCACAAAACTTTCATGAAGTGAAGTCAAGCAGATCGGGCTTAGCTGACTCCCATCACAGGCATCCAGGAAGAGCGGTGGGAATGAGACCGAGATGCTTGTCAGGGCTGACGGCCGCCTTCCTTGCCGCTCAATTATGTCCTGTTTAGTCTGCTTTTTTTTTTTTTTTTTTTTTTTTGGTTCATCAGTCAGTCTTTTAAGACATTCCTTTTTAATTATGTGAGTAAGGAACAATCAGACATCAAATTCTGCACATTTGTGGTCTTTCATTGGCCCAGAAGATAAAACTTAATGTTGTCCTAGAAATGTCTTAAATAGCTCAACTTTGCCAAATGTATCGTTTTGGAGGCTGTTTATAGGCAGAGTTGATATAACACCACTAATGTTGCTGTAGGATGTACAAGTCAACAAAACAATTTTCTGACCAGCTGGTATTGCGAAGTCTTTATCCGCTCCTTGGTATCAAAACTACAGGAATAATACAGGGTTGAAATATGACCCGATGCTGGGCTTTTTGGTTTTTGTTTTTGTTTTTGTTTTTTTAAGATTTATTTATGCACAAGAACTGGGGTATAGGCCAGAGGTGCAGGGGTGAGAGGATTCTCCAGAGACAGAGTAGAGAGCAGAACACGTGGATCCACTGAAACACACTGCTGAGGGGAGCAGCGGGCAGGACAGGAGAGGTCTGTGTGCCCTGGGGGTCATCTCCCTGGAGGGGAATCGAACTCATGTTGCAGTGGCTGTGGCATAGCTTCATAGGGCTGCACTTTAACCCCTTGTACCACCAGGGAGAGCCCTATACCACACAAATATTTTTCTTTAAGATTTATTTATTTATGCATACAAGAACTGGGGTACAGGCCAGAGGTGTGGGGGGTGAGAAGATTCACCAGAGAAAGTGGGGAGCAGAACAGGCAAATCCACTGAAGCACACTGCTGAGGGGAGCAGCGGGTGAGACAGGGGAGGTCCGTCACACCATGTGGGTCATGTCCCCGGCTGGGGGTGGAACTCTGGCTGCAGCGGCTGTGGCCAGCTTCACAGTGCAGTGCCTGAAAGGGTTTCACCACCAGGGAGGGCCAGGCACACAAATTTTAAAGACAAAATATAGAAATAATCATTCCACTCAGCTCTCTTCTCTTCCTTTAGCTCCTCTACATTCTTCCTTGTAAGAGTTTTCAAATAAAAAAAGAGGAGGGGGCCCTCCCTGGTGGCTCAGCGGTTAAAGCGCAGCACTAAGAAGCTTAAGCCACTTCCACATGAGTTCAATCCCCACCTGCCCCGACCACATGGCGCGGCAGGCCTCTCCTGAGCTGCCCACGCTCCCCTCAGCAGTGTCCTTCATCCATCTGCCTATTCTGCTCCCCACTCTGTCTCTGGTGAAGCCTCTCACCCACCGCATCTCTGGCCTGTACCCCAGTTCTGGATGAGTAAATAAATAAATCTTTAAAAAAAAAAAAAAAAGAGGAGGAAACATCCCAAGTAAAACTATACAAGCAAATCCATCAGACACCGGTGTGTGTGCGAATAGGCACGTACAACCTGCAGCATTAGAGAAGCAAACAGAACGACATCTAGAAACTCAAGCAAGGATTAAAAAGACAAGGGAAGCACTTGACATCCGAAGGTAGCAGCAGCACTTAAAATAAAGCAACCCTACAGGTTAGGAGACGGGACCAAAGCTGGCCTGACTCTACTCCCACAATGGCCCTGGAGGTCTGTGACTAGGACATGTTCCACCAGGCAGGAAAGGCCAACCAGTGATTCTGGCCTCGGGGGGAGATGGAGCCATTCCCCACCAAGTGGTAAAAGTGACAACAGAGCTGTGTGGGGGGAGAAAAGAACAGAGGACCTCACATCCCTGGGGAACAGGGACAGGGCCGGGGAATACAAGAGGAAACCCTAGTCCCCAGGCTGAGGCACAAAGCAGAGTGGACGGCATCCGAGTGCACGAGAGAGAGAGAGGATGTGCTGGCGGGGTGGGTCAGTCAGCCCAAGACAGGAGAGTGTGAGGGAGCAGAGAACCGGCCCTGACTGCGGACACTTGACACCCACCGGCCAGCGGTCTCAGGCAGCACTCAGGCTCTGCTGGTGACTGTGGGTCAAGGCAAACCGCATCAGGACAGAGGTCCCAGGAGGCTGTACTGTGCATCCCCCTCTGTGACAGGCCCACGACCGTGATGTCACCAACCCCGCAGTGCTCAGAATGTGTCCTGCAGTTGAGCAAGGGTGGGCTGGACCCAGACCTGGGGAAAGTGCAGCCCTGCCAAGGCCCAGGTCTGAGCAGCCAAAAGAAACCACCCAGGGAAAGAAGAGCCCAAGGGAATGCAAAAGAGCCCCAGGGATGCCACCTAGGTGCCAGCCTGATCCCCGCCTCGGAGGTGAACCCCAGGACGCAGCAGACCTCTCCTGTCCCACCCGGGGCTCCCTCGGCAGTGTACTGCATCAATGTGACTCGTCTGCTCCCCACTCTGTCTCTTGGGAGCCCTCTCACCCCTGCACCTCTGGCCTGTACCCCAGTTCTGGATGCATAAATAAATTTTAAAATCTTAAGAAAAAAAAATGCCAACAAAGAATTACAGAGAATTCCAGGGACAGAGGTGTGAAAAAAGAAGAAAATTTAGGAGGGACCATAGGTTCTAAGACAACATATAATCAGAAATAACCTCTGTGCATTTTTGAATTATAAGACTTTTCCATATTGAAAACATTTTCGAAATTATGAAAACTTTTAAAAGGAAATTAAAATCACTCATGATTCCATTTGCCAGAAACATTTTTTCTATAACAAGCAAACCCAAATTGGAATCAAATAGCATAAATTGTCCACTCTTTTTTCACTTAATGTATGACAAGCAAAGCCCTATTTAAACATAACATTTCATAACTGATAAGCCTCTGTCCCGTGGCAGTGCTCACTCGGGCTTCAGCGTCCTCTCGTTGCTAGTGAGAACTCATGAAGACGTCGTTATCATAAAGAATCTGTGGTGAGCATCGTTGGGGCCAGCGGGTGTGATGTTCCTTACAGCCACACAGGAGGCTGTCACCGCCTGGCCGCCACGCAGGATGGCTGATGTTCTTACTTGGGCCGCTGAGAAAAGGCCGCCGGACGGCTAAAGCCCTTGTCTAAAGCAGACTTATTTGAGAATGAAAGCAGAAAAGATGAAAACCATTAAGGCCCATTTCATGTATTGTCTGCTTGGCTGGAAAATGAGTAAAAATAGATGCAGAGAAATCTTGGGCACGGTGGGTGGCTTTGAGGGGCCATTTCCACTTGGGCCCAGTCAGAAGTTTAACCCGTGAATCCTTTATCCCATCTCCTCGAGAGAGGAGGTGATGGTCTCTATATGAAGAGGGTTTATTTTGTTTTAATATTCTTCACAAACGTGGGACGGGGAGAGAAACACAACTAATTTCCTACAGGCCCTGTAAGTTGTTCATGAAACTGCCAAGCCAAGAGGCAAAAAAAAAAAAAAAAGACTCTTGGGTGAGGAGCTGGAACCAGGGCCAGCAGAACTGGATGGTGTGGTCAGGGGGGCAGGCTGCGGTGGGAGGCAGTGAGCCCCAGCCAAGGGTCAAGAGAACCGACAAGGGCAGGCGGGCAGGAGGCCTGAGCCAGCGGCAGCGCCCGTGGGGCTGCGGCGGGGGTCCCTTTCCCCACATTCCGCGGGCTGGCGGGTTGGAAGCAGCTCCTTCGAGGCAGGTACAGTCTGGGACCTTCCCGAGACCCACACCCTCCTCTCTAAGAAATGGTATCCGTGACAACCCAGACAAAGCCTTCCATGAAGGGCTGGACGAGGTTCAAGGTAGGTTCGCGCTGGCTGTTTAAGGGAGAAGCAAGCAGACCGACAGAAAGCAGATCCTCTGTACCCGAGGACCTCAGAACCGCATATAATAAGCTCGCTTCTCTGGAGGCTCATTAAGAGAAAAGCCCGCTGTGCTCACGACAGAGAAGGTGGGAGCTCTGGTAAGGAGGGATGCCATCTTGTTCATGGCTGCATTTCACTGAGACACGCAGTGTTTCTCCGACATCCCACAGCCTCCAGCTCACCCTGGGTGAGAACTCAAGGGCAGGACAGGGCAGCGGTTCCTAGTCCGTCCCCAAGGTGGAGGGGCGGTGTGTTGACACACATCCGAGGGGGTGTGAACTTGTACCCCTAACGCATGCCCTGTGCTATAAACCAATATCATCTCAATAAAAAATTAATACAACTAGAACCATCTCCCAAAAAATTAAGATGAATTTTAAAAAAGGAAATGTAATCTCGGAATCTCTACCGCGTCATCAAGGAATATGCCTCAATAAAAACAAAATATAACTTGTATCGCACCAATAAAAGCCACTATAAAGAAGCAATTTGGCTGTACATGCCAGAGAACTTAAATCCAGGCCTCTCGCCTGCGAAGTCCTATCTCCAGGTACTTAACCGACGGAAATGATTAAATATCACCAAAAAAAAAAAAACAAAAAACAATGTCTGGGCCCTCCCTGGAGGGGTGATGGGTAAGGACAAGCACTGCAAGCAGCTGCAGCTACCTCATTGCGAGTTCTATCCCTGGCCCCAGACCTGACCCACGTGGAGCAGCAGACCTCTCTTGTCTCCCCACTGCTCCCCTCAGCAGTGTACTTCAGTCAGTCGGCCTGTTCTGCTCCCCACTCTGTCTCTGGGGAAGCCTCTCACTGCCCCTGCACCTCTGGCCTGTGCCCCAGTTCTGTATGCATAAATAAATAACACCAACAGAAAAAAGAGGGCCTGGCCACATAAGGCATCCAGGGGCTGTTCTTGCGGCCCCTTTTCTCCCCGAAGCCAGTTTGAGCCCGCCTGTGGGGTTGGGGGTGCTTCACACAGGCCCCTGCCTGGGACAGCAGGAGCGGGTGAGGGGAGCTGGGAGGTTCAAGTAGCAGCCTGCTCTTGGCAGGCACTGCTGCTAATTTTCCTTGGCTGGCTCTGACTACCTGTCTGAAAGCACTGCAATGCAGGAAGGAAATTTTTCAAGAGATTAAACTATTATTGTTTCCTGTGTGGCTGTCTTCACTGCTGTATGGAAAAAAAAAAGAAAGAAAAAAAAAGAGAAAAAACCTTTAAGGGCACTTGAAAAGAGATTTGTCTGAATAGCAAGGCTGTTGTGATTCTTCTCCCCCTCCAGTCGGGATTTGGCCAATTTCCTCAGGAAAGTGGTTGATTAGGGCCCATGGATTTATCCGTGTCCTAAATAGGAGATGCCATAAAGGTGACTAATGGGGCGCTCGCCATCAGAGGGAGGTAAGAGTTTATAAAAGCTATTTTTAACGGTGGGAAGGAAAAAAACTCAAAACTCATTTGTCTCATTTGTCACGTCGCCACATGTTTCAATAGTTAAAAACCTCTTTGTGGCCCCAATAGCGCCTGCTACCAACGGTTAGTGGCCGTTGTAGTTTCTGATTTTACAAGTTTGTTTGAAAAATTGGTTCAGTGTGTTTTGCTGTTTATAGAAAATCACAAGAGGAAAGGAAAATAAAATTTATTTCCACTGTGACTAGGGGTCTCCTGGTAACACTTACGTACAATAAACTGGTTTCTTTTTTCCACCCCGCCTTGATGTTTATAGAAAGTGCTAGAGGGTATTCCGATACAGCTTTCAGAGCCCACGCAAATGGAGCCTGGTATTCCCTGTGTGGGGGCATCGGGGCTGCTCTCAAAGGAGGTGATGGCGTGGGGGCACAGGCCTCGTCCAGAGCAAAGTCGCATCACCGGAGGTGGCCCGAAAGCAAGCTGTCGTGACAAGTCCACAAGACCAGATCCCTCCTCCAGCCACAGACCAGCCAGCTGGGCTCGAAGGGACACAGATGTTCAGCTTCTTTTAAAATCTGAATTCTTACAAGGTCATTACCAGATTCTCAGAAATTGGCATTAGCATTGCCAGGTCATAAGGCATTTACTGAAATCAAAGGCTGCCGTGGTTGGGTAGAGATGTGGATGTTTTATGGACGGTCAACGCAAGGCCCCGGGCGCTTTCTCTGCTGTGGAAATTGTGAGGGGGTGAGAAGGGCAGTTGGTGTCTGAAAAACAGTCACTGGCCATCAGCTCCTCCGAGTAACCAGCAAAAACAAGGGTGAGGCTGTCGTGACTGTGCATCATTTTGTAGGTTGACCCCAAATGACATGAGAAGCCTGAACACAGTCCAGGGTAGCCCTTAGGTCCTTTGTTTATGTAGCAAGCATTTATGGGGGCCCTCTAATGTGGCAGATCAAGGCTTACAGCTGCCCCGTGCAGGAAAGTAAACAGTTCATGAGCCCCACAGGGAGCCCAGAAGGTAAGGAACTCTCTCAATAGAGACCCAGGCTGGGGGTCAGGGACAGGTGGAAGGTTTTCTCCAGAGTGCCAGAAGTAGAGAGAACCATAGCTGTCATCAATAACTAGAAACTTCTGTCAAAGGGAGCAAACAGAAGTTGCAAGAATCTATTATCCCATGACCCTGAACTTACTCAAATGGCCACACCCACTCACAAAGGAGCCTGGGATATGTAGTCCAAACACAGCAGCCATTGTCCCCCAAACACTGAGCTTCTACTACTGAAAACAGCAAAGGAAGAAACAGAGGATAGTTGGGAGTTTCAGCCCTTGTCATTTTAAGTCACTCTCTTGTAGGAGTCCAAAAGGAACTGCTGTCATTTTTGGAGTTGTTGGGTTCAGAGAAGGGGTCCTAGGGTTCACTCTTGGAAAGGTGTCCTCAGAATTCCCCTTCCACCAGCACTGGTGAGTTCCCAGGTGAGTTCCTCCACGACACAGAGATGTTAGTTATATCCAAAAGGGCAGGTCCACTATTAAGGGGAGAAAAGAATAAAGGACATTTGCATAGACACAAATGGGCAGAAAGGGCTGCCCCAAAAGGGACAGGTTTGCCAAGAGAAAGGCCTGCATGCTCACAGGTGGGCGGCCCTGAGGAGAGCGGCCTCTGTGGAGAGAGGTCAGGGCAGAGAAGCCCCAGCAGGTGCAGGTCAGGGGCGGGCAGGAGGCTGCTGCCTGAGGGGCAGAGAGTGGGCAAAAAGGACACCTGCCTGGGCACAGAGGGGCAGGGCAGCTGCCTCCTGTCAGTGCAGAGATTGACCAGATGTAGCCTTCTTCTCCTCAGGATGGACTTGCTCCTTCATGGAGTGCTTTGTTTTGAATAAACTATGTAGAATTTGAAAGGGGCCGATTGGCCCTCAATCTCCATAGCTTCACCTTCAGGTCTGACACCCCCTAAGTGGCCTGATGCCTGGGCTTGTGTTTTGTGATTGAGGCCTTGGTGCCTAAGGATCTTAGTTCCTGACGCGGGGTTAATGGCTGTGTTAGCCCCTCGACCCCCACCTCCAGCTCTTGGCATGGTGTGAGCCAGGTTTCTAGTCCTGTGGTGCCTCCTTTCCAGTTTTTCTAGCCTTATCCTCAACCAGAACCATAAGGTGTAAATGCTTCCACCAGCAAAGCAGTTTCTCTTGAATGGGCAAGACACAGGGCTGCGTGTGCCCGAGCCCACCACAGAGGAGACCGCTGGCTTGCATTACAATTGCTTAGGATATAGGTTAGCTATTTAGAATATAGGAATCCTTATAATGAAATTTAATTTAGTTTCACGTCAAAACAAAAAGCAATGCTGTTGGGGGGAGGCCGTCCTGAACGAACTCTACAGATACAGGGTGGGTGGACCCCACCCCCGCTCCAGACACCAGAGCTACAAATCCCAGCATCACGGCAGGGAGGACGCTGGGCCCGAGGGTGGAGTTAAACAGCGATGTTTGGATATAAAACCGGACGTGTGGGCTTTGGGGAACTCTTGGCCTCGTGGCTCATGGCTTGTCCCGCCTTTTCACGAGTTTCAGCATGCTGTAGTGGTTCCAGGTCAGTGGACTAGCAGGACACACTAACTAACCTCTCTCTTTCTCCCTGAGTTATTCGTTTCCTTTCTCTTGTAAATAAACCCATTGTTAACTTCTCCCAGTGTGCCTGCAGTTGAATCTTTTAAGTCCCTTTCAGGGCATGGTGAGGACCCACAGTCAGGCTACCCAATGTGGGTTCACATTGGGTTTCTTCAAAACGTAGCAGAGGATGAAAGTGTAAGGGGAGCAGGGGGACGTGAGTTTCTCTCCAATCTTCAGACCCAAAGAAAGAGGGCGAGAGCAGGAAGTTGGATGAGAGTTAGCGGCTGCTGCGGGGGGCGAGAGCAGGAGAGGAGGGCCCTCAACTGTGTGTGGGCTTTGTGCCGCCCAAGTCTGGGGCGCCATCCCCACTGACATACAGATTCTCATGTTTTTCAAATTGCAGACCACTAAGCTTTGATCTGACGAGATTCCCTTGCTGCCCAGGGTCCTCACCAGGTGCAGGCCACACCTTCAGGCAATTTGTACTCATCAAGCCAGTCACCAAAAATAAGAGCACCCAAGACTGAAGCATCCAAACAGCCACCGAGCCCTTCAGCATGAGCCCGGCTTCTAGAAATGCGGCCCCACTCCCTGGGTTGCCCAAGACCGAGCCTGCACGTCCAGGGGCTTCTATGGTGGTGGGGAAAGTGGGTACAAGGAGGTGGGCACCTGCTTTCTGTGTACTCAGCACCCTGTCCTGGGGAGGCCGCCCCTGCAGGATTGTCTTCTCCATCCCCAGTCCTTGCAGATGCTGCAGGGCGACCCCCTCCTCCACCACCCTTCAGGTCAGTCAGCACTGCTCTCTGGGAGACTGACAGCAGACGACTCTCTCGTTTCCCACACGTGCACCAAAGAAGGCATTGCAGCCAGAGAGGGGTGGAAGCGGAGAGGGAGGAGCAAACACAGCTGGAAGAGAGGCAGGGTGAGGGTGGCTGTAGGCCCCAGCCTTACCTGAGGCATCCCCACAACCGCTGAGCAGACTCTCCGGCCTAGGCCAGTTTCAGCAGTTTTCATCATTCACAACAGACACTTACACGTTGACAGAAACTCTCCCCCACCGCCCTTGTCTTCTCCTGCGGATGCACAGGGCTGCTGCTTGCAGCCATGCACGCTGGCACCACGTGCAGAGGACGACGGGCCCTCATCCACCCATCCGCCAGCGTTACAGAGCTGAATTCACCCACAGCTGCCTTGCAAGGGCCCCTGGGAAGCCCCTTCATCCAGTCCAATAGCCAAGAAATTGTTATCAAGGTCTTTTGACTCTTTTTTGAGGTCTAAAACAAAAAGGCGCCAGAGGACCTGGCCAGGGGCGACTGAAGCGCTTCCGGGTCTCTCCCTGTCCCACCCAGCGGCTCTCCCAGGACGGCTCATCATCACTGACGCACCCTTCCCACACACACGGATACGCTGGCGTGTGGCGAGCACTTTAAGAACAAGAACACAATGCAAGACAAGCCAAGCGAAATTCCTGCTCACATGGAGCTTACATTTTACAGCAGGCAAAGAAAGCTTGCATTCTTCTCCATCCAATAGACTCCGCAACCCTCTCCTGCCCCCCAGCAGGGCTTTCTCAGTAAGTCCTTTATAGACCTGCCCCCGTCCCCATCACTGGACTCCACAGGGCAGAGGGTTGTGTCCTGATGAGAACACGGACTCCTCCAGGGGAAAGGAAGCGTGACTCCCGCAGTGTGCAGCCATCTGCCTCTGGCTTGAACCTGCCCCCAGCTCAGGCCACAGAGGAGCCAGCGGCAGGGGCCTCGGGCTGCTGCTCCCCTTCCTTAGTCTGGATGTTCTGCACTGCATTTCCTGTACTTGGTTTCAAGGAAAACTCGTATCAATTTCCAGTTTCCCTTCTCTCCCCAGGCACATCCAGCTGTGCCCACAGGCAGCAATAGCTCAGAGGTCCATTCTTTCCTGGGCCTTCGCAAAACACACAGGGGGTGACAGCAGGTATGAGGTAGTGAGAGAGAGCAGGCCCAGGAGAGGCCGACCCTGGGCTGTGCAGAGCCCCAAGAGGGCACACTCAGGAGCCCTCTGGCCTCAGATAGGCTTGCCCAGAAGCCAGACTCGCCTCCTGGTCAGGCTGGGGCGCTCCTGCAGACCTCGGCACACAATCAGACCCCAATTACAGGATGCAGGGTGCACACCTGGCTAGGGCAACAGAGGCTGTGGCTTCCCTGGAAAGTGGGAGCTCACAGGTGGGACAACTCTCAGGTGTGCGGGTACTGAGGTAAATACCACTTGCGTCCATCCCCCACCACCCACGCCGCCTCACCAATGCTTCAATTTTTAGATCGGTGTATCTGGAAGAAAAGTTTAGACATTATAAAGGGGAGAAAGTCGCAGGAAGTGTCAGGGGTGAAAGCAGAGGCCGGGGACGAGGGAGGGGACAGTGAAATGATGATATATACCTGTAAATGAGCCCTGAATTATTCTTTCTACTAGTTTGAGTCACAGCAACACCACCACGGAGGCCTCCCCACCCCCACCCAGGGGTAATAACTTCTATTTGCTACAACACCAAGGTCTATCTGGGCCAAGAAGCTGCTTTGAATGAGTCTATTGTGGGCAAGTACCGTTCAGTACCATCATAAGGGATTAAGGGCCGATTTCAGCTTATTGGCAAGCCCAATCCTTCATAAATTCGTTTGGAACAGCAAATCAAGGAGCAAACTTTTGGGGTAGAAAAATATATTCACACAAATCCAAGAGGGAAGCGTGCTTTGAAGCTAATTGCATAGGAAAATGACAGAAAAGGAGCAGAGAGAAAAAGGATATCTCCCCAGACGCAAATGCCTGAAGAGGCCAGAACCGGGACACCCCAACCTAAAATAGCTCCCCATTAGCGGGCTCTGTGGCCTTTCAGCAACAGTTAGCCTTTCTGCCTGAGCTTTGTCACTGCGCTCCAGTGTGAAAGACTGCAGCGAACAGGACTACAGAGGACCTATTTAGACCTTCCTGGCAAGGCTCAGGTGGGACAAGAAGAGGGTAGGAGCTGTTGATCTTGACAGGGATTTCCTTACCAGAACACGGAAAACATTCTTTTTGTCAAATATGGTTAGTAGTCATTCAGCAACACAAAGAGTAGTTTCAGTAGCTTAAAATCAACACGGGTGACAGGGAGAGGTGTGACTGCGGCCCCTGCTCCCCCCCACCCTCCACAGAACATGCGGTAACTCACGCCACGTCTTGACAGGCCGGCGTTGTTGATGAGAGCGTAGGAAAAGAGCATTACCTCATGCACTTTCCACCAAGGAAACGCTGTCACCTACTTAGTGGGGAATGTAGACATGCCCCACCACCGCCGAGGCCGCAGCAGCAACGCATCCTGGAACGCGCCTCCAGCAACGGTTCCTCCTCCAATGAGGCCTGAGGGTACCAACTCCGCTGCCCGTGCTGAGGCTTACTAGGAGTTTGCCACAGAGCTCTGGCTTCCTCCCTGAGCTCCGCGGGTATCGCCCCTGGGGCAGGGCGCGTGTCTGGCTCTCCTGCCTTCGAACAGCATCCAGTTAGGGAGACGTGTCGGCCTGGGGACTTATGTAGGGTCTCGTCCTGACTTTGCCACTCACTAGCTCAGCTCCCCAAAACAATCCCTAAGCCCCAAAACAGAGTCTGGGCCAGAATTCCCCACAGATCTTTTTTTTTTTTTTTAAGATTTATTTATTTATGCATGCAGAACTGGGGTACAGGCCAGAGGTGCAGGGGTGGTGAGAGGATTCACCAGAGACAGAGTGGGGAGCAGAACAGGCAGATTGATGAGGGGAGCCTCACTGCTGAGGGGAGCCTCAGGGAGAGGCAGGAGAGGTCTGCTGCGCCATGTGGGTCACCACTGGGGTGGGGGGTCAAGCTCACACTGAGGCGGCTGTGGCTGGCTTGCAGTGCCGCGTACTAGCCCAGTGAGCCGCCAGGGAGGGCCCCCCTAAAGATCTCCTTAACTGCAACATGTGAAACAGAGTGAGGAGTTTCCTTAGCGTTCACTCCACTAGCGAGAACTCCCTGCCTGTGCCCACAGTGTGCGGAAACAATGATCAGAGGTCGTGTTTGGCTTCTCCAGGGTTCAGAATTAGTGCAAGCAACATTTCTACACGGTCACTTCACTTGTCGGCTGCTCCACCCACATCTCTTCGGGCACAGCTTTCAGCGTCTTTTCTCTCTTGTCGCTGTAGAGGCCAAAAAACATGTTGAAACCCAAATAAAGTAAAAGTGATTTTGGCTTTCAACTTCTTCAAACTTCTAATTACCTAAAACATTCCCCTCTTCGACCCAGAGTGCTAAGGGTCACTCATTTCCTGGTTGAGGGATGTGAACTTTTCGCGGCTCTTCTCAGCTTTCTGTAAACTCAGAAGGAACACACGAGTGGGGCATGGGGTGTGCTTCTCCCTCGGAGGAGGGTGGCAGGTCTAAGCTCTGTGCTCTGGGAGTCACTTAACAAAGCCCCAGCAGTGAGCTACACCAGACTGAGGATTTGGTAGACCTTGCAGCTGGAGTGGGCGATAGCCACAGCATCATCGCTGCCTCCACCCCTGTCCCTTTCCTGAGCCTCGTGACTTACTTCAAGAACTAGAAAGCGGCAGGTATAACAGGAGCCCCTTTTCAGTTAAATCTTCTAGCCCATGTGCCGTGAGAACCCAGCCTCGCTGGCGGGGCCGCCTGGTCAACCAAGCGAGCGCCGCGGCTGCGTTCCTAGTGGTGTATGGGAAACAGGGTTCTCTGGCTCCTTGTAGCAATGTCTAAGGTCATTGTTAGAAGTCAGTGCCCTGGCCACTGCTCAAAGGAGACTTCCCTCACTCCTGTGGTGACTGCAGGTGCTTCACGCCCCGGTGGGAAGAAAGTGGGTGCGAAAACGATGTTTGGGTCCAGCTCCTAGAAAGCATCGAAGCTCCCGAGGAGCAGCGAAGGCTGGTTCTTCTGGGAGGCCTGCTGAGGGTTAGCAGCCTCCATTATGAAAAAGAAGGAGGAGGAGAGGAGGGAAAAGGGGAGAGGCCAGAAAAAGAAAGGGGGTGGGGAGGAAGGAGAAAAAGGGAAGAGAGGAGAAGGTAAAGAAGACGAGGGGGCAGGAGGAGAAAGAAAGGCCAGGAGGCTGGAGGGGAGGGTGGAAGGCAGCAAGCAGCCGCAGGCTAGTTCGTGACACCCACGGGGAACGCTCCTGATGCCCACCGACGGCGGAATGCGAAGCTACCACAGCTCACACTTCCAGGCGACGTGCCTGGGCTGCGCCAGGTTAGGGTCATGGCCCTGCCCGGGATCTGGCTCCTCTGACCCCAGTGCTGAGGAGAGGCGGCCCCACGACCCCGGGGCCCGGGAGGAGCAAGTGAAAGCATGAGGGGAGAAAAACGATTCTGCAATTGGGCCACCAGGAAAATTCATGGGGGAAAAAAGAAAGAAAAGTTCCCGAGACTCTTCATGGAAGCCTGGTGATGCTGCCTACCAAGAAAAGCACTGTTTGTATCATCTTAAGTAAACTTTTGTTCCAGACCCGTTCAATATGCCCCGTTCCAAAAATCTGGCTGATTCTCCAAAGGTTTTAAAAGGCCAGAATTGTTTGTTTTAAAAAGCAGTCTTGAAGAGCAAGGGGAAGTTTGCAGGCTGCCAATGAGAGCTTCACACCCTTGGAGGGGCAAACGGCTCCAGCCAGCACCCCATGGGGGCAAAGGAGCCCTGGCCTCAGCAGGTACCAGCCCCAGGCACAGCCCGCAAAGACTGCTGGGAGCTCAACCTCCTTCGTGGCTCCAGGAGGCATGGACACCGCCTCTCGTCTCTGGATTCTCCAGACATCAAGGCAGAGGACCAGAAGAGCCACACAGCACAACAGTGATGCTCCGCTGTGCTGTGCTGCTCAGCTGCCCCGCGGTGACTCTGTTCCCTTTTGACGGGAGGGGGGTTTTCCAGAAGGGATACAAGGAAACCTGAATCCCATTTGTTGGCTTTTTGGCTTATTTCATCCATTCACCTAATTAATTCGTTCATCTTACTGAATACAGGATTTGCACCAGACTGTAGTAGACGCTGCCCAGCAACATTGAATAAGATCTTTAAAGCTCCTGCTGTGATATTCTGATGAGAGACAGAAAAACAAAGAGTGGGATAACTACCTAGCATACGGCAGGTGTAAGAGGTGCTCTGAGGGACAGCAAGGCAGAAGCAGACAGATCAAGATGGGGCTGCTGCTTCAGAAAAGGGCGTATCAATCTCAACATCTCCCCCCAAAAGGGCATCCGCCCTTTAAGCCAGGGCAAGGAGGTCAGACTCCTTTTTTGAGTTGTTGGAAATTATTGGAAGGTTTAAAGTAATGCAATAATACCTTCCGATTGTGGTTTTGAAGTATCACCTTAGCTGCTGGGAAGAATAAATTTTAGGGGTACAAGAGTGGGAGTCAAAATTACAGCAAAAAGAGGGAGAAGGCCCTCCCTGGTGGCGCAGCGGGGTAAAGCGCAGCACCGAGGAGCTAAAGCCACTTCAGCACGAGTTCGATCCCCGCCTGCCCCGGAGGTGACCCACAAGGCGCGGCAGACCTCTCCTGGCCCGCCTGCTGCTCCCCTCAGCAGTGTACTTCGTCGATCTGCCTGTTCTTCTCCCCACTCTGTCTCTGGGGAGTCCTCTCACCCCTGCACCTCTGGCCTGTACCCCAGCTCTGTATGCAGAAATAAATCAATCTTAAAAAGAAGAAGAAGAAGAAGGGGGCATGGAGGTGGAAAGATTAAAAATCACCTGCAGATTCAGTGTGTGGGAGCTGAGGCAACAGGATTGCTCACTCGTTGGAAGTAGGTTGTGAGAGAAAGAAAGGAATTAAACACGACCCCTGCTTGGTTTAAGTCACGGTACTTGGTGGCACCACTTGTGAGACCAGCCCTGCCTCTTGATTCACGTGAGAAAAAGACTTTCTGCCCATGGAATTTCCTTTGTCTCTACTGTTTAGAGAAGACAGAGCCAGCTGAGACATACTCCAAGGGAGAGAGAAATGGTAGCCTCGTTATTTTGCTTCAGCTCTTGTGGGCTGTAGCTTTGGGAGCACACAATTCATAAATAAATTCAGATTAGCCGATTTATCTCCCCTTTTTTCATTTGATTGAAATCCTGGGCATTGGTTTCTACTAGGATGATGAATTTGGCTAGAACTTTGTCACATTTATTCAAGACTAATATGGTGTTATCTAGTATGAGAAACAGATGAGAAATCATTTCTGCAGGACTGAAGCTCAGACACGGCTCAAAGGAAACGTACGAGACATAAGGAAATCATTGGAGCACAAACATTAGACTGTCTTGTGCCAAACTAGAAACTGTCTTCGTTCACCCAAAATGGAGTATTTATAAGCATGGGCAAGAAGTCAGGAATTAACTTGGGCACACAGAGCTGTGTCTCAAAGGTGAATTTTCTTTGCATTATTCAAGAGTCTTGACCTTTGGATAAGCAACTAACCAACTCAGGAAAATCAACCAGTTAACAACTATTTATCCAGACACCCCATCTTCCAGGCAGAGGGTACAGCGGGAAACAGTAAAGAATCCTTTCACTGGCCAGGTGCAGCTGAAGGTTTAAAAAGAAAAGTGTCACATGAGACGTGCTTCACAAAACCCTTGCGAAGGAGAAGTTCAGGGACTGCGTTATCAGGGACAACCTGGTCCAGGGCGCCTCGCGCAGAGACAGGAAGGACAAGCAGGGGTCACCACAGCGATGGTGCCCATTACAAACAGGGCACCATGGCCAGCTAGAGCCAGCAGGGAGGGTGGCGTTGTCAGGGGACACTGGAAAATGGGGTGTCGATCAAGGGGAGGGGCATGCGAGAGAGTGATGGAGGAAGGGGCAGACCTGGTCTAAAGCCAGGGCAGGTGAGTGAGGACCTCATAAGCTGTGCCTGCTTATTCTAAGGCAGTCGGAGGCCACGGAGTGCTTAGACGTGGAGTCGAGGGTTGGGGTTTTTTTTTGTTTTTTTTTTAAGATTTATTTATTTGTGCATACAGAACTGGAGTACAGGCCAGAGGCTCAGGGGTGGTGAGAGGATTCACCAGAGACAGAGTGGGGAGCAGAGCAGGCAGATCAAGGAAGTACACTGCTGAGGGGAGCAGCGGGCGGGTCAGGAGAGGTCTGCCGCGCCATGTGGTCACCTCCGGGGCGGGCGGGGATCGAACTCATGCGGAAGCGGCTTTAGATGCTCAGTGCTGTGCTTTAACCCGCTGCGCCACCAGGGAGGGCCCCAGAGGGTTGGGTTTTAAAGACGAAACTGCCAGGAGGGGTGTGGGAGGTGCAGGAGAAGAGACGACGGCGGCACGGTCTTGACTGGAGCGTGAGACGCCCGTGAGCGGGGAAGGGCACAGGCTCCCCTATCTGAGTGGTGCAGATATGTGGCCACTGGCAGGACTGGGCAGGGCAAGGAGGCACAGCTCAGCCAGGATTCCTGGTTTCTGGTCTGAGCATGTCACTGACGTACTGAAAATCCAAAAGGAGGCTCAAAATGGAGTCCTTGCCATGACCCAGACTAAAACACGATTGCCGTTTCAACCCTTCCCAAAAGGCCCAGCCTAAACCAATCAGTCCGGAACTTCTTAGTCAGTGCAGTGAGGGCGTCTGCGTAGGCGCCTGCCCAAGCCCAGGGAAGCAGGCGGTACTGGAAGCCCTCTCTTCTTCAGCTGCTAACCTTGCGACCCCCTCTTCTGTCTTCGAACCGCCCCCATTCTGTGCGAGCCCGGGATGCACTTGGACAGGATGCCCCCCGATTCATGAGTCACTTATAAAGCCCATGAGAGCTCGACACTTGTGAATTTTGGCTCTTAACGCAAAAAACTCTGCATGTTTGCATGTGTCTCTCCACCTAGCTCCAGTTCCCTCCCCCACCCACACGAGTAGTAAGAATGGCATCTAGAAGGTGGATCAAAGAAACCAAAGAGAAAGACCATTCCAGAGTCCAGTCGACCTGAAAGCCAATGGGAAAGCAACACCATCAACAGTGGTCATGAAAGCCCCCCGCTGACAGCGCGAGAGGAGCGTCACCTGGTGGATCCTGTGGAGATGAAAGTAGACAAGTGACTGACTGCCTGAGCTGTGCTTCTCTGGGTGACTGGACATGAGGCGTCCTTCTTGCCAGGGTCCCACAGGTAGAGCAGGTGCCAGCAGACAGGTGACAGTGGGTGTCACCTTGTGGATGGAAAGGGGACGTCCACTCAGCAAGTAGAATCTTGGTTCCAGTGAGGAGGCTAAGTGTAGAAACCAGGGCTCCCAGCTGTGCTCGCTCCCAATTCTAGGGTAGAAATGGAAATACCAATGATTGGTCCTGGGGTCTTGCTAAAAGAAGGGTGTTCAGAGTTTTACTAAAAGTGGAGGTTGCCCAATTACACCTGTCCTTTTGGATGACTGACATGTCTGACATGTAGTGTTTGCTGCTCACTAGCCCTCGTGACCCTGAGAGATGGAATTGTTCCCCAGGACTGGGTTAAGTTCCAGAGTGCTGACAAGAGTCTAAATGTCTTGGAAGCTTCCATAGACTGATGGGGAATTCATGAAAAATGTTTTGAGGTTGTATTCCACCAAGGTTATGCTATGCTCTGAAAATATGTTTTCCCACTGCTTCGAGACCCCCAGGGAAAGCAAACAGACCTTGACCTGGACCCACAGCAATAACTTTAATTATGTTTATTTGAAAGAGTTGGTTCTGAACAGAGATCCAGTAGATTCAGGTGGGCTTCTCACCCTAGGCTAAATGCCATCCATCATTGAAGGTCACCCTATCCCATTAGGAGAAGTAGTTCTAATATCACAGACCATGGCAGTATCCTCAAAAGAACATTATTCCAAGTATCACCCCTACCAGCCAACCTAACACACTTCCCCCAAGGGTCTTCCAGTCAAGAACCAGCATGCCCTGGCAGCGGTCCCACCTGCCTGACCAGGAACCAGCAGACCCTGATTTCTCCCCTGTTCAGAATCCTGCTCCGGCTAGATGGTTATTCACATCTAGTTCCAGCAAAGACCACAAGTGAACAAAGGGGGCCCTAGATGCATCCCCCAAGAGAGCGCTAGCCTTCAGGCTGACTTTTGGATGCTAGCTCTTCACTGGTCACAAAATGAAGACCAACAGGACATTTTACAAGGTAAAATTCTTTCCAAGTGGCCAGGCAAGTTCATCCCTCTACATTATGTCTGTGTCTTTGTGAAAACCAACCATCCACAATGTTAAGCCTGTTAAATTAACAACTTAGAGAACCTGTGTTCTCCAACCATACCCAGCTGTTCATTGTGCCGTGGCTAATGAATAGGATGCCTTATTTTTATTTAGTACTCTCTCCTAGTACCCAGTCTCTTTTTAAAGAGAAATGCTTCTAAAACTAATATTTACTTGTTCCTCCAGAAATACTTTAATTGGCTTTGTGAAATCAATGGTTCCCTTGATAATTGATAAAAGAGTGTCTTTTTTCCCTGTCCTGGCAATAGCTTGGTTTAAATAACAGGACAGATAATTCTTTCACAAATATGAAAAACAGATTTTCGGAAACAAGCTTATTTTATTAAGCCATGTTATTTAATTTTATCTGACATTTGCAAGTAATTTTTGCTAGTAAGCACTCTACAGTAATACCTTGAGTTCACATAGAGTTTAACAATATGAATTTCCTATCAAAGGAAAGTACAATATATGTTTGGCAGAAGCCAAGTTCATGAGGAATTAACAGTTATCAAATCCCAAAGGGAAACAAATTCGCTTCTCTCCTCTTGCCAGCTGTCATGCATCCAATTAGCGCTTTCAGAATTCTGCCCATTAACCCCAGTTCAGGAACGAGAGGACTGGTAGGTAACTCCTTAGCACATTTGTGCCCAGCTATGTCCAGTCCAAATGTTAACAGGCAACCAATTACCACTGAGGTAGAAAAAGGGTATCAACTTCAAGTAATTTTCAAAGAACACCTAGAATGAACCACAGAGGATAGGTTGTTTTTATATACTTCAATAGACATGCAGAAACCAATCACAATTTACAAATTAAATGGATTCCTGAAAGGTGGTGTTAGATGAAAATTGGTTATTGAATCTTACTTTTCTACTGACTTTCACTTTAAAGCATACAAAATATACTACCGATTTTTAAAACATGGAAACCAAGCAGAAATGCAGATAGCCAATATTGAGCCGTCCTACAGGTCTGAAGGAAGAGTTATTCTTCACTATAAATAACACACATGTAAACATGCTGTTTGGAGTAGAACTCCACATCTCCACCTTTCTCTGGGTTTTGAAAACACTATTTCATCTACCAAAAAGCTTCTGGAAAATTCCCACTCCATTCTGAAGACTCAACCCAAACATCACCATCTCAACATACTCAGCCTTCCCTGCTCTGTATTTCCTGAGAAGGAAAATGTCCACACCCTTCCATGAGTCCCAAAACAGAATCAGAGAACCTCCTTCTGCTCCCAGCATCTGAGCACTCTTGGGATCCTGGAGACTGACTGCTGTCACTGTGAAGAGCCTGGATCCCCCACTGGACTTTATGTTCCTTGGGGAGGAATCTTTGGGGGTCCAGTGCTGAGGGCAGCACCTGGCACTTAATTGGTGCCAAGTAAACAGCTGTGAAAGAAATCAGATGCTAATTAAAGAATTTAAAAGGGATTTTGGAATTCTTAGAAGCTTAACAGGGATGCTGCCTACATTGACCCCAAGGATGAGGCAGAAACACTCTCAATTATCAGGGCCCTTTTATCTCCAGCTACCAGCACAGGGGGATTTCTAATTTTGTTGCTGTAAATAAACCCTGAGTTATCTGGTTTCAGAAATCAAAATTAACAGACTTCCAAGAGCCTCATGTGGTTAACCAGTCACATCAGGGTGACTCATCATGGATGGAACCCAGGACTGTCGACTTAACATGTCTTAATCTGCAGATTTTTAAAACTGCTATCCCTGCTGATTCTTAAATGTTAATGGAGGGATTGTGTAGCTTACAGAGCAAAAACAGCTCTGGAGCCGAAGGGTAAGAATGAGATTGTCAATTAAAGGGATAGGTAACATTCAAACAACGAAAACTTGAAAATGTAAACAAGGACACAAATCAAGAGCCAGCAAAATTTCACAAGCAGGCCATGGAATGCGTATGTCAGAGGCTCACACTGGCAGGAATTTCTCACCTGTAGATTTTACAGAATTGTCTAGACAAATGAATGGCTAAGCACACATCTGCTTGAGAAAAGAGCTTGGAGAGAATGACTACAGGACTGTGTATAGTAACAGCCTTCACAAGCCTTAGAATAGAAAAATATTGGATAATGATAAGAGACAGAGTAGCAAGTACGAGGCAGTGTACAAAACCAGCCAAGAAAAATGACCCCCCAATGTTTTCCTTCAGGTGTGAATCAGAAAATTGAAGTCCATTTTAAGCTACACTGGGTTTTGATGGCATTACAACCAAGTGAGCAATAGAAGCATCAATGTTTTCAGCAGATAAAGTGAGAAGGTCAAACTGAAAATTACCAGCATACTTCACCAAAGAGTGAGAAATTGGAAAATTCTCTAAGGAATATTAGACAGCAGAGAAAGAAGGCAATTTTCCTTTTGTATATCTGTGTTAATTCTGAGCCTAAAGCTTGATAATCTAAAATCCATATTCTACCTGCTGATTCTTCAATCTAAAAATGGACTTTTAAATTACCCAAGATTCTGGAATCTTCTTAATGCAACTCTCATATAAAAGATCAAGCCGGCCCTCCCTGGTGGCGCAGCGGGTTAAAGCACAGCACTGAGAATCTAAAGCCGCTTCCTCATGAGTTCGATTCCCGCCTG
>NW_004567104.1:74595203-74617897 GCF_000260355.1 Condylura cristata
AAAAAAAAAAAAAAGATCAAGCCACATTCTGGCTTAAACTGAAGCAACCTCAAAAAAAAAATCATGCAAAATAAGCATGTGGAGTTGTCAGTTGCTGAAAACTCCATGTCAGCAGATAACTTTGCATTTGTAGATCTTCCTGTCTTCTGTGGACAGGTGAGCGTGTAACTAAAGCACAACATCCCCCTGGTACAATGACAAAATGCACTTACAGAATTGATCTCAACAAACCTTGAGGATTCTTAATTCAGCTGAATCAAGGTTTCTTTTTTTTTTATTTGAGTAAATTTTTTTATTTGATTTATTTTTTAGATCATTCTTCATTTTGTGCATTTTTTCATCTTGGTTGTAATCCCCATGGACTTCCCACCACCATTTCACCCATGTGCCACCACCATAGCCGCAGGCACTCTTCCCACTCCACCCCACTTTGGACCCTATCCCTCCTTCCACCCCATAAAATGTCTCAGTTTTATAGTTGTTTGTTGTTTTTCATCTCTACTTTACTACAGTTGCTTTTATTTTTTTCCCCCTGATCTCTTATGCTCCCGATATGAGGGAAACCATCCTGCACTTTCCTTTTACTTTCTGGCTTATTTCACTAAGCATGATCCCTTCCAACTCTATCCATGTTGCTGCAAAGACATGCACTTATCTTTTTTGATTGCTAAGTAATATTCCGTTGTGGATATGTACCACATCTATGTAATCCAATCATCTATTTTTGGGCATTTAGTTTGATTCCATGTCTTCCCTATTGTAAAAAGAGCAGCAATAAACATGGGAGTGAAGGTGTCCTTTTGAGTTAATGTTTTTGTGTCCTAGATACTAAGAGTGGGATTTCTGGGTAATATGAAAGCTCCATTTTTAGCAGCTTGAGAAACCTCCAAACAGCTTTCCATAATGGTTGTACCAGTTTGCATTCCCACCAGCAGTGTAAGAGAGTTCCTTTCTCTCTACAGCCTTGCCAACATTTGTTATTGTTAGTTGTTTTTAATATGTGCCATTCTCCCTGGTGTGAGATGGTATCTCATTGTGGTTTTAATTTGCATCTCCCTTAGTATAAGTGATGTTGAACATTTTTTCATATGCCTGTTGGCTGTCTGCATTTCCTCTTTGAAGAAGTGTCTCTTTAGCTCTTCTGACCATTTTTTGATGGGGTTGTTCACTTTATTTTTGTTGCGTTTCATCAGCTCTTTGTATATCTTTGTGATCAATCCTCTGTCATTAACACTGTGTGCAACAATTTTCTCCCAGTCAGTGGGGTGTCTCTTTGTTTTGTGTAATGTCTCTTTTGCTGTACAGAAGCTCGTTAACTTGATGCAGTCTCAGCTGCTTATCCTTTCTTTCACTATCCTTGCTTTGGGTGATGTATCTTTAAAGATGTTACTGAGGTGTATGTCATGTATTGTTTCACCCACCTCTTCTTTGAGGTATTTTATGGTTTCAGGTCTTATGTCTAGTTCTTTAATGTCCAGTTCTTTAATCCATTTCAAATTGGCTTTTGTGTGTGGTGTGAAGTAGTAATCTAGCTTCATTTTTTTTTTTGCACATAGCAAGCCTAATTTTCCCAGCACCATTTTACAAACTTCTTTGGTCCATTGCATATTCTTTGCTCCTTTGTCAAAGATAATTGTACGTACCCTGTGGGTTTATATCTGGGATTTCTACTTGAATCCACTGGTCTGCATGTCTATTCTTATTCCAGTACCATGCAATTTTGATTAGTATGGCTTTGTTGTATAGCTTGAAGTCTGGGAGTGTGATGCCTCCATTCTCTTTCATTTTAGTCAGGAGAATTTTGCCTACTTGAGATTTTTTTTGTGGTTCCATATAACTCTCCTCAATATTTGTTTTATTTCTTTGAAGAATGTCATTGAGATTTGTATTGGAATCACATTAAATCTGTATATTGCTTTTGGTTGAATGGCCATTTTAATAATGTTTATTCTTCCAATCCATGAGCAGGGAATGTCTTTCCATTTCTTTGTGTCTTCTTGTGGGTTCTATTGTTCTTGCTCCCAACTTTATTCCTCTATACTTAGTCCTCTTTGGCTGCCTGCCTAGTTCCATTTATCCCACTTGTGATCAAGCTCTGTAATGCTTACTATTACCTGGAGTTGTTGTTATTTCTTAATAGCAAGATCTTGATTTTGGAACCTGACAAATGAATGGTATCTGCAGAAAATGTCAAGATGGCTACAAAAAGATGTTAACAGATGCTTTTAATTGCTCTTCATCCCATTGTTTCATCTAATTCCTTTAACTAAAAACTGATATCATATAATCTGTGATTTCAAGTCATCTTTAACAAACACCCCAAGAGACAAAAATTAAGACAGTCTTTTATGTTCATACAATACAATAAATGCATGTGTATGTACATGCAGTTGTGCCTCTGTGTGTTTGGAATTACAGAAAGCAATTAAAATACAACTTACATAGTGTTTGTGATGATAAAAATCCCAAAGAGATATACATTTAAAAGACATTAAGTATTTATCAACTTCATATTCTTCATAGGTTTATTTCTTTCTACCATTTCAAGAATGACCCTTAATATTTTTTTGTTATTATTTTCCAGGCTTTCCAAACATGAATACACAATTGACAAGTTTAAAAATAATGCAGGCATAGTGCTAATTCATTATAAAATTTCTATTATTCCTCCAATTTTATGGAATTTTTTAAAGCCTACACTTCTTACCACAGGTATGATTATTTGGGTTCTAAATTTTTCCACTCATTTTTATAAGTTAAAGTCAAACATTCTAGAAAGGTTCAAACAAGTGTACAAAATGCTGCTTTTTGGTCAAAGATAGCAAAGAAGTCAGTGTTGAATCATCTAGATAAAGGCAACACCACCCACCAACCCCTGGGTAACTGACGTCAAAAGTCTGCCTTGGAGTCATCTCTCTACCCAAGCGTGAGCACTTGTGCTCCCAGGTACCACTCACCCAGACCTTGGCCTTTTCTATATTGCCGACATGCTGGGATAGTTTCAGTTCCTCACACCCCACCCCTCAAATCCACAGCTTTCACACAAGCTGTGTCCTCAGCTTAGAATCTCCTACTGGTCTTCTCCAATTTCTGTCTGCCTAGTCCTACTTTCCAGAGCTCAACTCAACCTTTCATAAACCTCCAGGTGAGCCCTACACATTCTCCCAGGTCATCTGCACTTGAGGCTGCGTGACACCCCTCAGGCTTATAATTAAGTGTGAGGGCCTCATCCTTGAAGGACCCTCAGCTCTAGACACACAACCCGGCTTCTCTGTTCAGAGCTGCTTTCCCACATCAAGTCCTTGTGAAGGTGGATTGAATCACGTTGACTGACCAGCTCATTAAACACAAGGTTTCTTGAACGAGATATTTCCTTTTATGATGTTTAGGAAGGAGGAGAAGGAAGAGCGAGATTAAGGTTGACTTTCATCTCTGCATCATGGCAAAACAACGCCAGTGGGTCATGGAGGCTATTTCCACAGCATTCCAGTGGGACAGGTTCTCCTCCTCACCAAGGGCTCGCCAAGGGCCAAGCAAAGCAAACCAAGGCTGTACTTTGGCCTCACATCTGCAATATTTTGATCCTCATCCATTTCTTCATACTAACAGAGCTCTGACCTCTGTGTCATGATACTAGCTTGCTTTGATCTTCTGTGTTGTTCCCCCAAAGACAAGGAAACAATCCTCACTTCAGCTGGGAACTAGGGACTTGACTCAAAGTAAAACAGAGAGCTCAGATTCCAAAATGAAAGCCAAACTGAGCCTGTCGTTTTAGGTTTCGGAGACAAGGTGACATAACAATGACCCCACGTGCTGGATTCTCGATTACCACCAAGGGCACCACCTGCAGCTACCAGACAGGCGAGAAAGCAACCAAAGCCAAAGGTGAGAATTACACATGCATTTTCTCAAACAAAACAGAAACCCCATTTGGGAAATAGCCAGTCCTGACCAAGGTGAAATCTACAAGGAGGGACAGTAAAAGAAATATAGCTTGCTTCTTGGGCGATAGTATTACCAATGAGCTTTTAAACAAATGTTCAAAAAAAAAGTTGTCCAGCAAGTTCTCATTCATCAAAAGTGCTCTACTGAAACACAACTTGAAATTACTGCAGAGTTCTGGAACTTGGCTCTCTGCCTCCTGTTAGGAGCGGCCATACCTGACTCACCGGCAGGTACGGGAATACCGACTGGTATCTGCCTCAATGTGGTTTCATAAAGCAATCCAGAAACAATTTTTGGCTTTGCTGCAAATGTGCATAATGGAAAGCAAATATTATTAAAAAGACAATCATTTTTAGTGATTAAAATAATCCAAGGCAGAAAAAATTTCTCCCATAAGTTTCTAAGTTCTCATTTATCATCGTTTTGCCGCAAGAAGCCAGAGTAATTTTATTTTTCCTGACTTCTATTAAAAAGATCAATACATATGATTCCAAAGAGTCTCGACTCATGAAAAGATGGAGCAGGCCTGTAATCACATATGAAAGTATTGGTTGTCATTAGCAGAAAGATTGATCTGAAAAGACAGCAGACCCAGAGGGAAAGGACTTAAAATTTTCCATTGGGCAATGCAGCAACTTTCACCTTCCGAATAATTGAATACAGATAACAGATTACCATATTAAAGGAAAGAATTGGATTGGGGGTATGCAGGAGATACCCACTTTAGCAAAGTAATACCAAATTTCTCAATAGTGATTTGGTTGGATGCAAAAAAATTAATGTACCCTGACAGTATAATGACATTGTCCAATGTGCACTGAAATCAAAGCTGTTGGATAAGATTTTATTTAGTTACCTGTGGCATCAGATGCCCTACGGAGTCCCTAGGTTCATTTGATTGTTACATATATTACAGAGTTCAGGATCATATTCAGGCAAACTTCTCCACCTGATCCCAGGAACAGAGCTTCTTCCAATGTTCCTTAGGTGAATGATTGACATGACCCTTAGTGGTGATTACACAGAACTCAGAACTGAAGTCCAGGGCCTGAAAAGGGTCTCTTCACTGCACAGGTCTCCATTTCAGAAACCCTTGTAAAGTGCAACAAACAGATTATTTATAAACTAAAAAGGAATTTTATAGGGCCTCGGGAGGGCACTGCAATCCTGGAAATGCAGAGTTGTGGTCCAAGGACATTCTAGAGTGGAGGTCAGTCAGCAGCACCTTCATCCTTGCTCTACACATCCACATTGTGGACATTCCATGCTACGGAGTGGATAGCCCAGATGCAGTAAGGGCTAGGATCAGGGGCAAGGGAGATGCAGGTACCCAGACTTGGACCCGTACATTTTTTTTTAAAGATTTATTTATTTTATTCATACAGAACTAGGGTACAGGCCAGAGATGCAGAGGGTGAGAGGCTTCACCAGAGACAGAGCGGGGAACAGAACAGGCAGACTGACGAAGCACACTGCTGAGGGGAGCAGCGGGCGGGTCAGGGGAGGTCTGCCACGCCCTGTGGTCACCTCCGGGGCAGGCGGGGATCGAACTCATGCGGAAGCGGCTTTAGATTCTCAGTGCTGTGCTTTAACCCGCTGCGCCACCAGGGAGGGCCAAGGACCTGTACATTTTTAAAATGTGACAACCTTATCACCCCCCCACCCCGATCCACCGATCCAGATACTTGGACATTTCACCGTAATGAAACCTATTTGTGATTATTAACCACTAATGATATTCATAATGACCTCAATGCTGGTACAGGAAAAGATACCAACCCCTTTTCCCTTGTAACAATAATCTTTATGGTGTAAGTGGACACTGCACTGGTGTTAACTACTTTTGATCCTGGACTTTAATAGAGTTTGAGAGACATTTACGGAAGTATAATATTCTATTACACTTCTGTGAATTCTTCAATGCCCTCATTATCTCTAGACACAAAATCAAATTGTCGTGGCATCTACTAGATGTTCCGATGTCTATAAAGCAAAACTGCTTCCCTCCATGTCTCAGTTAAACAAAACATAAACACTTGTTTTTATGAAAATACCAGAAAATGTTCATGCTTTTGGAATTTCCTGTAATAACAGTATCAGGGATAAATTCCTCTAAAACAGAGGACAAGGATAAAACCAGCCAGAAATTATTTTTAGTTTTTCAACTTAGTAAATTCCTTTGCATTTGCAGCCGAAAAGATTATTTTCTCTTGCAAGTAAGAAAACAGCTCCATTTTACTAATGGAGTCAGTATTTTTAAGGAGAAATATGAGTTTTCCCCTGGGTGCCACATACATGATTCTGTGTAAATCTGTTTTGACTCCACGCTGGTAACAAAAGCTACATCCTTTCTAAGCCAAGTCTCTGTCCAAGGCTAACGCAATCATCGGTAGAGGGCATCAGCCTTTCAAAGGGAAGCCAAAAGGTGCTCTACCCCTGGAGGGACTACCGACGTGGCCCTCCTCCTGCTGAGGAAGGGCCGCAGGTTTGGTATGACGTGCTGTCCGGGGCACAAGGTGGCCATCCCACCACGAGAGCTGCAGGTCCCCTGTGTGGGCGCTCTTTCACACGCCTGTCCTGCAGTATAGGCGTAGAGCTGCAAGAGCACAGAGCATGCTGGAAACGGCACCAAGCAGCCGACATTTCCCAACACTGTGGGAATTACAACATACAGTTTTTTAAAAAAGATGAAATAAGAAAGAGAAGTGTAATACAAGTATATTAATCTGGTTCACTCGACTCATTTTACAGCATGTTCTAAGGGGCCTTTTGAACTATGTAGATAGATTTTCTCTGGAGATATGTGTGTGTGTGTGTGTGTGTGTGTGTGTGTGGGCGGGCATATATGTATTTGCACGTGTGTGTCTATACATCTACTACATTGTTGCTCTGGATGTTTATAGGTGCTGTTGGTTTCGATTTATGTATTATGCATCTGGAGTTATGTATAAGTATGCAGGTAGAGAGACAGACTTATAGGGGGTTGCCCCACACAGTACAGAGGCTGAGAGTGCTGTGAGCTTGAGGCAGAGCCAGCAAGCTGGAGACCCAGAGAGCCAGTGGGGTAGAAGCCCGGTTTAACCCTGAAGGTCAGAGAACCTGGAGAGCTAGGGTGTAGCTTTACTCTGAAGGCCAACAGCCTCAAGACCCAGGAAGAACCAAGGTTTCGGTTCAAGAGCACAGGCAGGAAAAAGTCAGTATCCCGGCTCACAGGCCAACAGGCAGCGCGAACTCACGCTGGGGAGCGGGAGGGCAGCTCACCTGTGATTCTTGCCCAGAGCCAGCACGAAGCTCTCCTGTCTGGCGGTCAGTAGTGAGCACCTGCTGTGCGCCAGGTGCCCTGATGAGGATGCAGCTGCAAGCGAGGGGAACCCAGCCCCACCCCCAGGGGCGCAGAGCCTGAACGGCCGTGGGGCTGAACAAGTACGGACGAGTGTGGGTTCAGCGTGGAAGTGATACCAATGTGGTGTACACTGCTGCCATACAGGGTCCCGGATCCATATGGGATCTTCGGTTTCGGTGATGGGACTGGGGACTCATGACCCATATTGCCTGCTGCTGCAGTGAGCGCAGCCAGTGACCTCAGCCTGAAGCCTCACTTACCTCCTGGGACCGCGGGGCAGTGGCTGCAGGGAGCACAAGGACCTCCTGAGGGACTCACGTGCAGATACCTGTCCTTGTCCAGGAAGCAGACCCAGCAGGTCTGTCCTGAGATGGGCCTAGACCACATCTGAAACCTGCTGGAGTGATTCTAGAGCAAACAGCCGGGAAGTCTTGAAGCCTGGAAGTAAGGAAACGAAACTCTCCTCTCTTTGCAGCCGACAAAGGAAGAATGTCATTGAATGGACAGATTTGTCCTGTTCAGCTGTGACCTTCACTCAGTCGTAATAACACTGAAGGCACACTGGTCGGAAAATATCAAAAAGCTCACGGCCCTGAGATGTTAGAGTACAGGACTCCAGCAGGTGCTCCAGGTCAACACGAAAGGTGACTTATTGTCATTGTTTTCTTTCAATATTCATTGAAAGTCTCTCTTTCAGGGATCATGAATAGATAGCTAAATGTCTCTAGCTAAATGAGACGCTCTACTAAAGCAGAAACTAAACACTGCCAATTCACGACAGCAATCAAATCAGCTTCAAAGTCTGAGCGAAACCACAGATAAGAGTGGTTTTTCATTGTGATCTGTGAATCAATTCTTTGGTTTTCTTTTGCCATTTTTAAATGACAGAGAAACTGGAGAAAATAACTCCTTTCACTAAATCTACTTATTCTCTTTTACATAATATTGATTCAAAAGCAATGTTATCAATAGTCACCAGGAACTGCCAAAGCCATATCACCTACTGGAACCAAGACACCAATCTCTGAGGAAAGATTAGCTAGTGATTTTAGGAAAAAATATTTCAATCAGCCAAAATGAGCAAAAAATAAGAGCTGGGATGGAGGAGATGGCCTTGTCAAAACTTCATGGAGTTTTTTTTTTTAATTTATAAAAGGGAAACTTTGTGTAAAAACTATACAAACAAATAAATATTACAACAGCTCACCAACAGTGCCAGCCTTGAGAGACTTGAGAAATAAGTGCATGACTACACAGACAAGAAGCTGGATCATTCTTTCAGCAAACTGTCAGGGGCCAGATCGCTGAGACCCAACACTGAGAACTGTGCAGGGGTACACCCAACACTGAGAATTGTGCAGGGGTACACCTGTACCCCTGTGAATGTGGTGAATGTGGTCCTCATCTCCAAGGCAATCACCCCCAAACCACAGAGTGCCACACACTCTCTGCCACCAAGCATGACCTCATCACCTGTCTACACAGTCGTATGAAACAACATTTTGGGAATAGTGAGGCCTGCCTCATGGATACTTCCTGGGGACAATGACCAGGATGGAGCAGGTGACACTTTTGCCAGCGTGGGTCTGAGCTAGAGTCTGGGTGGAAGCATCGCTCTTGCTTGCGTGGTCTGCATGGAGTTCCCTCCTCAGTCCTCTGTCGCTCCCCACTACACTCTCCTACCGGGTCAGCCCTCCACGGCCACGTGCTCACTATCATCTACGCCCTTAGGAGACCCAAGACTATATCTTAAGACCAAACCTTCCCAGATGGGTCCAGAATCACAGGCAAGCTGGTTTCCAGATCACAGACATGCTCCTCGAGCGCAGCATGTCTAAGCTAAGCCCGTTAAGTTGTCCCTGCTCTCAGCCCCAAACCGCATCTCTTCACCCTCTCCAACTGAAGCAGCATGACCACTCTTCTTGTTGCCTAAAACAAGATTACGCATAATCCCAGCTCTTCCTCCCCTCCCACATCCCAGCCACTCAGCCCTTCCTTTGCTCTAAATCTCTCCTGTCCTTCCACAACGGGTCTCAGTTGATCCTCACCATGGTCCCTAGCTCTTCTAGCCCCTTCCACTTCCCCTCCCTACACCTCCAGGGTGAAGCCCTGTAATCTGATGAACATCTTCCCGCAGGATCTCAGGGTTTCAGGGACACTCTACACCCCCCGGAAACCAGGTCCTTTCACTCACGTCCCCAGTAGATGCAGGGGGCTTGGCCATGTGGCATTTCTTCTTCTGCCTTGACTTGTCTGTTTTGGCCTGGGCATCATCCTTCTTTCCCCTCAAGTGACCGCCTTCTCTGCCTGTCTAACTCCTGCCCAGCTCAGTGACCTCCTCCTTTGGGGAGGATCTCTGAACTCCTCAGGCTGAACCAGGCTGCTCTCTGACCTCTCACCCCATCTGCAGTATGCTCACGCTGCCCTCTGACCTCTCACCCCGTCCTGAGTTATGCTCACCCTGTATGGCAGTCACTGGACTTTGTCTTCCTCCCCACAGTGACTGAAACCTAAGAGCAGGACCATGTTCTCATCTTCCTGCCCCTCCTGCCAGCACAAAGCTCATTACAAGGAGAATACAACTGTCTGTGGATTTTCTAGATGAGCCAATGCCACCCACCGAAGTTCACGATTATTGCCATTCATGACTATTGGAAAGACTCAGAAAGTAGATGACTAGTCACCAAAGCTCACTCTCAAAAACCAACTGCCATCACAGAAATCCACAATCTAAAGTTATTTAACTGGCACTTCCATGTGGAATATAAAGAAACAAATCAAACAAGGCGCAATAGAAACAACTCTTAGATTTGGACAACAAAATGTTGCTCCCAGAGAAGAAGAGGACCGGGTCGAGGGGGTCAACTTGACAGTGGTGAATGGTGCTGGAACTCCAGGGGGCTACAGTGTGGCGAAGCCACACTCTTGCAGAGTGAAACTAAATTCTGGAAACGTACGTGGTATAATAAACCAATGGCACGTCAGTCTGCAACTCTGTCAACAGAGCCTCGGTCAACCACTGTATTATCGGGTGATTTTGAGGCCCCAGTGGACAGCTGTCTAAGTGTCTCGCAGGCCCAGTCTGCAGGCAGCACGGGGAGACCCCACTGTTACAGCATGTCCTCAATGCCTTTCTGGACATCAACTTCAGCAAGGCATGGAAAGCTTGCCAGTGCTTCTCCAAGCCAGTGCATGGACGATCTTTCCCCAATTCCATTCATCTGAGGTGCTTGCTAAACATGCAGAGTCTTCTGCCCCCAGTAAAATGGCCTACATCAGAATGGCAGGGCCTGAGTATCTGCATGTCAGGAAGGCCCATCCTACCAACATTTATTAAATTAAAGTTCATTCTGTTACTTTGGACACTGGTCTGTATTTTGGACAGTCCCCCATGAGGTGGAGGGAAGGATGGGAGACTGGAAGGATGTGGTTATCAGGGTCAGGAGGGAGGAGAGGGTGACGTATTAGTTAAGAACAAATGCTGGAAGAGACCAATACAGCAGCAGTTTAATCAAAAGTTTTTCTCTTGCACCGCTTGGCCTGGATGTGACCAGACTGGGCTGACATACTAGCACGAAGGTCTCAGGGACCCAGGATTCTCCTGCCTTGGGGTCCTGCCTTCCTTAGGAACTTTCTAGCATCAGTATGGTCTAAGACAGCTCATTACTTCACCCTCATTCCAACCACAGGAGCGGGATAGAGAAGGCCATTCCTGAAGGCACAACTGGGAGCTGCACTCAATCCCTGATCTGTTCCAGAACTTACCTACATAGCTTCACCCAACCACAAGGGAGACGGGGGGGAATGTAGATGACGTCAAGGAGGTCCATGTACCCATCTAACATTTGGCACTTCGTGACAGCTGAGAAGAGGGATAGTAGGTGGGAGAGCTAGGAGAGGAAGTAGAGGGGATGAACAAATATAAAGCCAAGCACTGTTTAAAACACCCTCCATCCTGCACCCTCACCCAATATGACTTGTCCAGCCTGGTGTCCCTGATTTCCCAAGTGTTACCGGGACTGTGGGAGTCATTTTCAGGCTTTCAAACCTCCAGCCTGATGTTGGACATTGACTCCAATTGGAACGTAATCTGCAGCCAGTTTTTCCAACCTCATTGGCACGATGGGCTACACACACAAGTTGTTCACCCAAATTCTCTGCTTTCTATCAAAAGTGATGGGTGTGAGAGTGAATTTCAAGAATGACGATCTCCTGATGTGTCACTAAAGATGATGCTATTTGATGGGTCCTAGCTTGGTGCTTTCTACATGAATAGCACCCCGTGGACTTGGGCAAGGCATTACCTTGCTTGGCAAATTGAATTTCCACCCGGACTTTTCACAAGAACGCTGCATCTGGCAGCGTCAAACGCTGGTTTGTCATCTGGCAGCTGAGAAAATCTAAAACACAAAGGGCCCGGCAGTTTTCCTTCTTTTCCTCCTCTCAGGCCACCTTTCGTGTCGAATGAGAACTTCATGGCCTCGTGCCCAGAAGTCTGACCTGGGAAGAACACCCCCTTCCAGCCGTTCATGGGCCTAAGATGAACCATGTGACATTCATTCCACAGATCAGACATCAGTCAGATCTTATTGCTTTTGGACAGCGGCCATTGTGTGATTTACAGAGGAAAGAATAGGTACAATGCAAGCCTCAGAATACGTTACAGCAGTAGAGGGTATTTCTAAGCATGAAAATATGCAACATTTCAGGGCTAATGTCATAAAAAGAGGCATCAGACCGATAGATCATTGTCTCCGTGCAACTGTGATCTCTAAAAATAACTTTAGCCCTCATTTCTGAGTATAAAAGAGAAACTTTAGATGTTGCATTATGTTTTAAGGAGCCTATAGGTAACTGAGCTTTTCCAAAACTGAACTTGAATATAACCTAGTTAGAATTACATCCCTAGGGACATTTCAGTATAGAATCAGATGCACAGAGTAAAAGACAATGTGGTCTTATTCCAAAGCAAGAATTAAAACACATGGAACACTCGTCCTGCTCAAAGCTCCCGTTGGCTCCCCAGAGTTGAGTGGCTTCTCAAAGGTCACTGCATGCTGTCAGAAAATTCTAGGGGGCCCGGTTCTGAGGAATGGCCCATTCACTTGGTAATTTGCTAAATGCTTACTCTTTTTGCTCATCATTTTTTCCTTGTGTGTTAACACAGCCTATAAATTGTGATAAGAGATGAAGAAAAGGAAATGTTCCAGAAAAATAAGCCAAACAAGGACCCAAAAATAAGATACAAAAAGTCTTTTAAAAGAAACCTGATCATTTTAAAATGCCTTTTATGAAAACTAGTGGAAAGATTTGAAGGTATTATAGCCCAAGGCACCGGATTTCAGTGGTGATGTCATCTGTTCCCGTCACTGGGGTCAAAACCCTGAAAATGGCCTCTGGGATGACTCAAAGGTGACTCCCCCTCCTCCTCAAAATGTCTGGGGGAGTCCCAGGCCAGGTTTTCAAATGTGAGCCTTTGAGAAATGCTGGCTATTGTTTTACTATTCTGCGATTGATTTTCTCATTTATTTGGCAATTCTTGACAGTTTTTACTTTCTTGATCACTTCTCATGCTTACCTGAGCCTGGAACAGTAGCAGGGAAATCCAAGGAATGTACTGCTACATTCCCTGTGATTCTGCCTAAGAGGGTGGGGGCCCAAGAGGGGTGGGCCACCCCAACTCTCCCCCAGAAAATGCAATATGAGTACAGGGAGATGTTCCTGGCTCATCCTGTGCCAACATGGCCCCTGCTAAGGTGTCTACACAGTGTTCACGCCAAGTCCACGCTAAGATGTCCACCCAGTGTCCATGCTAAGATGTCCACCCAGTCTCCACGCCAAGCCCACACTAAGATGTCCACCCAATGTCCATGCAAAAATGTTCAGTGTCCACGCTAAGATGTCCACAGTGTCCATACTAAGATGTCCACACAGTGTCCACACCAAGTCCATGCCAAGATATCCACCTAATGTCCACACTAAGCTGTCCAATGCTCATGCTAAGATGTCCACACAGTGCCCATGTTAAGATGTCCAGTGACTATGTTAAGATGTCCACACAGTATCCATGCCAAGCCCACACTAAGAAGTCCACACAGAGACAGAGTCCACACCAAGTGAGCTAGATTTGTGAAAATCAGGCCGATTTTTATTGTGCTTGTGTGATGTAACAACAGGGTTTTAAATATGTCAGCTTTGGTGATTGAATATTGCTTCCTTCAAAGGAAAAGTAGAAAATCTATATTAACGCTGTGCAGCTGTCAGCTCTATTTTCCAGCGATGGCCCAGGACACGGCGCTCACAGCATGCCTGAGCACTTCTGGCTCTATCAGAGAAAAGCTGGTGAGAATTCTTGTTCGCTCTGCTCCTTCTCTTCACCCCAAGGAAACTCATGTGATGTTCAGGCTCCCTCTGTCAAGTAGAATGGGGCAGGAGACATTTATACTGGATGGCTTCTAAAACTATTTTAGACCAATTTCAATATTTTAGGAAAATAACGCTATGGTCTCCCAGTATTAACAAAAGAGAGGAAGTGTTTTTCAAAGATGCCTGTCCACTCATGCTCTATGTACTTCTGGTCTTTGAACAAAAGTTTTCTATTCTTCCCATGAAAATGACTTATGATGCTGGAAATCCCTGTATCTCTTTGAGTTCTTCTGAAAAGAGTAGAACACAGAGAAACCCTTATTCTCCAGGCTGCCAGATCAGGAGAGCGAGTCCTTCCTTTGTCTCTTCGATGTTGAGCACCCAGCTCACTGACTAGCACATGACGGCTGCTTTGGAATTCTTTTGCTCTATGTTAAATGACTCTTTCCAATGAGTAGTTCAGTTTATCTCCCACTGCCTATACTTGGGCTCTAGAGAAGATCTTTTCCAAAGTGTGGATGATTTCCCTTGCAGGTGGAATATAGAGAAGCCAAACAAAAACAGACAAGGACGTCAACTAATGATGTCAATGATAACAATAAATAAATAAAAGCAATGTGTCAAGAGTTTTCCAATGCAACTTTTCTTCTTGTAATTTCTCTCACGTGTTCACAGGGCAGCTTTCTCTTAGACCCAATGGCTCAGCTCAAGGCTTTGAGGTCAGACAAATGCCACTATGCAGCTCTACCATTTGCCTAGTGAGGTTCTTCTCTCTGAGCCTCAGATTCTCTCCTACGAAGCATGTTGGTGCTTATTTCACAAGGCTGTCTACAGATGAGATGAAATATGTGTACAAAACAGCATTGTGCCGAAGACATTCAATAAGCAGTACACTCATGATGTAACATTGTTATTGTAGGAACATCACTGTTATTGTCCAACAAAACACTAGAATAACCCTATAAGTTATTCTCACAAGTTATATCACGAATTGATACTGTTATATCACGAATTGAGAAATTTTGCACTGTACAACATTAAAAGAAAGTTATTTTCATTTTGAAATATTTAGGGGTAGGTAAGTACTACCATATGCAAGTCCTTGGATGCAAATTTATCTAGAACTTTCTTAGATACACTATACAATGTTTTACAGACAGACGCACACACTTCCATCAGAAACTAGCTATAACTTTCCAAAAATCAACAGCCTATCAGTACCACAAAATATGATAGAGAAAGAAGTATACATACAGATATATCTTCATTGCAACAAATATAGGCTTGAGCATTACCCTGAAGAAGTGGAAAGACAGGTCAGGTGCATTTGCAGAAGCTCCCGTGACTACATATTACCTTGCGGCATGGTTGGAGAGGTGCATATGTCTAAGAGACCCACAGAGACATCTCGGTGCAGGTGCTGTGGCAGCTGAAAAGGAAATGGGTTGCTTCCCCCAAAGAACTTGGGAAGACATGAATACAGCAAATACAAAGCTACAACTGTGTCATGAAGAGCAAAGAAAGGAACCACCCAAGTTGAGTGAATGAAAAATTTTGAGAAGAAAAAGCTAGTGCTTTAGGCTATCATTTTCGATTAAATAATTGATCTACAATGGTTTGGGCTAATCTAAAATCAATGAAAGTCATCACCCTGGAGGAAGGACTGATTACCCCATTCCACACCCCCACCCCGATTTCCATCAAGGAAAGGAGACTCAGTGGCTCATCACAGGTGCTCATGGCCAGCACCTAGCTCTGAAAGATCCTCCAGTGAGCGACTTTCCCTTTCAGGTGTTTCACAAAGACCTTAAACAGGCATAAGCAAATTCTATATTCATGCACATTTTTTTAAAAGCTTAAGTTAAATCTTAACCAAGCCAATCCAAAATTTGTTTTGTGATTTACAGCTGGTCAGCTGAATTCAATGAGCCCTTCTTGTTCCTTTTTTAGTATTAAACACCCTAACCATGTCCACCAACGTCCTCATTCTCTTATTTTAGGTGCACCTTTCCTAAATCAAGCTAATCCCAGCTGGAACTACCTTGCTTCTGAAAGCCTGCAGCACGGGCTCACCTTCAGCGCTTCCTCGGTGGGGGAGGGGTGAATCAATGTCCTCAAGAGTCTGAAAATTCAAAAAGGCTGAAGAAGGAAATGTCCAGCGTGGCCTTCTGAACACTCCCTCCAGAAGGCCCTCAGAAGGGGCCAAGATGAGAGAGGTGCATGCGTGTGACCGGTGCCCTTCAGAGTCCTGGGGTGGGGTCTGGGGTGGATGCTTTCTTACTTCCTATCCATAAGTAGCAACTGTCAGCCCACTAGGTGACCAGTCTACTGTGGTTTCAATGATGGAGATAAACTGATGAACAAAACCAGCCAGCTGCTCGCCTTTTGGGAGCTTGCATTCTAGAAGGACCTGTTCCTTGGTAGTGAGGCAAAGGAGTCTAAGTAACAAACCTTACAGTTGGGGTGCCCCATATTTTTCCATCTTTCCCAGAGTTCTTAGTTGTCACCAGTCTAATTTCTAATCCAAATTTTCTTCCTTCTGTGCAAAATGGCATGGCCAGGCTGGCCATCAAAATGCCAAGAGTTTTCTCAACAGTTCGAGTGAGTGGTGAGCCAGGAAGGCAGGCTTCTCCCAAAGGGCATGGTAAGACATGCAGAGTCCTTTTAATCAATTCTTTCAGCCAATTTTAAAGGTATTTATCACAAAGTAGCACAGTCTTGCTACAACATTTCTTTCAACACAAAGAGTGCTTTGTTCCTAACCTCCTAGAAATAAAGGAAGCACCCAGACACTATGCCTGTTTTGTAAGTTAAAGTGAAAAAATACGACATGAAACTCGTAGTTGATATCTCTTCAGAAGAGAAATTCATCAGCAAGGTAATAATTCCCAGTAGCCATACAAAGAAACCACAGTCTTCAGAAAAACCACATAACAGAGAATGGAATACTGGGAGCAGCCCACATAATTACTCATGATAGATAAGTGTATTAAAAATTAAATATAAATTATTGTGGGCATTATAGTTTTGGCACAAGATGAAAAAAAAGTGCTTTATGTTACTTAAAAGTTTCAGTAACTGCCTTAAATTTGGCTCCATCGAAAGCAAGTCTACCCTGAGTAAATATAAAGCATTTATTATCTGAAGTATTGCTTTCAATACAATGGTAGGTTAAAAAATCAGCTCTTGAATTTTCTAAAAGTTGCTGCATGGCATTGATCTTTTTAAAAAATATTAAAAATGTATACAAAGGTGAATTTTAAACTGGACTATACAGAAGGTTCCTGTCGGACATGAAAATCTCTTACTGAAACTCAACCAAACACAAAAATCAATTCCAGATGATTTGGGGATCTAAATATAAGAAGGAAAAAATAAATCTCTTTCAAAAATATAAGAGAACATCTCCATGACCTTGGAGTAGGCAGAGATTCCTTCAATAGCACCAAAGCACTACTCTGAAAAGAGAAAAAAGAGGAACTAGATTATATGAAAATTAAGAATTCCTGTCCAGCACCACCGAGAAAGGGCAAAGGCCAGCACCAAGGGTAGGAGCGACGCTGGCCACTCAGCCTCCAACAGAGGACCCACACCTGGGCCAGGGGAAATTCTTGCATTTCAGTAAGAAAAAACACCCGATAGGAAAACGAGCGACACACTTTAACGCACCCTCCACATAAAAAAACGGGGGAGCCGAGTGGCCGAGAAACATAGGGCCGAGTTGCGCTTCGTTCGTCCACCCATACGGCTGAAGTTTAAAAGACGGGAGCTGACCACCAGCAGAGCAGAGGACACGTTGGCCACTGCCGCAGGGGCGGAGCCGCCCTGGGACCTGGAAACAGCCGGCAGGAACTCCCAAGCCCAGAGCTCGGCTCCCGCCAGGCCGCGGCCCAAGTGCGAGCGCCCGCCCAGGTGTGGCCTGGCCTCCAGGTGGTTCTGTCCTGTGAAATCCTGAGAACTAGTGGGTAAAGGTGGCCTCCTGGAGATACGTCACAGAAATTGTACGACTGTCATCAAAAACCAAGGATGAGAATGTTCACACAAGCACCTGTTTTATTTTATTTTGAAGATTTATTTATTTGTGCATACAGAACTGGGGTAAGGCCAGAGGCTCAGAGGCGGCGAGAGGCTTCACCAGAGACAGAGTGGGGAGCAGAACAGGCAGATCGACGAAGTGCACTGCTGAGGGGAGCAGCAGGCGGGTCAGGAGAGGTCTGCCTCGCCATGTGGTCACCTCCGGGGCAGGCGGGGATCGAACTCATGCGGAAGCGGCTTTAGCTTCTTAGTGCTGTGCTTTAACCCGCTGCGCCTCCAGGGAGGGCCCTGAAGATTTATTTTATGTACTGATACATGTGAGAGGTACAGGCCAGGTGAGGGAGAGGATGATTCACCAGAGACAGAGCGGGGAGCAGAACAGGCGGATCCACTGAAATCCCCTGCTGAGGGGAGCAGCGGGGACACAGGACAGGTCTGCTGCACCCTGTGGGTCACTCCCTGGGCAGGGATTGAACTTGTGCTGCAGTGGCTGCGGCCAGCTTCAAAGCCTTAACTCCTTGTACCACCAGGGAGGCCCCAACATTTCTTGTTTTTTAAAACCACTTGGCGCAGCTGAGGAGACGAGCACCCTTCTGCCAGAAGCAGCTCAGTTGCTGGCCCTGTCTGGCGGCTTCTGCTGCTTCGCTCTGACGGCTGCTTAACCGGCCTGATGAGGGGTTAATGCGAGCACAGCCATAGGAAGCGTCCTATGGCGCTCCAGGGTATAGAAATGTAGTGCTTGCGTTTTAATTATTAAAGCTTAGACTTACCAGTGATCTATGCCCACCGGTGGCTTCCCACTGCCCACCCGCGCCCCCGGGGGCCATTTGTAGTGTAGATGCAGCCCCCACCCCCGAGAAGCCTCCATGGCATATGATCTTGCCAGCTTCCTCCCTCCCTCCTTCCCCCATACACAAAATAGCTCCCCCAGTGGTGCATTATTTTTGATGTTTTTCTTCATTATTCTTTAATATCCTAAACTTAATTCTCACTTACGCAACTTGCAAAGAATAGTTTTACCAGTCTACAATGAATATCATAAGCTCAGAATTTCTACAAGCTCAGCGTAGCCGATGCCAGCTCAAGCAGCTGCAGGGGCACGCGGCAGTGGCACCGGGCAGCCTTCCCTGCGCCCAGGTCCGGGCCCCCCAGACAGGCCTCTCCCGAGCACGAGCTTTATCCTGACTCACAACAGCAGAGGTAGCGTCGTCTGCCTCGATACTGCATGGAAGTGAATCTCCGAGGACGCATTGCTTTGTTTTGTCTTTTTTTTTTTTTTTTTAATTCAACATTGTGTCTGCCAGTGGCGTTGCGCGAACGCTAAGCGCGTGGATCGCCTTCATCGCTGTCTGTGCTTCCATTAGCCGACTGTGTCAGAGTCTGCCCAGTCATGGTAGCATTTAGCTCATTTCCAGGTTTGGGCTCTTGAAGGTGGTGCTCGGGGATCTCCTGGTGGCGCAGGGGTTATGAAGCTACCGAGCAGCCACCGCAGCGCGAGTTCAATCCCGGACCCGGGAGTGACCCCCAGGGCGCGGCAGACCTCTGCTGTCTCCCGGACCTCCCCTCAGCAGTGGGTCCACGTGTTCTGCTCCCCCTCTGTCTCTGGTGCATCCTGTCACCCTGCGTGCCTCTGGCCTACACCCCTGTTCTTGTATGCATAATAAATCAATCTTTTTTATTTTTTAAAGATTTATTTATTTGTGCATACAGAACTGAGGTACAGACCAGAGGCTCAGGGGCGGCGAGAGGATTCACCAGAGACAGTGGGGAGCAGAACAGACAGATCGACGAAGTCCACTGCTGAGGGGAGCTGCAGGCGGGTCAGGGGAGGTCTGCCATACCATGTGGTCACCTCCGGGGCAGGCAGGGATCGAACTCATGCAGAAGCGGCTTTAGATTCTCAGTGCTGTGCTTTAACTGGCTGTGCCACCAGGGAGGGCCTAAATAAATCTTTTTTTTTTTAAATGTTATCTCATCCTGTCCCCAGAGAAGCATCCTTCCCTCCAGCTCCTTTCAAAGTAGCTTCTGGTTTAGGGATTTAGACCTGGATTCCACCAGCAGAACATTGCTCTTGACTAGTTGCATCACGCAGGTGACTCAAAACAACCAACACACCTACTGGTCTGTATCTGGGGCTTTATTTTTGGAAAAGGTAATTTGCTCGCAGGGTTAGAAACTCAAAAGGTATAAAAGGTGATAAGAAAGGCACTTCGTCTTCACCTAATCCCCCAGCCTTCGGGCCTGCCTCGGAGACAACCAATGTGACTAAGTAACTTTCAAGACGCTGAGTATTTATTAAAAGGGAAAAATCTATAGCTCTACCTCACACTCCATTTTACCCTTCCACACGGGTGGAAGCATGGGCACTAGGCTGCATTGAGCATTTTAATCTTCTAACCATTAAAAAAAAAAGCCATCCTTCTTTTTTATAGCTGCACAGTCACTCACAACAGGAACAAATGAATGGCCAGGTTCTACCAGCCCCCACGCACAGACCTCGGGCTATGCATCTTTTGTCATGGCCGAGAGCCCCAGGATCAACACTGCCCACATATAACTCTGCAAACATTGTGTCCGAGGATAAATTCCTAGGTATTTCTCAATTTCTGCTAAAAGCTTTGGTTTGCAAACATTCTAGGCCTGCAGTCAAATTACATGACCACCACACTGAACTTCAGACCCAATTTCTTGAGGCTTGCCCTCACAGATCACTTTATATGGAAGCAAAGCCATTTCCCCTGAATGCAAGAAAGCTAAGGGACGAATATCTCAGGCATTTCAAATTCATTCATTGGTCCCAGCGCACTATCACCGTGAAGACCCACCTCGAGGGCTTGAGTTCAATCCCCTGCCAGGGAACTGACCTCGCCTGTCTCCCTGCTGCTCCCCTCAGGGATCCACCTGTTCTGTTCCCACCCGCCACCCCTCTGGCCTACACCCCAGATCTACGCAAAAATAAATAAAATCTTTTAATAAAATTCACTCGTTTCATTCATTATAATAAAAAGGTGACCCCCAAGAAGGGCAAACGCACAGACGAGGGGGGCAGAGAGACCCCCCGAGTCAATCCCACCCGCTGACCCCCGCGTACACCTGAGCTCCAGCCTACACTGTGGCAGGGAGAAGCAGCCTGCCTGCCGGGGGCTGGTAGACATGCCAGACGGCGGTCCCCTCGGTCCCAGCGCGTTGTCGGTGACATGGCGGGGACCGGTGGTGAGGAGACGCATGGATGAAGGAGGGTGGCACGCTCCACCATCACTTACGGAGCCCAGCAGAGGGAGGAGCTGGGCCTGCAGGTGTCGCTTGCCAGCCCCCAGCCGAAAGGTCATGCGAAAATGACTCCTCTGACTGACCTCAGCCTCCAGGGCACTCCAGGAGGAAGGACGGTCAGCTCCCAAGATGAGTCACAAGCCCTCGTGGCCGGCTGCTGACTGGGGGCCCAGAGCCCCTCCTCAGCACCGCAAGGAGGCCGACTGCTCCCCTTAAAGTGCGAGTGCGTGGGAGGTGCCGCGCCTGGCCTTGTCCCTGAAGGCTTCTGAAGGTGCCCACCCGTGGCCAGGACAGGTGAGACGGCTGGACCAGGTGCCTGCGGATCCTCGGGTGGCTGTGCTGTGAGCAGGCATAAGAACGCATGGTCGCACCCCAGAGGGAAAATATAACCTTGACATTGGACTCGAGCAGCAGAAAGTCGAGCGGAGGTGGCCGCGGCCACATGGCCCTGTGACTTCAACTGCAAAAATGTCTCCCCACCCGTTTCTTCAATGAAACCTTTGTGGTTGGTTTCTCTTAAGCCAGGGAATTTTCCCCCTGGAATCGAATGCAATTGTCTCTCGAGTCAGGGTTTACTTCATTGGGTTATTATTTCCCTGGAGGTAAAGGACGCTGGCAGAGCATCTCTACCGATACGAACAAGCTCTGTTTCAGTGCTCTTGGAACGACTAACAGTGATAATTCAGGGGCAGCCAGGTGCGGAGGGTGTCTCCCGTGACCCTTGTTCCCAATGTCCCTCTTTTCCATCCACCTTTCATGTTCCGTGTTCCTGTCTCTCTCTCTCTCACTTCACATCAGCCAAAAAATAAACGCAAAAATGGAAGTGGAAAGCAGCAAGACTTACTCCCGAAGGAAAGGACGCATGACAACCCTCTCGCACCCGCACAGCGGTGGAGACAACCGAGAACATGTATCCAGCAATCACAGGTCAGAACCTCTCTCACCGCCCAGCCCATCCGAATGCCGTGTGCAGGGAACACCCTCCACTCCTTCCCGTTACGAGTTAGCCCCAGAAACCTTTCGCTGTGTCTGCCATTGGGTCGCTATCAATGACTAAACTGCCCAACTTGTTACTCACCTGGAAATGCAAATCAAGCCGCAGGGGACATCACCTTACACCTGTTAGGATGGCGTTATCAGGAAAGACAAGAAGCAATGCATATTGATAAGGGGTGAAGAAAAGGAAGCTCAGGCGCTGTGGGTGGGGGCAGAAACGGATGCAGCCACATGGAAGATGGGCTGAAGTTTAAAATAAACAAAACTACTGCTGATACTGAGGAATAAATAAAACTACTCTATGGTCCAGCCATTCTACACCGGGTATTTATCCAAAGAAAACAAAACGATGAATTCAAAACTACATCTGTCCCTCAAGGTTCATCACAGGATGATGTATAATAGCCAAGACATGGAAACCGCCTCAGTGTCCACTGATGGACAAATGAATAAAGAGAATATAATATATAGCTATTTATAAACGTCTACACTGTGGAATGGTATCTGACCATAAAAAAGCAAAATCTTACCATTTTGACAACATGGATAGACCTCAGTACACTAGGTAAAAACAAAAAAAAGTCAGACAAAAACAGATACCACATCTCTCTCATATGCCTAACCTTTAACAAAAAAAAAAAAAAAAAGGCCAAACTCAAAGATACAGAGAACACTGGTCTTAGCCAGGAGCTGGGTGAGGGGTCAAAAAGTATGAGCTTCCAGCTGGCAATTCCGGGTG
>NW_004567104.1:74618577-74619855 GCF_000260355.1 Condylura cristata
GGAATTAAACTCGCACTTAAGTGTCTGTGGCCAGCTTACAGAGAGGGCCTCAGAGAGTAACAAATTTTTTTTTTTTTTTTTTTTTTGGTAGTGAATAGTACAATTGGGGCTTTAAGTAAAATGCAGAGATGAGCTTCCATGCAAGATAGTTCACCAGAGACAGAGTGGGGAGCAGAACAGGCAGGTGGATGAAGTACACTGCTGAGGGGAGCAGCAGGGAGACAGGAGAGGTCTGCCGCGCCCATGGGTCATCTCCGGGGTCAGGAATCAAACTCGCACTGAAGCAGCTGCGGCCAGCATGCAGTGCTGTGTCCTGACCCATTGCATCACCAGGGAAGGCCCAGGATTCATGGGGTTTTTTTGAAATCTATGGATCCGGTTTGATGAAATTCTGTCATCTTTTTGAACATTTCTCCTGCCTTATTTTCCCCTCCATTCGTTCAGGGAATTCCGTTCTGCGTGCCTGCCCCCACTGAGACTGCTCCACGTGGCCTCCCAGGCTGGTCTTCTCCTTGGGTCTCAAGCGCTGCTGGCCTGCTTGCGGGTCAGGCCTCACTGCCCTGGGTGCCATACGGGCAAGCTCAGCACCGTCTTGACTTCAGTTACTGCGTCCTCCCATTTGAGAGGACCCACCGAACTTTCATAAATTTTAGTTCTTCAGTAAAATTCTCCATCCTTTATCACTTTTATCCCCCTTTTCTTTGTTTTATTTTACCATATTAATCACAGTTGTTTTTAAATCCTTGCCCATTGATCCAAAACTTGCTCAGCAGAGGGGCTTCTTCTACGATGTAGCTTTACTTCGGTTATCAAGTGGCCTCACCTCTTCACATGTCTTGTGATGTTTACTGTACATCAGACATGAGGCAGCAGGACGCAACATGGCTGTATCACCCACCACAGAGAATTTTTCCCTTTCCATTAGCAGAGAGTGCACAGGATTCAACATTTCAAACCCCTTGTGAGTTCCTCTGGAAATGAGCGAGGCTAGCTATAGTTTTAGTAAAAGCCAGAGTATTTTTGCTTTCTCTTTCATCGGCACAGCTGTCCTAGGTGTTTTTGGAGATCCTGGGTGGAGCCGTCTCCTCCGCTCGGGAAGAGTTCTCATCGTCCATCCAGAGGTCTTCAACGCGTCCTCCCACACTCCCGCCCACGTCGCCTTCCAACGTGAAAATGGCTGAACAGGGTCTGCAAGTGTCTGATGCACGCCATCTGCTGCTGGACGTCATCTGCTGCTGGACGTCATCTGCTGCTGGACGTCATCTGCTGCTGGACGTC